>NC_083241.1:24526488-24848515 GCF_032191835.1 Heteronotia binoei | reverse complement strand
CCGCTATCAGCCATTATCTGCTAATGAAGGACAGTTTACATTGAAGATAACCTGCCACAGGGAGCCATACACTAGCATCACCGCAGTGCCAACTCTGTATCAAGACTGGTATGAATGCCAGAACTGGATGGTGCCAGGTGCCTCTCTATATACTGTCCTAGCCTCTGCTTTTCCCCACCTCTCTGACACCCTTCCCTCCTTTACCTGACTCTCTCCCTTGCCTTATCCAGGCCTTCCCTTTCAGTTTTTCTCTTCCCATCCCATTCCATCTTTACCTTTCAGTATGTTCTCCCCTCCCCCAGTATTGGCACTAACCGAGGCTGTGAAAGTAATATCTGTGCTGCTTAAATTTTAAACCATCATGTCTTCACTCTGCTTGCATGCCTGTTCCAACTAATGCTAATATTTCCTTGCCTACTTCTACTGACGGACAGTAATCCAACTGAGTGGGGATGGTGGTCTGGGTTTAGTGAAGAAACGAAGGAGTACTGACAGAACTGTTTCTTAGTTTATCCTTGATTTTATACTAAATTTAGATGTTTATAGTTTTAAAAGGCATATTTCTTTTATAATACAATTGTATTGCCTCATACTTGTTATTATCCAGATTCTTATGAACAAATGCCTAACAAAGGTTTTACAGATACAGATATACTGTCCTTGTCTTTCTCTCTCTCTGTTTGCAGAAAGCCCAACAATAGATGCAATAGCTAGGATGTTCCCCCTCTCTCTCTCACACACACACTCAGTGCAATGTAGACTACAAAGGAAGTCCTACAACCGTCATACACGGGGTCGTTTTGTAAAAAAAAAAAAAAAGGTGGCAGAGCTCATTAGCATAACTCATTAGCATATGCTGCCACCCCTCACCCCCCCATTCAAAAGCAACCCAATGCAAGAAAGGAAAGCTCCGGGTGAGCCAGGCCTGCTTGGGCTGGCTAGAGATCGAGCCAGCCCAAGCAGGCCTTGCTCGCCTGGGGCTCTCCTGGGCCACCCGCCCCAGTCAAAAGGCCAGCAAGCCACCCACAGCCCAAAATCACATAAGAAGTGGAGAAAGAGTGGCACAGGCTTCTCCAGGGGTTAATGAGCACTGCTGAGGGCATGGCAAAGCCCCTGCTGGCTGGCTGGCTGCCCAATCTCCTAATCCAGGGATTGTGATGCAGCTGCACCTACTACTCAATGGACAAGGTAAGTGGGGAGGAGCTGTGCTCCTGTGAGCTCCTGCTGAATCTGATCATACAGCTTGAAGCCTGCCGGAACACTGGAAAATTAATCTGACTTGCTTTTGTAACTTCTTTCCCACTGCTGGTCAGTTAAAAAAAAAAACAGTGGGTGTTACTATTATTTGGTGGATATGGACATTCAGTACTCCAGCTTGATACTCAAATTCAGCTGTCTTCATGAGGGGCTCTCATTCCTAGAGGAATCCAGAGGATCCCACTCTCTGACTATTTTTGGATGGAAGTGAGGGGCTGAATCCCAAAGAGTTCACAATCCCATGATCCCTGTTGATATAATCAGTCAAAGGGTGGTTAGTGAAAGGATGGATAGCCAATCAGTTAGACGATGCAAGCAGCTCAGCCCTACTGATTGGTCCTAAAGACGGAGGAACCAAAGCCAGTTCCTCGTTTCACAAACGCTGGCCTTGAACATCTGTGATTGCAACCAACCAGATGCTGCAGGGACATCCATGAAGACAGCAAGGAAACATCTGTATTGTTTATCCTAATAACTTAAGGCTACCGTCTCCAGACACACAGGATAGAAGCATGAAGAATTTTCCAGAAAGTGAATAAAAAACTAGCAAGCCAAATGCAATTGCCAATGCACGTATGGAAGTGGTTGTTTTCAATCTGGCCATAAAGAATGCTGCAATAGCTAGATACCAAGTCACCGACTTGCCTTAGTTGTGGTAAATGATTAATACTGACTCTGTGTTTAGTTGTCTGAACTACTAATTTGCCAGCAAGTTAAAAATGCACCACCCTGCCTGCTCAAAAGTGTAAGAAGAGAAGACTGATCTGCCCTGGAAATACATACCTGATTTTGAGCCACAGGAAGGGGCGATCTGGCCATTGGGACAAGAGCACATGTTTGGTCTCGAGCAAAATCCATCTCCACAAGAATGTCTACAAATTGCTGTCGGGGAGAAAAAAATCAGAAGAGTAAGCTTTAAAGGGATCAGCATGTTTTATATTACCTTTTTTAAAATTCTGTTTTGATATTGTTAGAAACAGGGGTGGAATTCTACCAGGAGCTCCTTTGCATATTAGGCCACACACCCCTGATGGAGCCAATCCTCCAAGAGCTTACAAGGCTCCTTTTTGTAAGCTCTTGGAGGATTAGCTACATCAGGGGGTATAGCCTAATATGCAAAGGAGTTCCTGCTAGAATTCCACCCCTGATTCGAAAACATGGACCCAGATGGCCCAGAATAGCCCCAACTGGATAGATAGATCTCAGATGCTAAGCAGGGTAGGCCCTCGTTAGTACTTGGGTGGGAGACCATCAAAGAAGTCTAGGGTTTTCCTTCACAGAGACAGCCAATGGCAAACCACCTCTGAACACCTGGCTCAAAGGGCATTGTTTGCAGAAAAAGCCCAGCAGGATCTCATTTCCATATTAGGCCAAACTCCTTGACATCACCATTGTTTTGCAGAGGGCTTTTTTGTAGTAAAAGTCCAGCAGGAACTTATTTGCGTGTTAGGCCAAACCCCCTGACACCAAGCTAGCCAGAACTGAGTTCCTGCTCAAAAAAGCCCTGTTGGCTCGGATTCTAAACCTTGCTTCTGTTTCTGACCCGCTTTGTCTATTGCAGAGGTTTCCTATGGTGCAAGGTGCTTTTTGGATCACTGAAAGAAACTAATCTTGCCAGACTGAAGGTTCCTAGTTCCAGAGGATCTACCTTCGCAGCACAAGTGAATGTAAAGTTAAGAATCCAAGTCCCCAGTTTTAACAGTTTGGAGGGACGGTGGCTCAGTGGTAGAGCATCTGCTTGGGAAGCAGAAGGTCCCAGGTTCAATCCCTGGCATCTCCAAAAAAGGGTCCAGGCAAATAGGTGTGAAAAACCTCAGCTTGAGACCCTGGAGAGCCGCTGCCAGTCTGAGAAGACAATACTGACTTTGATGGACCGAGGGTCTGATTCAGTATAAGGCAGCTTCATATGTTCATATATGTTCAACATAAGCCCTGAGAGTTATAACTGGGTATAAGAATGTAGAGTAAATTTAAATAAACAAACACAGGTGCAGGCATGGCGTGAAAACACAACAGGGGACTCAGCCCATGAGGACTGCATGTTTGAGGAAGAAGAAGAGACTGGATTGATTTCATACCCCACCCTTCACTACCCACAGAAGTCTCAGAGCGGCTTACAATCTTCTTTCCCTTCCCCTCCCCACAACAGACACCCTGTGAGAAGTGTTCCCTCTAAGCTGAGTTAGTGTGAGCTAGCTCATGGGGTTTTTTAGCCTCTGGCTTACACATTTTTTGTCTAAACTCGGGAAAAATGGCACCAAAGCAAACTAATTTATGCAGTAGCTCACAACTTTAATCCCAGTAGCTCACAAAGTAGAATTTTTGCTCACAAGACTCTGCAGTTTAGTAGGAGCATTGCCTGTGAGGTGGGTGGGGCTGAGAGGGCTCTCACAGCCAGCTACCCTTTCAAGGACAACTCCTGAGATAGCTACGGCTAACCCAAGGCCATTCCAGCAGCTGCAAGTGGAGGAGTGGGGTATCTAACCTGGTTCTCCCAGATAAGGGTCTGCGCACTTAACTACACCAGGGACTCACTGCCTTCCACATAAGGAGCATGTTACAGCAAGTAACACACCCAAGAAGAGAATAAAAACATGAAATATGCAGATGTTTGGCTTGATTTACACAAGATAAATGTTTGGGGGGGGGGGTGGAGATGCTTCTCAACATGTCATTGCAGTGTAATAAGCCAGAGGCTCTCTTGCTTTAGCAGGAACTTGAATGACGCCACCTCCCCCAATGTGGCCTGAGTAGAGAGGCCATGTAGAAGTGAAAGACCAGGGCCTGCCACTCCCAAATGCATCCAGACAGGTGTTTTCATGGCTCAAGAGAGCCAGGTTGGTGTAGCAGTTAAGTGTGCAGACCGGGTTTGATTCTCCAATCCTCCACTTGCACCTGCAGGAATGGCCATAGCTCCGGCAGAGGTTGTCCTTGAAAGGGCAGCTGCTGTGAGAGTCCTCTCAGCCCCACCCACCTCACAGGGTGTCTGTTGTGGGGGAGGAAGGGAAAGGAGATTGTGAGTCGCTCTGAGACTCAGATTCGGAGTGGAGGGCGGGATATAAATCCAATATCTTCTTCTTCTTCTCAAATGCCAAGTTACATGAAGCTGCAGTCTGTCCAAAGATTTGTGTTCCATTTCCTCTTCGAGCAACCCACTACTCAATCAATCAATCAATCAACCTTTAATGGCATATAAAAACAGGTTAAGGAGAACAATGGGTTGAGAAACAGAGAACAGGTTAAAATACTGAACCTCAGGATTAGAGCACAAATACATAAGATCACAGTTAAATGAAACAACACGGCTGTTCCTTGTCTTGACGAGTCTTTTTGGCCCAGTACAGGAATAAGGAAGTATTCACGGTTATGTCAGGAGTAACATCCTTCAAAAGAAACTGCACCTTCTCTGGATCAGCCAGACCCAACCCACTACAAATACAACTAGGTATTACCAAGGTGAACCATTTTCCCCATTGCTGTAATGGCATGATAGGGGTAGTGGACAGCAACTGCCACACAGGATAAAAATGAAAAAATGTGTGAATGGTGCCGCCATTACATTAGCAGTCTGAATGTCCTTGGAGATATTTAGGTTCTGGGGAGTGGAAAGGGTGGGGCTGTCTCAGGAGTCTTTTGCCTTAGGAAGAAGCATATCAATGCCGTATTCCACAAACCAGATTAGTAACCTAAAAATACTTTGGCTAACCTTTACAGAAGTTGCAGTGAATACACATGAAGCTGCCTTACCCTGAGTCAGACCACTGGTCTATAATACACAGACCTATTCTGCAGTCGATGAGCGATTTCCCACTAGCCTTATTCCACTCTAAAGCTCCTCTTCTCCACAGGGCTTCCATCGGATTTCACACTATCTGCCCTGGGGCTGCAACTCGCTTTGCCTTTTTCATGCAGCAAACAGAAACCGGTTTTTAGAGGATCTTGTTTGCTGTGCAAAAGAGGCGGAGCAACGGAAGCCCCACGGAGAAGAGGAGAGTGAGAGCGGCATAAGGCTAGTGGGAAATCGGTCAATGTTTCTCTGCCTCCAGGCTTCTGCTTTTTTCGGATTGAGTGATCGATTCCCCACCAGTTGCTGTGTGGCTGCATTTTGACCCACGGCTCCCTCCAATTTCCCTCGCTTCTAACTGATTGCTAAAAAAACAAGATCAAGGAGACGCAAGGAAAACTGGAGGGAGCTGCAGGTCAAAATGAGGCTGTGCAGCAACTGGTGGGGAAATGACCATTTGATCTGATGAAAGCAGAAGCCCAGGAACAGAGCAATAGCAGTTGCAGAATCGGTCTCAGTATTATCTACTATGACTGGCAGCAGATCTCCATAGTCTCAGGTAGAGTTCCCTCCCCCCCCCATCAGCTATACCTAATCATTTTAGTTAGATGTGTCCAAGACTGAAGCTGGGACCTTCTGCAAGCAAAGCAGATGCTCTGCCAGGTGAATCATACTTTGGACAAGAATACTTTTAAAAAAAGATATTTGAAGACACAGCAAACCTAGTTTTTAAGAGGGTAAGTTGGTAACATATGTTTAACCCAAATAAATAGTAAATTGAACTTACGGACTATGCATTGATTTCCACCAGGTAGGGTTTTCCATCCAGGACAGCAATAGGCATTGTAACGTGATCCACATACGTTGGGTCTACAAGACAGACACAAAGAGGAATTGCAGTTGCTTTTTATGTCCTTATACAGCTGAGTGGTTTTTTAAATGAAAAAAGAGGAAAACTGAGGGAAGAAGAGTATGTAGTCTTCATGGGAACAGACATGTTTATTATATATTCACCACGGTGATATGTAGCTCTCTAGCATCGTCAGAAGAGCTCTGCCTTCCTGGTTATGTGAGGAAGACTTAACAGAAAGGTTTGCATATCTTAGCATGTGTTATTGTACCTTTAGGATAATTATGCACATATCTGTAAGTCAGCCTGCTTACTTTCTTTTGCTAGTCATCTTCTAAAATATCACAGGTCTGTCAACAGGACTAAAATGCCCTTCCTGTCTTATTAATGCCCTTGCGGCTTAATAAGATGTTATTTACCAGGTGATCTTTTAAATTTTTATTTTATTTATGCTATTTATAGTCTGACTTTCTCACAGGAACTCAAGGCAGATTACACAGAGCTTGTCAGTACAAGCAACAAAATGGAACCATTAGAAAGAGCCAAGGTCTGGAACCACCACAAAGAATCAAAGCAAAGCAAAATAAAGAAATAAGCATTAACATGACACATTATACAGGGCCTTTTTTGTAGCAGGAACTCCTTTGCATAATAGGCCACACCTCCCTGATGTAGCCAATCCTCCAAGAGCTTACAGGGCCTACTGTAAGCCCTTGGAAGATTGGCTACACCAAGGTGTGTGGCCTAATATGCAAAGGAGTTTCTGTTACAAAAGAAAGCCCTGCACATTAAGCAGTACAGAAATTACATAATAGGATCCTACTTCCAATAAGCTATACACAGTAGTAGAGACCACAGCCCCTAATCATTTTTCCAAATAAGCATATGAACCATTTTGTACAGTGCAACCCTGTTACCTGTGCAGAAAAGCCCTCTTGAATAATTCAGTTTTGCATAGTTTGCGGAAAACCAGGAGGGTGGGAGCTTTCCTGACCTCATTGGGCAGTCCGTTCCATAAGATAGGAGAAAGCATGTGTACGAGTAGTTGTTGATTTTGGCCATTTGCAGGTTGGCACCCATAGAAGCCCCTGCTGATGTAAGTAAAGTTGTCGTGGCATGGCATGGGGCAAAGGTGGCCCCACAAATAAGAGAAGCTAAAGTGGCTGTGTTCACACAATGCACATAGGTGCAACAGGTGTCAAGACTGCAAGACCAACAGGGGATGCACTAGAACAAAGTAGGAGTCAAGTTGCACCTTTAAGACCAACAAAATTTTATTCAGAATGTAAGCTTTCGTATGCATGCATACTTCTTCAGACAAGGAAACGGAATACGATGGGCAGAAATACATATAGCTGGGAGGTTAAGAGTGTAAACCGGGGTGTCATACATGCAGTCCGGGGGCCGAATCAGGCCCCCAATCAACTGGCTGTCATCTGCTTCCTTCTCCCTCTCTCTTGCTTCCTTCTGCATCACAGCATGCTTTGTCAGACTTGCTCCATTGCTCAGGAGCTACAGAGCAAAACATCTATTTTCTCCATTGGCTGAAGCTCCTCCCTTGGGGAGGAAGTGGGAAGGGAGAGCTTGCTTTGTCAGAGCTACTGAGCCAAGCCTCTCTTCCTTCTATTGGCTGAGGCTCCTCCCTCTCCTGGTCTCTTGGGGAAGGAAGGAAAGAGATAGAGCTTCCTTTACCCAGTTTGCTGGATCCCATGGAAGAAATACAAAGAAAGCACCTTTAAGAGCAATGAGTACTAATGTTTTTTAAGTTTTTTAAATCTTTAATTGTGTTTGTCTGTGTCCTTTTATAAAGTTTATATCTCTGCTACCTTATCTTAAATAGGTACACACATGGCCCAGCCTGACATGGTCTCATTTATGTCAGATCCGGCCCACATAACAAATGAGTTTGACACTCCTGATGTAAAGTAAAAGAAAGTTAGGATCAAATGGCAAAACAGTGTAATAAATTGGAAGACCATTTGTTCTGGACCATATTTGTATCAGTTTACACTCTTAACCTACCAGCTATATGTATTTCTGCTCACTGTACCCCATTCTGAATAAAACTTTGTAGGTCTTAAAGGTGCCACTTGACTCCTACTTTGTTCTACTGCTTCAGACCAACACAGCTGCCCACCTGGATCTATCTAGGGGATGCACTAGCAAAAGTGCAGGTCTCTGTGGAAGCACAGCAAGAGGGAAGGGAGCCTAAGAGAAGGAGGAAGTAAGGACCATGAGACAGAAAGGATGAATGAAGACAGCTGGGAAGGAAGTCTGCATTGACACTCTGACCACCCACCTGTAGCCCATTTCACTATTATTTGAATCAGGATTGGCCAACGTTTGTCTTGCATGGTCCACCAGCACTTTTTAAGTTTGCAAAGCAAAAATGCATACTCAAAAACATCAAATTTATAGTTAGTAATATAACATTATATACTAAATGCAGTCCAGAAACAAAACATCGAATCATGTTGGGTCGCACAGCAGTGATGAGCATGAACTGAATATGGAAGAGAAAGGACATCAGCCTAACAACCAAATGCAGATTAGTCTGTGCAAGGGCTTTTTTGTAGCAGGAACTCCTTTGCATATTAGGCCACATACCCCTGATGTAGCCAATCCTCCAAGAGCTTACAGGGCTCTTCGTACAGAGCCTACTGTAAGCTCTTGGAAGATTGGCTACATCAGGGGGGTGGGGCCTAATATGCAAAAGGAGTTCCTGCTACAAATAAAGCCTTCTGCTATTGTGTTCCCCATAGCAACCTATGGCTGTGAAAGTCGGGCCATGAAGAAGCAAGACAGGAGGAAAATCAACTTTTTGAGCTGTGGTGCTGGAGAAGGTTCCTGTGCATTTCTTGGACAGCAAAGGTGACAAACTAGCAACTAATGGAATGCATAAAACCAGACATGCCATTGGAAGGAAAAATCACAAAACTGCGACCGACTTATTTTGGCCATGTCATGCAGAGGAACACACCAGAAAAAGCAATTATGCTTGGAAAAATATGCAAAAGGAAACCTGGCTGTCAAAGAACACAGAAGCTAGACACCATAAAAGTCAACACCAGCCTGAGCATGGAACAATTTAAAGAAAGAGCACAAGATTGGAAAACATAAAAAGGGCTGGTCCATAGAATTGCCAAGAGTAGGACATGACTGAATGGTTAACAGCAACAACATATAACATTATATTAACTGGCATGTTTACCATATCTCTAATTATATCCAGCCCTTGAGAGCAGCTGTTACAACTGAGCTCTCGTGGCTCACATTAAAAAGAAGAAGAGGTTGGATCTATACCCCGCCTTTCACTAAACAAAGAAGTCTCAGAGAGGCTCACAATCTCCTTTCTCTTCCCCTCACCACAACAGACAGGAAATGCAAATGAAGGATGCTGGAGAGACCAATAGGAGGGATTGCCAGCAACTAAAGGGGGCGTGTTCAACTCAGCCGCAGTGTATGTATTGAGTGGAGTTGCTTGTGCTGTTTGTGTCTGTTTCTTCTTGAATGAACTGGTGCTGCTTTACTTAAGAGATGACTGAACTCACTTTACAATAGATACTTTTATTATCAACCACGAATTTCAGTAAATGGAACTTCCTTGTCTAGACGCAATATGCCTAGTTGGAAAGGGCTATCTCCATCATGCCCAACTTGCACTATTCCATTTTTGGAGACAGAGCACTGGTCTCGAGGGACTTTTATTCAGAACCAGCATGACTGTATTACAATTCAGCCCAGGATAGTTTTGTGCTAGGCAGGGGTGGAATTCTAGCAGGAGCTCCTTTGCATATTAGGCCACACACCCCTGATGTAGCCAATCCTCCAAGAGCTTACAAGGCTTTTTTTTCACAAGCTCTTGGAGGATTGGCTACATCAGGGGTGTGTGGCCTAATATGCAAAGGAGCTCCTGCTAGAATTCCACCCCTAGTGCTAGGTTATAGCACCACTGTGTCAGGCAAGAAACACCCCAGTGTTACCAGAAGGGAAGGAATAAAGGACATGATCCTCAGACGCCCAGTTTCCCAAACAGCTGCAAACATTACAGTTCATACCTTCCACTGGCACAGCTAAACACAATTTTGGGGCCAAGGGTGCCAGCTGTAACTGCAGATTCCATTGTGTTTCAGCCACATCCTTCATAATAAAATAAAATAGCTACACCACCATAAATACATCTGGAGTTCCCCTCTTATCAGCCCCAAACAGTGTACCAATACTTCATGCCAATAAGGTAAGCAATTATTTCAAATCCATGTTTCCTGCCTAGGGAAAATGAGAGATTTTATCAAGAAAGGAAATGGCTATTTTTGTTGCTCGCTACCAGCAAAAGAAAACACGAAAGTCTCCTTCTCATTTCAGTGCAAAGAATAAATTTAGATCCAGCGCTCGTGGTCTAAACACTAAAGCACCCACTTAAATGTAAAGAAGGCAGCAAGGAGCCTTTGTACGACAGGCAGTTTACAACATGGAGTTGTGCCATGTCTCGTAAATCACCAACCCAGTGTATTTTAATTTATATCCTGTTATCTCTGAACAGCTTCCTTAGATTTTTTTTTTTAAATGGCTATACTGTGGAAGAAAAAGAATGGAACATTGTCCCTCCCCAGGCAAAGATACGGAATTTTTTACTTACAGAGAGGGAGAACAAATATTCTAACACCCTTCAAGTTCACTGGCCAGTGACGGGGAGTGGTTGCCCTTAACTCTATAGCCCTCAACTCTGAGCAACATTTTTTTCCAGGACAGATGGAAAGATGGAGAGCCAGTTTGGTATAGTGGTTAAGAGTGTGGATTCTTATCTGGGAGAACTGGGTTTGATTCCTCACTCCTCCACTTGCAGCTGCTGGAATGGCCTTGGGTCAGCCATAGCTCTTTCAAGAGTTGTCCTTGAAAGGGCAGCTGCTATGAGAGCTCTCTCAGTCCCACCCACCTCACAGGATGTCTGTTGTGGTGGGGGAAGAAGATAAAGGAGATTGTAAACTGCTCTGAGACTCTGATTCAGAGAGAAGGGTGGGGTATAAATCTGCAGTCTTCTTCTTCTTCTAAAAATCTATCAGTCTGACCCAGGAGTCCCCAACGTGATGACTATGGGCATCATGGCTTTTGTCCACAACTTCCCTGGTGCCCACTAAGTTTGAAGAAACTGGGCTGGAGCTGGGGGGGCCTTTGCCCAACAAGTCTTCTGAATAGCCACTGGAGATGTGATTGGCTATGTAAGTTTTTTAAAATGTTGTTTTGGCACCAGCTTCCACCACTGTACAAGGTTCTTCACCGTGCAGCTGAAGGTAAGCTGTGGTAGCGATTTTATTGCTGGCTCTGCCTCTTGTGGCAGCTACATTGAGGCAGCTATTTTGTGTCTGCCCCCACCATGCTATGCCCAGGGCTTTTTTTGTAGCAGGAACTCCTTTGGATATTAGGCCACACCCCTTCTTATGTAGCCAATCCTCCAAGAGCTTACAGAGCTCTTATTACAGGGTCTAATGTAAACTCTTGGAGGATTGGCTACATCAGGGGTGTGTGGTCTAATATGCAAATGAGTTCCTGCTATTAAAAAAGCCCTGGCTATATCAAACCTCCAGTGGTGCCCACAAGCTCATAAAGGCTGGGGATTCCTGGTCTGGCCAGTTTACATATAGTTTGGTCTTCCTGTGGCTGGTGATTGTACACAAGAAGGGAGTGAAGCCGGCAATCTCTAGGCAGCCCATCCTCTAGCTCAAACTCCTTTGTTATGAGGGCCGGATCTGACATAAAGGAGACCTTGCTGGGCTGGGCCATGTCAGGCAGGGTCATGTGTGTACCTAGTTAAGATTAGGGAGCAGAGATAGAAAGTTTATAAAGGACACTGACAAACATAATTAAATTAAAAAAAAACATGCTTAAAACATTACCACTTGTTGGTCTTAAAGGTGTTTCTTTGTATTTCATAGGAGACAAGGAACTGGGCAAAGGAAGCTCTGGCTCTTTCCTTCCTTCCCCAGGAAACCAGGAGGGGGAGGAGCCTCAGCCAACAGACAGTAGAGAGGCTTGGCTCAGTAGCTCTGCTGTTCAACTGAGAGAGCATGGGAAAGCAAGCTCTGCCTCCCTCCTCAAGGGAGGATCCTCAGCCAATGGAGAAAACAGAGATTTTGCTCTGTAGCTCCTGTGCAATTGGGCAAGGCATGCAAAGCAAGCTGTTATGCAGGAGGAAGCAAGAGAGAAGGAGAAGGAAGCAAATGACAGCCAGTTGCTCATGGGACTGATAGGAGCCCTCCAGCGGCCTGATTCAGCCCACGGGCTGCATGTTTGACACCCCTGCTCTAGCCAGTCCTGCAAACATAGTAAGCAACACATTTAATTAGTACAATGATTGTACTGCCAGCAATATTGTGGCCTTGTTGAATGCTGGGGGGACTCACACAACAAGCTGGTATGTCTGAACTGAACTCTATGGAGTCCTGCAGAGCTGCAGCGTTCCAAATAAGTTATGAACTCTCAGAAAAAGAACAGAGCTATGTAAGCCAAAATTCCACCTTGTGATGCACTTGAGATTTATCTGCCTCCCTCTTTCCCCCTCCCATCCTTCTGTGTTTGCCAAGTTGTACTCAGTACAAATTCCATTCAGAAAAACCAGGGAGCTTCTCTAATCCACGCCACACAGGGCACAAATGTTGCAGAATTCATAACAGAGAGAACAATGCCCAGCTGTCAGCTCAGATAAGCTTGTCCCTGAAAGCCGATGACAGGAAGGTCCCTCCTCCTAAACAAGCTTAGCAGCAACTGTCAAGATACCCCTGACCTATCATTAGCTTTGATGATCGCTGCAACAGACCAGGGATATGGGACCTTGTGGCCAAGAGAGCAAGGAAAAGCCAAAAGGCATTACCTGTTTCAACACAACAGAGAGCCAAGGGAAAGTATCACTAATAACTTTGGATATGCTAAATAATGCCTTTCAAGCCACTCCAGCAACTATTTGCAAGTGGATTTTGCCAGGGCTATTTTTTTGGTAGGAAAAAGCGAGCAGGAACTCATTTGCATATTAGGCCACTCCCCCTGATGTCACCATTGTTTCACACAGTGTTTTTGGTAGAAAAAGCCCTGCAGAACCTCATTTGCATATTAGGACACACCTTCTGAACACCAAGCCAGCCGGAACTGCATTCCTGTGCGTTCCTGCTAAAAAAAAAAAAAGCCCTGGATTTTGCCATTTCACACAGCAAAATCCAGTTACAAAGTGAATTAAAATTGGATTGAAAGTGTGTTATTTACTGTGTGTGAAATAAGCTTTTGTATCATCCTCTGCAAACAAGTCTAATAAAAATACCCCAAAGCCATCGATCTTCAGAATTTCTGGCCCAAATAAACCTGTTTCACATTGACTTGACCATCCAGGAACCCCTGGTTCAGGGAACCCCTGCGCAAAATTGCAGAGGATTCTGGGACATGTTCTAGGATGCACATGGGCTCACATTTGCAGTCCACCAGAAAGTTTTCTGCTGCGTTACGGCTTGAGACAGACAAAAGGGACATGTAGGGTGATATCAGATGGCCGGTTTGGGGCCGCTTGAGGCCGCCCCAAATAAAGCCAGCCGGAAATAGAGTGCCTCAGAACTTCCGGATGGTGCTTGAAAAAGGGACGGGCCGTGGGTGCCCGAGGAGCATCTGGAATGCTCATGCGTCCCGTTTGCTGCTCCCTGGGCGCTCTTCAGGTGCTTCCCGGCCTTCCAGAGGGCCAGGAGCCGCCTTGGAGGTGCCCCAGTGAAAAGGCACCACTTTTGACCTGGTGCCTTTTTGAGGCAGGTGGATCGGCCCAGAGGATGGAGTGAGTTTGGGATCGGGACAGCTGCCAGATGTTGCTGTGTGGACAGGGAATTTGGGGCACTTTCTGAGGCATCTCTGGGTCAGCCCAAAGTGCCAGTCTGTTAGCCGCCATAGTTTCTTAGGAGGCATCAGTGATCATGCCTACCAACTTGGCCAACACCAATCAGAGTCACTCTTTGAGATTCACTACAGGGTTTGGATGCAAAGCACGGGAATGAGCATAGAAATGCTGAAGTAACAAAGCCTACTCAGTTTCTAATTTGATTTGGGAAATCCACTGATCTCAGATTTGGCCAGTGGGCAGGACTGGCCCTGCTTCTGGCAGTAATCAATACAAGCTAACATGTGAGGATAGCTACGACAGGTGATGCCTTCTGTAAGCTTTGCAGTGTAAGAACTGCCAGTTTGGTGTGGTGGTTAAGTGCGCAGACTCTTATCTGGGAGAACCGAGTTTGATTCCCCACTCCTCCACTTGCAGCTGCTGGAATGGCCTTGAGTCAGCCATAGCTTTCACAGGAGTTGTCCTTGAAAGGGCAGCTGCTGTGAGAGCCCTCTCCAGCCCCACCCACCTCACAGGGTATCTGTTGTGGGGGAGGAAGGTAAAGGAGATTGTGAGCCACTCTGAGATTCGGAATGGAGGGTGGGATATAAATCCAATATCATCATCATCAACAACAACACTACCACACATTTTTGACACTACAAGTAGGAGGATATGCAATCTGTTCACACGGGGGCACTGGCTGTGCATTTTGGGCTTCACCTGTATCGAATGGACACACCATTACATACTCAGCACTGCCATCCAGGTGCCTACAGGAAGGAAAACCAGCTGCACTGGGCAAGCTTTCAGGGCAGCCAGTCTACGGTTGCTGACTTTCTCACTGTGGACCTCTTGATTGGCTTCCAAGGTAACCCACAGTTCCCTGGAACAGATTTAGAAAACCACAGCTCCAAACCAACCCGTTTTCCCAGGAGAATCCACAAAAGATGCATACAGAGGTCAACACGGGCAATCAGAATTTCCCCAAGGCCCTACAAGGGGCACAGATGCCCCTCGGGAAATGCTGACTCAAGACTGTCCCAAAACTGCCCCTGCAATGACCCTTCCGAAGAAGCAGAAGCCAGTTCTGGGCAAAAGACACTGCCCATCTGTCAGCTTCCACAGGCACACAGCTCTAAACTGGCACAGCTGCAAGCTCCGCCTGAGGGAAAGCATTCCACTAGAAAACCTGGCACACACTGGTGAAAGCCTGGCGAAAGTGTGGGAGTTGAATAAATTAAGGCTGGGAAGCTAGACAGAGTGGGAAGAGTGAGTCTCTGAGAAAGCAGGACAGGGAGCTCAAGCCGACAGCCGAAGTCTGAGCAAAGGCCCGGCAAAAGCAGTTCTTGAGAGAAAGCAAAGAGAGATGGCAGTAATGGTCATATTTTTAAAGCCTTTTACAATTTCTACAAACGCAGCTTTGGAAAATTTCAGAGGAAGCTGGCATTGCTGGTGATCGGGGACCCAAAGATTACAAAATGCATTCTTTCCAGCAACCTCTAGCTGGCCTCTGCCTTTCGGAGATCAGCATTTTGGAGCTATCCAACATAGCAATGGTTGTTAATTGCTGATGCCTATGTTTAAACAACCAGGGCCAGTTTCAATTGCTCAGCAGTGAGGGAAAGACTCTGCACATGCTCTCATTTATCCTCCACCAGATCCATGTCTGAACCGAGGCACTGAAAGCAGTTTCCAGGATAAGCCTCAAAGGCACCCTTAGCTCACATTAAGCCCTGAAAGAATGTTCAGTTCAGGAAGCAAACAAATATGAAGCACTGAATTCCAAATATCACCAAAAGCAGGAGCAAACTTGAAGATTCAGAAACAGAGGGAAAGACCAGCCCTCTGCCATGATGGATGTCAAGGAGAACATTAGTTTGATTTTCCAGCAAGCATGGGGGTTTCCTGTTCACTTGGCGAGTCTTAGGACAAAGTAACATGAAGCAGTTGCTTCCAAGAGCTGACCTGTACTTCCAGTCTCCAAATTCTCTGTGCCATTTTAAAATGTCTAGGCATTTTAGATCCTCAGTGGGTTAGGAGTCATATGAGCAGGCCTTGAATTCAGAAGCAGCTCACAGGAGCAAAGCTCCTGAACCTTTCTGAGGGTTCCCCCTCTTCCTCCCCACCTACCTTGTCCATTGAATAGGAGGTGCAACTGCATAACAATCCCTGGATTAGGAGAGCAGGAAGCCAGCCAGCCAGCAGGGGCTTTGCCATGCCCTCAGCAGCCCTCATTAACCCCTGGAGAAGCCCACACCACCCTTTCTCCTTTTATGTGGTTTTGGGTGGTGGGTGGCTTGAAGCCTTTTGACTGGGGGAGGGGGGCTGCCAAGGAGAGCCCAGGTGAGGCAAGACCTGCTTGGACTGGCTGAATCTCTAGCCAGCCCAAGCATGCCTCACTCGCCTGGGGCTCTCCTTTCTTGAGTTGGGTTGCTTTTGGCTGGTGGGGGTGGGGTGGCATATGCTAATGAGTTATGCTAATGAGCCCCACCACCTATTTTTCTACAAAACGACCCCTGCATATAAGCACCGTTATCAAATGTGGCATCTCTTTCCAGGAAAGTGGGCAAGGCCATTGCTGGGTGAGGCTTGTGGATGGCAGGTAATTCTTGTCCCTCCTTTGTCATCTTTTTTTCTAAGCTGAAAATCCCCAAACCCTTTCACTTTTCCTCATGGGAAAGATGCTCCAATCCCTTGATCATTTTGGTCCCCCTCTTGTAGGCTTTTCCCAGCTCTGCAGTATTATTTTCTCATTGTGGTGACCTTATTTTCAGTATCTTTCCCCCCACCCTTAATCTCCAGCACGGAGTTTGCCTTTTTCACTGCCACTGCACACCAAGTCAACATTTTCACTGACCTATTCACTACAGTACTTTCCTAGCAGTCTCCGCCAGTTTCACACCTCATCAGTGTACGCTTCCAGACAAATATGTATAAAAACTGCTCATGTGAACAAGCATCTTCAGTCAGAGTAGGGGTGTCAAACATGCAGCCTGTGGGCCAGAACAGGCCCCCTGGAGGGCTCCTATCATGCCCGTGAGCAAGTCACTGCTGCTTCCTTCCATCCCTCTCTCTTGCTTCCTTCTACATCACAGCTTGCTTTGCCAGGCTTGTTCAATCAAGCTACAGAGCAAAGCCTCTGTTTTCTCCAACAGCTGACCAGAACATGAAACAACTAATGTACAAAAGCTCACAATGCCCAGCCATTTCACGTCTTCCTCTGGGTCTCAGCCTCAAAGCACTGACCACGACATTTCTGTAATGAATGCCAATAAATCAAAAGCAGGTTTGCAACTTACAGGTGCACACCTGAACAACACCTGAACAGCATACTCAAGATAGCTACAGCACAGACATTGTCTCCAGATTTTGATGCAAAAATTCAAAGCAAGAGTTGTCAGTTAACAGAGACTGTCAAATAAACACAATATTGTAAGAGAGGAAATGTTTCAAACATGTTTTATTAAAGTTTTTTTTTAACTTTGTGTCCTTTGCTACCTGACATTACATTTTCTGACACACATGGCCCGGCCCGGCCCAACAAGATCTCATTTATGTCAGATCCAGCCCTCATAACAAATGAGTTCGACACCCCAGAGTTCAAGAGTCTCAGACAGCCAATGCTGGGAAAAACCATTATCTGTTGGAGACACTGAAGAGTTTCTGCCAATTAAAAGTAAACAATATTGAGCCAGATGGTATAAGGCGGCTTCTTATGCCTTTGGGCTGAGATGGCCAAGATGGCATGAACTCTTTTCTGCTAACACTTGGGAAAAGAGCAAACCAAAACAATCTGCCTCCTTGCAAGCTTATTTCTCCACATTCTACCAACTGTAAAACCAGTTGTTGTTATAATTATGATAATTGCCCTCTGATTATGGGATGAAATCTGGCCTTCACATTACCATGACTTAGAAAATGACATTCTGAAGGGCATGAGAACCACTTAATATGGATAGCATTAGACAGGAAAAAACATTGACGTATATATGTGAGACGGTATTTGATTCTCAGAACAAGCAGACCAGACCACAATGCCCACCCACGATTAAGCAAATGTTTATCTTATAAAGGAGGTGGTGACTGCTGCTATGTCTCCTAAATCTTGACCAGCTTTTAAACACAAAATGTACGTTTGCCATGTGAAATGTACCTCCTATGATTTATCACTCCTCCTTTCTTTATTTCTCCCTCGCCAATGTGACCGTTGAAGATTATTTGTAACATAAAACATTTCCTTTTAATATACTGGCCTTGAGTACACATGAGGATAAGCATGGTTAGCATAAACCTGTTGTTTTAACTCTGGTGAAGAACTCGAATGAGAGGATGCTTAAGAAAGGGGAGAACTCAGATCAGGAAAGTCATGCCTTCCAGACTTTGTGGGGCAAAGCCTGCTTCCTTTGGGGCTGCTGGCTGTATCGTCTTCCCCTAGCAGATCACAACCAAAGGGTTCAGGGTCATTTCAACCGCCTCTGAGAATTATACAAGGAATTCTTAGTAGGCAATGGAAAATACTAATATTGTTCCACAAAGCACTGTTTAGGGACTATTTCCCACATTTGCAAAGATGAACAGCCACCTTTCAGGAATGCTCTGGCTTTAGTTTTCCTGTACTGGGCAAGGGGTAGATCTAGATAACCTACAAGCAGGGCTTTTTTTGAGCAGGAACGCACAGGAATGCAATTCCAGCTAGTTTGGTATCAGGGGTGTGGTCTAGCATACGAACATAAGAGAAGCCATGCTGGATCAGGCCAATGGCCCATCCAGTCCAACACTTTGTGTCACACGGTGGCCAAAAAACCCAGGTGCCATCAGGAGGTCCATCAGTGGGGCCAGGACACCAGAAGCCCTCTCACTGCTGCCCCCCGCCCCAAGCACCAAGAATACAGAGCATCACTGCCCCAGACAGAGAGGCCTAATATGCAAATAAGTTCCTTTTTTGCAAAAAAAAAAAAAAGACCTGTGTGAAACAATGCTTACATCAGGGTGTGACCTAATATGCAAATGAGTTCCTGCTGGGCTTTTTCTAAAAAAAAAAGCCCTGCCTACAAGACACCCTCCACTCCAACACTAGGATGGTATGAAAGCAAACCAAAAGCAGGTCTACTCACATCTATTCAATTAGGCTTACTCCCAGGAAAGCATTCGTGGGATGATAACTGCATGGCTGCAAACCTAAGCACATCTACTAGGGAAGAAAGCCCCACAGAGTTCAGCGGGGCTTTCTGTTGAATAAATATGCTTAAGATTGCCACTGCCCATTAGGGGGTTCAATAAGCCCATGGGAAAGATGAAAGATGTTGTGTGCAATCTATTAAGAAAATCTCTAGCATCCATCCTACTGAAACAAATAGAGGTTACCACCAAAGGTTTAGTATTCCACCGGTCCTATTCATCTGAGTGGGGCTCATGCCGGAGAGCACAGATTGCTTCTGCTAGCAGTGTTGATTCAGCTTTCCCCACTTACAGAGTGCAAGAGCAGTGGACCTGTGCCAAAAATATAATTGTACTCCTTACTCTTTGACAGTTGGGAGTAAAATTTCTAAGCCATGGCTGCCCTCCTTTTCCCTTTCCTATCCACCATCTGCCTTCTTGCCTCTTTTGCTCCCTCAACAGGGGCCCAGAAGGCAACACTCAAAGTCCCTAATGATACAGGGCTCTTCCAACATCCTGCCTCAGCTCAGCAAGAATAAGGGGGGGGGGGGGGAATTAAGAGGCAGAGATGACTGGGGATTCTGCAGCTGCAAGGCCTGGATGGAAGTCAGGAATTCAAAATGACATGTAGCAACAGCAAATGTTTCACTGACCTCCATTTCTATCAGACTGGGAATGGCCAAATACGGTAACTGATATTACTCAACACCAAGGAGACCTCTGCAAAATGTTACGGAAGCGTCTCCAGAATGGCAAAATCACATCCAGTCTGACGGCGGGGTGCCATTCTCACTTTCAGACAAAGACATGGAATAACTCCTACGAGCATGTTCTTCTGTTCTTGTCATGCCAAAGTAAAGGCAATTCAGTTCTTGATGCTTAATGTGTGAGCATGTACATCCTAGCTCCTGGATGTAGGACACACACATATGCCTTAACTTTACAAGAAACAATTCCAGTGCTTCCTCAACCTGTTCCAAAAATTCTGATGGCTTTCAAGGAATCTGTTGTGTCCAAGTCATGGGTGGGAATTACAACAGGATGGGTGGGAATCACAACACATTTCTGCTAGTACCGGGGGGGGGGGGCATAAAAAAATAGGTTGCTTACCTGTAACTGATGATCTTCGAATGGTCATCTGTGCAATCACACACATGGGTTTTCCGCCTGGAACGAACCGACCTCGGAGAATTTAAAGCTAGCCTAGGCGTTTATTTTGGTGCGCATTCCCTCTCGTCTTGGGGAGCAGGCATCCACTGCGCATGCCTGGAGCGAGGGGGAGGCACTCCACCCACCCAGTTTCTTCTAGCCACTGTATAGAGAAAGTTATTAATAAGGCAGAGTATAAACCAGCAGCAGGGAAGGCTGGGCAGGTGTGTGTGACTACACAGATGACCACTCGAAGATCATCAGTTACAGGTAAGCAACCTGTTTATCTTCATCGTGGTCTCTGTGCAGTCCCACACATGGGTGACTGGTAAGCTGAAGTGCACGGAGGCGGCTGCTGGTTCTGAAAAGGAATGACATGAGTTAAGCATGTATATAGGTACAAAGGTATTGTACTTACAGGAGAAGAGACTGTAGGCTTCAATCAAAGATAGAGTGAAGTACAGCTTGTCCAAAGGACATGTCTCGCCGGGCATGAACGTCTAAGGCGTAGTGCGTGGTGAACGTTGATGTAAAAGACCAGACCGCAGCGGCACAGATGTCTTCCATTGGTACACCCTTACAGAAGGCCAAAGACATGGAAAGAGCTCGAGTGGAATGAGCTTGCAAATGTTCGGGTACGGGCTGTTTAGCTAGTTGGTAGCATAAAGCAATAGCAGCCACAATCCACTTTGAGAGTCTCTGGGTAGAGATTTTGTATCCTTGTTTAGGGGTTCCATAGGCTATAAAAAGTCTAGAATCCTTACGGAAAGGGCGGGTCCTCTCAATATAGTAAGTGAGGTCCCGACGTATGTCAAGATTGTGTAAGGTTCGTTGGCCCGCGTCACTAAGTTTCTGAAAAAAGGAGGGTAGAGTGGTCGACTTTCCCAGATGGTAAGGTGAAACGACCTTTGGTAGGAAAGTAGGGTCAGGACGTAGAACCACTCTGTCATGGTGGAAGACAATGTAAGGTGGGTCCATCCGAAAAGCACAAACATCGCTAACTCTTCTGCCAGATGTAAGTGCCACTAGTAGTGCTGTCTTCCATGATAAGAGATGCAGTGGAATGGATGCCATTGGTTCAAAGGGAGGTTTCATTAGTTGGCTCAGAACAAGAGATAAACTCCACGTAGGTTGTAGTTGACAAATTGGGGGTCATAGATGCAAAATGCCCTTTAGGAAGGCTCTTGCAGCAGGATGAGAAAAAACAGTGCATCCTCCAATATGCAGGTGAAGGGCTGAAAAAGCGGCCAGGTGAACCTTTAAAGAGGAGTAAGCCAGGCCTGAGTTAGAGAGGAACAAGGTGTATGACATGATCTGAGCTATAGAGGACTATGTAGGGAGGAAATTGTGTTGATCAGAATACGCTGCAAAACGCTTCCATTTTTGAGAGTAAGACTTTCTAGTGGACGGTTTTCTGGCATTTAATAGAATATGTCGGACTTCTGCAGGAAATTCTAGAAATTCTCCAGGCAGTCAGTCACAGAAGTCCCGGATCGTGATGTAGGACCTTGCCGTCTTGTTGCAAAATGAGGTCTCGAGTTTGAGGGAAGTCATGAAATACACTGTTGGAGAGAAGGGGGTGTGTGGTGAACCATGTTGGCGGAGCCACCAGGGTGTGACTAGGATACAATTGGTCCGATCCAATCTGATTTTCTGAAGTGTTCTCGTTATCAGTGGAATAGGTGGAATAGGTGGAAAGAGATAGTGTAGTGGTCCCTCCCACTGATGGAGGAAAGCATCTCCCGCAGACTGAGTTGATGGAGGGCCTCAAGTATAGAAGTGTGGGCATTGGGCATTGTCCGGGGAGGCAAACACATCTATGACCGGAATGCCAAACATTTTGAAAACTGGTTGGAGGTAGCATTGTTTGAGGGTCCATTTGTGGTCATTCATGAGTTGGCGACTTAGTGTATCTGCTTGGGTATTTTGAATTCCCGGCAAATGGACAGCTGTTAGATATATTTTGTGAGCAATGCTCCAATGCCAGAGGGCTAAAGCTCGTTTGCATAGACGGACAGATGCAGTGCCCCCCTGCCGGTTGATATAAAACACGGTTGCTACGTTGTCTGAGGTGACCTGGATGTGTAGACCGTGAAGAGATGGTAGGAATGACTTGAGTGCTCTGTGGACCACCAACAGCTCCAGGCAGTTGATATGGAGGGATTTTTTGTAGGCTGTCCACTGCCCTTGTACCATCAGTGTGCCAAAGTGGGCTCCCCAACCCCACCTTGAGGCATCTGTCATGACAATGGCTGACGGAGGTGATCTTATGAATGGCATCCCTGCCAGAAGGTGATGTCCTATTGTCCTATTGTCCACCATTCCAGTGCTGGAAGGATGTGATGTGGAATGGTTAATAAAGTTTGTTGGCATTGTTGATGCGGATGGTTCCGTACGAACCATAATTGCAGAGATCTCGTGCGGAGTCTTGCATGGCAGAGGACGGAAGTCGTGGCCGCCATAAGACCCAGCATGCGCTAAAAGATGAGAGCTGTCTGGGTAGGATGAGATATGATGGTAGTGGCCAGAGACTGGATATTTTGAACCCTGTCTGCAGGAAGGTTGGCCTTGTGGGATACCGTTGATAGGCGTGCGCCTATGAATTGGATGTCTTGTGTTGGGACAAGGTTAGACTTTTGAAGGTTGACTTGAAGGCCCAGTGAGGATAGAAGTGCTAGAATAGTAGAATAGTGGAAATGTCCTGCTGAAGTTGCTCTTGGGATTTAGCCACAATGAGCCAGTCGTCTATGTAGGGATATATGGAGATTTTTCATTGGCGAACCGACGCCGCCACCACTGCCATACACTTCGTGAAGACTCTTGGCGCTGTCGATAGGCTGAAGGGGAGGGCGTGGAACTGATAATGTTGGTTCCTGACAGCGAACCTCAGGAATCTTCTGTGGCAATGGTTGATGATAAGGTGGAAATAGGCGTCTTGAAGGTCTATGAGTGCCATCCAAGCATCTTTGGGGATCAATGGGAGGACAGACTGCGGGGTGATCATGCGAAATTTTTTGTACCGGATATGGTGGTTGAATTTGCGGAGGTCCAGTATTGGATGTTGTCCTCCATCTTTCTTTGGAACCAGGAAGTATCGGGAATAGAATTGTGGTGGGACTGGTTCTATGGCTGCCTTGGCCAGCAAGGCAGCGATCTCTTCCTGGAGAGGTAGAGAAGGAGGGGTACGTATAAAGCGATGGTGCCTCGGGGGCAAATCGAACTCTATGGTGTAACCCCTGTGGATGATCGCCAGGACCCATAAATCCAATGTTATGAATTCCCACATGGGGTAAAAGGGAAGCAGTCTTGTTGTATGGAGACTGCCTTGGAGCAGGAGTCGTCTTCTTAGTAGGCTGTGGTCGAGATCGCTGATGGAATGGTTGCTTAGCTGGTGGAGCTCTGCGTTTCCAGTAGTCAACTTGTCTGGGTGAATGGGGACGTTTGTAGAAGGATGGTTTCCAGCCTCTTTGTCTGTTGGTTTGAGGCTGTTGCTGACTGACCCCTAATTTCTTGGCTCTTTTCCTGCTGTCATCAACTGTAGTTAGAATGCCGTCAGTAGTTGCATTAAAAAGACCCTGGCCATCAAAGGGGAGGTCTTCAATTTTGAATTTAATGTCAGGCTGTAGTGATGAAAAGCAGAGTGAGACGTGCCGACGTAAGGCAATGGAGGTGGCCATGGTTCTAGAAGAGCAAGCAACAGCATGGCGGACTGAGTTAATCTGTTGTTTGCTTACTCGGGAGAGCTCCTGCAATATTTGTGATGCTTGCTTCTGTGCAGGGTCAGGTAAGGATGGAACCAGTGTATTGAGTTGAGATGTTAAATTAAAGGTATACGCTGAAAAGTAAGTCAAATAATTATGGATCTTGGAAGTGGCAGTCGAGGGGGAGTAAAGTTTTCTTCCCAAGGTGTCCAACTTCTTTCCCTCTTTCTCAGGTGGGACAGGATGACATGTTTGTTTTGACTTTGAAAAGGAATGCACAATCACAGAATTGGCTGCAGGGTGATTAAATAAAAACTTTGAATCCAGTGCATGTAGCTTATATAAGGATTCAATCCTCTTAGACGTAGGTGGTACCGATGCAGGCTTGTCCCAAGCCTCCTTTAGTCCTTCCAAGTGAATGGGTAGCATTGGTAGAAAGGACCCTGCAGGTAAGTCCGCATGGACCAGGTCATGGACCACATCTGATACCCTCGGTAAGTCTGAGGTAAGTTTTATATTGAGGGCATTTGCCATGTTTGTAAGCAGGTCCAAGTATGCTTTGGATCCCTCAGATGGAGAGAGGTCAGCTGGCTTGGTAATGTCCGACGTAGGTGATGTTGGTGATGAGATTAACTGTGAAGACTCCGAGTGCTCGGCTTCGGAATCTTCTGGAGCACCAATGGGAGTCGTAGATCGGTCATGTGTAGGCGTAAACAATGGTAAGGTCTTACTTGTGAGGGTAGGTTGGTCAGGTTGTAGTGTTTGCTGCTTCGATGGAGCCGAACAAGCAGATGTTGAAGGAACCAGTAACGTTTGCTTCGGTTCCTGACTGAAATGTCAGGGTCGATAGTAAGACTCCTCATGGTACCGATGACGGTGTGCATCTTCATGGTATCGAGGTTCAGTGTGCCTGTATTGATGAGTTTCCTCATGGTACCGAGGTTGGTGGAATTCCTCACGGTACCGAGGTCAATGTTCCACAGATGGTGATCTAGAGGGTCTGTAATATCGATGACTTCGATATGAAGACGGAGATCTAGATCTGGATGGGCTATAATAATAATAGCAATCCCTATGCCGACTTGGAGACCGTTCAAGGTATCGACGAGCTGGGGACTCCCGATGGAGTGGGGAGACAGCAGAATCTTTGAATGTACGCAGTACCGATACCTCAAGGAATGAATGCCAAGTAGGTTGGCTCGTTGAGCTCGGAGTCGAGGTGATGTTTCCAGAGACTCTGTGGCCATGATGTCTTCGGGCAAGGATTCGTGGATAGATGGTGATCGGGACCGAATACAGATGACCTCATTGGTAATAACATCGGTAGGGATTGAGAGTTCAGTTGGAATGGTCGGTGCCGTGGATATCGATACCGAAGTGGAGGTTGTCGGATGCGAGGTCATAGTATCCAATGGTCTCAGGTCCGAGTGACTCTTCGAAGTCGACTTCAATGTAGATTTCAACTCCGAATGTCGTTTTGACGCAGATTCCAAACGGTGTTTTTTCTTGGAGTCGTCCGACTTCTTAGTGTGTTTCCCGGACTTAGGCTTACTGGGAGCTGATGCCACGGAAGCTGCCAGTTTGGCTTAGGCTTACTGGGAGCTGATGCCACGGAAGCTGCCAGTTTGAGCCAGGGAAGGTGGTGAGTTTTGGGACCAAGAAGCATGGGACATCACAGGCTGCAATGAAGACTCTAAGAGATGGCTCTTCAGTCTAGCAGCGTGATTTTTTCTGGCCTGCTTCCCGAATTGGCTACAATGGGTACAAGTGTTGGTCCTGTGAGCCTCTCCCAAACAAAATAAGCACAGAGAGTGTCCGTCTGTTGAGGGGATTTTGGTCCCACACAGAGTACACTTTTTGAAAGTCATTTTAGGATCCTTCCCTTCCATACACCTGGGGGGGGGGGAAGGAGAGAGAACAATAGTCGAAGAAGATAAAGGGTTTTTTTGTTTTTTACGATACCAGTTGAAGCTGAAGAAGAAGACGTCGAAGAAGCTGGTATTTGGTGAAGAAGGCAAATAAGGCTAGATGAAGTTGAGGAGACGCAATGAGGTGAGACTATTCCGAGCGGCAGTTAGAAAGAAACTGGGTGGGTGGAGCGCCTCCCCCTCGCTCCAGGCATGTGCAGTGGATGCCTGCTCCCCAGGATGAGAGGGAATGCGCACCAAAATAAACGCCTAGGCTAGCTTTAAATTCTCCAAGGTCGGGTTCGTTCCAGGCGGAAAACCCATGTGTGGGACTGCACAGAGACCACGATGAAGATTTGTCCTGTAGCCATGGCTGTACCCTTCCCCTTCCCCCCTCACACAAACACAATTCAATTTTTAAAAACTCATATCAAAAGTTCATTTTGTCATGATGTTCAAACGCAAGCACTTTAACAAATTGCAGCTTGCACCTTCTTTGCAAACCAATACTCTGAACTGGTTCAGAATCCCAGTCTGCAGGAATGACGCAAGCTCAAAATTGATTCACGGCTTCTGAAACCAGGGAAGTTTTGACCCCATTCCATGTGTGAAGAAAAGAGGAAGAGATGACGGTGAGCACAGAAACAAAAGCCAGTTTCACAGACCAACAGAGTGTTGTCATGTCTGTCTACAGCCCATATGCATGCTATTTCAGCTTTCCAGAGCCAAGTGTCTCCACATTCTTATGTTATTTTAACCTTTTTGTGACAAAACATGATGTTCCCTTTCATGCCAAACTATACTAATTCTTTCTAGAACACAGGCATATGAGAGCCATATCAATACTATCCTCATATTATTCTAACTTTTTCACACTAAACAGTCTTCATTCTTGCAACTCTGTTTCACAGGATGAGTGTTTGTGCTGACCGGCTTGTGCTTGAGAGCCAGTTTGGTGTATTGGTTAAGTGTGCCAACTCTAATCTGGGAGAACTGAGTTTGATTCCCCTCTCTTCCACATGCAGCTGCTGTGTGATCCTGGGTCAGCCACAGTTCTCACAGCACTGTTCTCTCAAGAGCAGTTCTCTGAGAGTTCTCTCAGCCCCACCTACATCATAGGGTGCCTGTTGTAGGGAGAGGAAGGTAAAGAAATTGTAAGTCACTCTGAGACTCTGAGTGAAGGATGGAGTGTAAATCCAATCTCCTCTTCTTTTTAAAACTACAAAACTCATGATGCAGTTTAGCTGCAAGGTTATGACAGAGGCATCAAAACATCCTGGGCTTTCAAGTTAAAATGAGGAGTTTTGTAGCAAATGATGAACTGCACACAGCTGGAAACTCTCACCTACTTCTTGTGAACTTTTTCATCATGACTACTTTTTTGGCTAGTTTTCCCATTTTATTAATTTGAGATAAATATTATACCACAGTTTTTCACAGAGATTCACATTATTTTGATGTATAATTTTAATATCACATATTTTTGACTAGAAGAAGATTACTACAATTTTGCCCCAAACACTGAGAAAGAAACTTTCTAGTCAAACCAGAGTTGACATAAAATTTTGTACTTATCCTAACACAGGGTTTCCAGCTCCAGAATGGAAAATTCTGGAGAGTTGGGGGATGAACCTTCTGGAAGGTATGGCTTAGAGAGGTGAGGGAACACAGCAGCATATAATGTCATAGAGTCCACCTTCCAAACAGCGATTTTCTCCAGGGGAATTGATCTCTGTAGTCTGATCAATTGTAATTCCGGGAAATCTCCAGTCACCACCTGGAGGCTGGCAACACTAAAACTGATGAAAGCCATCATAAGGTGTGGTAACCATCCCTGACACTATTGCATAAACACATTACCAGGATTAGGCAGTGAAAAGTAAGATGAAGAAAGATAAAAATGGTGGTGTCCTTTACGCCCAAGACAGACAGAGGCCGGCTGGGACACCAGCATTTTCTTTAGTTTGCAAACTGCCATAGACAAGTCATAGTCTCTCTCAGCCTCAAGTCTCCATTTATTAAAAACATCCAAAGGCTGCTTGCAACGGTAATTAACATAAAATTATGAAAGCACAGCTAACATTAAACAAGGGTTACATAAGCTGCTTACATGGAAGCAGCTAAATAGAAGGTGTTTGTACTCTTGTGTCACCAAAACTGACTGGCCACCCATGTTTTCAGACAAGACACTTACATCATGAGACTGACTTATCAGAAAAACCCCAACAAAACATCCAAAACATCCATGTAATCAGCCATTTGGATAAACAGGAGCGTAACCAACCCACTTACTGTCACATAATGTCAGCTGCTTATCCGCTGTCTGGCCAGGGTGCTGGAATAGATGTGGGTGAGCCAAGCCATGGATAATGGCTGTTGGCAGCCATATAACCAAGGGAGTATGGGAATGAGGGAACCATAATAATAGGTAGTAGTGCACCGACCCTGGAGTGTGGTGACATTACATTTTGTGTGTTACATTTACCACATAAGAGAAGAGCCTGCCTCTCCCTCTGTACAGGCCAAAAAGGCTGAGGGAACTTTAAATTATTGGTACATTGACATTTTCCCTCCTTCTGCTATTCATATACAGCTCCTTTTCTCTCTTTCCTCAAGCACTGCACTATTGACCTGAAGGAAAATCAAGTTTATTTGTTTGTTTTGTTCTTCACAACCTGTCAATAAAGAGAGGGGGCCATCTTAAAGTAGCATACAAGTTAATTACATACAATAATTAAAAAAAACCCTTTTGTGTTCAACCTATAAGGGGATAGTCTTATGTTCAGGGCAATCTTCTTTTTGGGCAGAGACAGTAACTTCCCAAACAGTTGTGGGGGGGGGGACGTTCAGGAAAGATTAGCACCTGAGGAGAGAATTACCTCAGTGCCATTTTGCCACCCTTATTTGTCTGGCCTTCAACAATTTATTTACATCATAGACGTTTCCATCACATATTCTGACAAGTGGAAAGGCTGGACAGTTTCCAAGCAAATAATATAATAGAAACAATAAGTTTTTTTTTAAAAATCTACCAAATTTCTTCAAGCACATTGCCCACATTTCATGGAGGATATATTTGACCATTAGGATTCAGACAATCCTAGGCCTAAAAAGTAAAAAAAGTAACGTAGTCCCTTGTGCAAGCACCAGTCGTTTTCGACTCTGAGATGACGTTGCTTTCACGTTTTCATGGCAGACTTTTTACGGGGTGATTTGCCATTGCCTTCCCCAGTCATCTACACTTTCCCCCCAGCAAGCTGGGTACTCATTTTACCCACCTCGGAAAGATGGAAGGCTGAGTCAACCTGGAGCCGACTGCCTGAACCAGCTTCCGCTGGGATCGAACTCAGGTCGTGAGCAGAGGGCTCCGACTGCAGTACTGCAGCTTTACCACTCTGCACCATGGGACTCTCTAATCCTAGGCCTACCATATCATAAAGCATCAATATATCTAATTCTCAACATGGCCATGTCTGTGAAGACCTATATCCAGATATTAGTGTCTTGCTCACACATGACAGATCTTTCTACAAACCTAAAAAAGCCTCAAGTCTGCAGGAAAAAATATCCAAAATCTAAATAAAAACATAGTAGGGGGTTAAACCCCACCCAATAAGAGAAATGGCACCTGTAACTTTAAGAAATGGAGGACCTCTATGGCCATTGCTAGTCAACCCCCCTACAATATGGAAAGACTTCGAACTGTGATTTCAGTCAGTAAAAGGCAGAGGGATCTTTTGGCCTCTGAAGGAGGCCTGGCAACAACCACCATACAACTTGCTACCACACAGGGTTGCCATGCTCCAGGTGCTGGCTGGAGATCTCCTGGGATTACAACCAGTGTTTCCTCTAAGCTGAGTTAGTGTGAGCTAGCTCACAGTTTTTTAAGCCTCCAGCTCACACATTTTTGTTTCAGCTCAGGAAGGATGGCCCCAGAGCAAACTAATTTATGAGGTAGCCAAATCACTCGTTCTAATGCCATTAGCTCATGATTTAGAATTTTTGCTCAAAAGACTCCACAGCTTAGAGGGAGCATTGATTACAACCAATATGCCCTCTAAGCTGGGAAATCTTGTGAACAAAATTCTACTTTGTGTTAGTAGTAGTTCTTTATTCACGGTCATCCGACCAGCTTAATACAAACAAAAACAAAATCATAAAAACAAACCCATCACCAATTCCTGACTCGTACTATTGCACATATTGTTAAAACTCATAACCAAGATTTACATTCTCAATTTCCCTCCTTTCCAACTGAGCAGCATAACAGAAACGGGCAATCTTAGATGAAACATCAGAATGAGCGTCAGACAGGAGGAAGGCAATTTGCTCATCCTCCTGCCTGCCTGCCAAGGGCCCGCCAAGGACCAAGGACTTTGTGAGCTACTGGCATTAAAGTTGTGAGCTACTGCATAAGCTAGTTTGCATTTTTCCTGAGCTAAGACAGAAATGTGTGAGCTGGAGGCTAAAGAAACTGTGAGCTAGCTCACACTAACTCAGCTTAGAGGGAATGCTGATTACCACTGATCTCCAGGTGACAAGGATCAGTTCCCCTGGAGAAAATGGCCACTTTGGAACGTGGACTCTATGTAGAGTTGCCAATCTCCAGGTAGGGACAGGGGTCCCCTGGTTTGGAGATCCTCCCCCCACTTCAGGGTCACCAGAAAGCGGGGGGGGGGGAGAGACTGATTCCCATAGGGTATAATGGAGAATTGATTTGCGGGTATCTGGGGCCCTGGGGGGGGCTGGTTTTTTTAGGTAAAGGCACCACATTTACAATATAGCATCCAATGCCTCTCCTCAAAAGACCCTCCAAGTGTCAAAACTTCCTGACAGAGCGGTTCCTCAGTGGAACAGGCTTCCTCAGCAGGCGGTGGGCTCTTCTTTCTAGGAGGTTTTTAAGCAGAGGATGATTCCTCACTAACCTTGCTCCATGCCAGGCTTCCGGTTCTCTCCAGAGCAAGCTAACAATCTCACCCTGGTACAAAATGGCAGTGTGGAGCAGCTGCTGCGAAATCGCTAGCTTGCTCTAGAGAGAAACGGAAGCCTGGTGCACTGCAAGGTTAGTGAGGAATCAGCTAGAGGCTAGATGGCCATCTGACAGCAATGAGGATCCTGTGAATTTAGGGGGCAGCATTTGTGAGTTTCCTGCATTGTGCAGGGGGTTGGACCAGATGACCCTGGAGGCCCCTTCCAACTCTATGATTCTAAAAAAATTGGGCCAGGGGGTCCAATTCTATGAGCCCCAGAAGAAGGTGCCCCTATCTTTCATTATTTCCAGTGGAGGGAAGGCATTTAAAAGGTGTGCAGTCCCTTTTAAATGTGATGGCCATTTGAAGTTCAATCACGCTTGTCACACCTTTGCTCCTGGCTCCATGCCCAGTGTCTCCTGGCTCCACCCTCAAAGTCTCCTGGCTCCACCGCCACATTCCCCAGATATTTCTTGAATTGGACCTGGCAACCCTAACTCTATGGCATCGTACCCCACTGAAGTCCCTGCCCTCCCCAAACCCCACCCTCCTCAGGCTTCATCCCCAAAATCTCCAGATATTTCCCAACCCAGAGCTGGCAACCCTACTACCACATGACTTGCATGACTCACATCGACCCAGCTACTTGTTACCGTTCAACAGCAACCCCCTCATAAAAGCCAGTGCAGAATAGTGGTCCCAGTATCAGATGAGGGTCTAGGAGACCCAGGTTTGAATCTGCCACGGAAGCTCACTGAGTGACTTTGGGCCTGTTACACACTCTCAGCCTAATCTAGCTCATAGGGTTGCTGTGAGAATAAAATGGTGGTGAGATTATGTAAGCCGCTTTGGGCCCCTCCCCACCTGCCCCGAGGAGAAAAATGTTTAAATGAAGTAATAGATAAATATAGCTGAAGACAGGGGAGAAAAGAAAATGTAGGTTGGGTAGTGCTTGAGAAGAAGGAAAGGGTGAGGGAGTGGAGGCTTCCAGGAGGCAGCAAAGAGGAAAAAGTGTGCAGAGGGGGATAACAGGTTGGATATTAGGTCCATGGATGAAATGCAAAATTGTTAATTCAAGCGGGGTGTGGGAGTTTCCCTCATCTATGGACGATATCTATCCCACCAATGGCTCACATGTCTCATACACAGTTTTCATTCACTCTGATATTGAAAGTCACTAATCCGTAATTTCATGCACTGTACCTTGGGGAAGGCAATGGCAAACCACCCCATAAAAAGTCTGCTGTGAAAACGTCATGATGCGACATCACCCTAGAGTCGAAAATGACTGGTGCTTGCACAGGGGACTACCTTTACCTTTGTAAAAACCTTCTTTACAACATTCATCCAACCTTCTGACTGGGATAGAACGACTCAGAGATCTCCATTCCTACTTGTATCTAACAAGGGGAGCTTCGACTCTAAACTTTATACCCCAAAAATCTTGTTGGTCTCCAGGGGGGCCTGTGGGGGCACTGCCCCGAGACTTCCAGGTAGGGCCCCTTGACTTCTGGGGGGGGGGAAGCTTTGGGATGCAGTCTGCTTTTTTCATTTTCTTTTTGCCATGTCTGAGCTGGCAAAACATCTGCTGCGGCAGCCAGAGCCAGGAGAGCTGAGCAGGACATAGTGCACTGCAACAGCAAAAGCAACAGGTGGAGAGGAGGGAGGGGCAGGAGAAGCCACGTGGAATGGCCAGGGATGGGGGGATGGGTGGAGCTGCTGGCTGCAAAGTGGGGGAGAGGGAGGTGGAAGGAAGCCCCCCTACTGGCACACAAGGTGCAGTCCCTTCTTCACTTCAAAGTTTTAGGGTTAGCTACTTCAACTTGGCCATTTCAGAGCCTCCAGCTTTTGCCCCTACCCGAGAAAGCTTCTGAGAAGTGACAAGCCTCTAGTGGATGGGAAAGGGTGTCGCCTGACTTTTAAAATCCTGGCTACGGCCCTGTTGGTCTCTAAGGTGTTTCTGGACTTGAATCTGACTGTTCTACTGCTGACCAACATGCAGGGCTGGCCCTGCAACTAGGCAAACTAGGCAACTGCCTAGGGCGCTGGACTTTGGGGGTACCAAATTGGGCTTTTTATTTTTCCCACAATTCATCTGTTTTTGAAAAACTGGTTATCTTTGTATGGGGGCACCAGAAGTTAGCCTTGCCTAGGGTGCCAGAAAGTCTAGGGCCTGCCCTGCTAACATGGCCACCCTCTGAAACTGTGTAAAATGCCTCCGTCTTCACTGTGGAAGATGAGCACTTTTTGCCCGCCCCAGAACCACTAATTTTGGAAGGGGTGTTGAAAGACCTGAGTCAGATTGAGGTGACAAAAGAGGAGGTCCTACGACTGATAGACGAATTAAAAACGAATAAGTCACCGGGTCCGGATGGCATACATCCGAGAGTTCTGAAAGAACTCAAAGTTGGACTTGTGGATCTTCTGACAAAAATCTGTAATCTTTCATTGAAATCTGCCTCCGTTCCTGAGGACTGGAAGGTAGCAAATGTCACCCCCATCTTTAAAAAGGGTTCCAGAAGAGATCCGGGAAATTACAGGCCAGTCAGTCTGACTTCAATACCGGGAAAGTTAGTAGAAACCGTTATCAAGGACAGAATGAGTAGGCACATTGATGAACACGGGTTATTGAGGAAGACTCAGCATGGGTTCTGTAAGGGAAGATCTTGTCTCACTAACCTGTTACATTTCTTTGAGGGGGTGAACAAACATGTGGACAAGGGAGACCCGATAGATGTTGTTTACCTTGACTTCCAGAAAGCTTTTGATAAAGTTCCTCATCAAAGGCTCCTTAGAAAGCTTGAGAGTCATGGAGTAAAAGGACAGGTCCTCTTGTGGATCAAAAACTGGCTGAGTAATAGGAAGCAGAGAGCGAGTATAAATGGACAGTCTTCGCAGTGGAGGACGGTAAGCAGTGGGCTGCCGCAGGGCTCGGTACTGGGTCCCATGCTCTTTAACTTGTTCATAAATGATTTAGAGTTGGGAGTGAGCAGTGAAGTGGCCAAGTTTGCAGATGACACTAAATTGTTCATGGTGGTGAGAACCAGAGAGGATTGTGAGGAACTCTAAAGGGATCTGTTGAGGCTGGGTGAGTGGGCGTCAACGTGGCAGATGTGGTTCAATGTGGCCAAGTGCAAAGTAATGCACATTGGGGCCAAGAATCCCAGCTACAAATACAAGTTGATGGGGTGTGAACTGTCAGAGACTGACCAAGAGAGAGATCTTGGGATCGTGGTAGATAACTCACTGAAAATGTCAAGACAGTGTGCGTTTGCAATAAAAAAGGCCAACGCCATGCTGGGAATTATTAGGAAGGGAATTGAAAACAAATCAGCCAGTATCATAATGCCCCTGTACAAATCGATGGTGCGGTCTCATTTGGAGTACTGTGTGCAGTTCTGGTCGCCACACCTCAAAAAGGATATTATAGCATTGGAGAAAGTCTAGAAAAGGGCAACTAGAATGATTAAAGGGCTGGAACACTTTCCCTATGAAGAAAGGTTGAAACACTTGGGGCTCTTTAGCTTGGAGAAATGTCGACTGTGGAGTGACATGATAGAGGTTTACAAGATAATGCATGGGATGGAGAAAGTAGAGAAAGAAGTACTTTTCTCCCTTTCTCACAATACAAGAACTCGTGGACATTCGATGAAATTGCTGAGAAGACAGGTTAAAACGGATAAAAGGAAGTACTTCTTCACCCAAAGGGTGATTAACATGTGGAATTCACTGCCACAGGAGGTGGTAGCGGCCACAAGCATAGCCACCTTCAAGAGGGGGTTAGATGAAAATATAGAGCAGAGGTCCTTCAGTGGCTATTAGCCACAGTGTGCATATGTGTGTGTGTATATATATATATATATATATATATATATATATATATATATATACATACACAACATTATATATAATTTTTTTTGGCCACTGTGTGACACAGAGTGTTAGACTGGATGGGCCACTGGCTTGATCTAACATGGCTTCTCTTATGTTCTTATGAAGAGGACACAAAAAGTGACCAGATGCAGTTTCTTTGGCAATGGGATCCTAATTGCGCTCTACTTATTCTTGAGGGAGATGTAAGCAATACAAAACAAAGCAACAAGTCACGTAGGATGGTGAAAATACCTTGCTGAAGGGCCTGCTGCCAAGAACAGGACAACAATGAAATCCTGATTAATATACAGGATTTAAATCAATTGAGCCATTGTAGACAAAAAAAAGTAGCTTTGCCAAACCAAAAAAAAAAATCTGCTATGTATTGTGCAAGACCTCTTTAGGGTTGCTGGACCAATTTACAGAGACCAAGACTACCATACTGAATTCCTTGACCTTGTAAGGCCAAGTTTATGATGCGTGTTTACTGGTACTGCGGGTGAAACACATGCTCTCATCTTTACTCCTCACTCTCTCTAACAATAGGGGCTCATCTGTCTGAAATCTATGCAAGCTAATATGATGCTCACTTTCAGGGAATGCTTCTCCCCCCTGGGAGAAGACATCACAGAAAGAGGTATTTTGAACTAATCCCCACCTGCTTTACAAACACCCAGATGTTCCTGGTCCCTAGACCATATATAGGCAGCAGAGACCATTCATTACGCAATCATATACCTCCCCTCCCCAACTGAGAAGAAAATACCAAAAAACAGTTCTTTGCAACTGCATGTTTGCCTGCCTACCTGCTTCCCTTTGAACCAAGGAGTCTCTGTCTACTGGGAACAATATTGATTTTGCTCAGGTATGTGAGAAAATAAAACAGAGGGAGCAATTCCGTGGCAATGCTAAGTCTGGAGTCTGTATTCTATGTATGAATCAGCAATTGCTCCTTACACACATTTCTAACTCATAAACATTTAATGGGGTCTCAATAAACATACAGCTTAGAACATTGAAGTGGTTTTAGGTACATGGAAGGAAGTAAACACCATGTGCTGCAGCTTGCAACTGTGGCTACTCAAGAGTGAGACACTAGTTCATCTTTTATCCAAGTGTTTAAAAACTGTTGCAACAATGGTCTATAGAACCAAACTAGATGCTTGCTTTTTTAAAAAGTGGAGTCAAGGTCCCAAAACAACAGCTGATGTGTGGCTAAGGACAACTCAGGTTGGATCCAGAGAACCCATTTGTTGTTCAGTCGCAAAGTCGAGTCTTTGCAACCTCATGGATCAAGTCACGCCAGGCCCTCCTGTCTTCCACCATCCTCTGAAGTCTGCTCAAATTCATGTTAGTTACATCAGTAATCCTGTCCAGCCATCTCATCTTTTGCTGTCCCCTTCTTCTTTTGCCTTCTGTCTTTCCCAGCATCTGGATCTTCTCCAGGGAATGCTCCCTTCTCATTTGGTGGCCAAAGTATTTGAGCTTCAGCTTCAGCATCTGACCTTCCAGGGAACAGACAGGGTTGATTTCATACCCAGCTCTTTAAAAAAGCAAATGTCTAGTTTGGCCCCCTGAAGGATGCAGTGGCTTAGGATAGCTCTGTAAATCTTTATCCCCATGGAAAAGGCAGCCCCAGAACTAGCAAACATCATAGTACAGAGTGTACCTTATATAAAACAAGTTACCCTAATGTTCTTACAGATATCCAAATGCAACACATGTCAATACAAGTGTGTGGCTACTTGATAATCCATAAGGCAAGTCAGTGAGACAAGATACTTTTTTTTTTGCTGGACTGTTTTCCCTTTAACTGCTGGCAATACCCGGCATGAACTCAGCAGTACTACTTCCTTGATAAATAGCTGTCAAGCAAAAAGAGAGAGGGAGGGAGAGATGCACATTCCCTGGCACTCTTCCGTCTTCACACATCGCTCCCAACTCAAAGGACCTTGTCATTCCGTTCCACTCAAGTGCATGGCATGGCATGGGATACAGTAAAAGCAGGGAGCCAGGTGAACCAGCCAGAAGAAGCAAGAAAGAGGGTTTGAGGTTTTTCAGCCTAAACCAATATTTACCAGTATGGTAAGTCTGATTTTCTTCAGTGGGCTTTTAGTGGTAAGTATTGGTTAGAAATGAAAAACAAAACAAAACCATAAGCCTCAATTATAAACTGGGATATTAAACTTAACCACTGTGATATTCAAGAGATTGGTCCTAGCAAAATAAGCAGGATTCGAACCACAGAAATGAAACATGGGTACATTTTCTAAGTGCATTTTGGAGGGAATAAGAGAGTAATCTGAACATTCGGCTTTGAAGAGCATACAGTGTTCTCTTAATAGAACAATTCATTCTGCTTGTCATGCTAACAGAAAGGAGTTTTGCATGGAATGAAAGCCCTACACCCTGACCGGTGGAAATCCTACAGAAATTCTCCCCTGGCTTCATCGAGCATTGCCCACACACTTAAACCTGACTTTGTAGTCTCAGTAATTAGAAACTTGGCTTTTAAAAAGAGACAGACAAAAAGAGTGCACCGACATTCCTGGTGTGCTGAACAATACCCAGTAATACATCCCAAGTCTTGTTGAATGTTGCCAACTTTTGTATATTTGTGTGTGTGGTTGCACCTGGAAGTCATGTTGACCTCTGGTGACTGACCCCTACTGGTGGCCTGGAGGATATTCGGAGAGCTGGCTGAATAGAGCCTGCCCTTGTCCACTTGGCTGGGTATTTCAAGGAAGTCTACCATCCAAGCACTAACCATAGTAGATTCCACTTAGCTTCTGAGATCCAATGAGATCGGGTTTGCGTGGGCTATCCAGGTCTGGGGTGAATGTTGCCAGCTTTTCAATGGTCCCCACTCCTGTGCCTCTAATATGTGTTTAATTTGCAAACTTTAGCTATGGATAAATGCTCACCTGCATGTCACAAAAAGCTTCACCTGCTATTTTCTGCATCTAAAACTGGTGGTAATAAGGTTGTCAGGTCCAATTCAAGAAATATCTGGCAATTTTGAGGGTAGAGCCAGGAGACATTGGGGGTGGAGTCAGGAACAAGGTTGCAACAAGTATAATTGAACTCCAAAGGGAGTTCTGGACATCACTTTTAAAGACACCTTTTAAATACCTTCCCTCCATTGGAAATAATGAAGGATAGAGGCACTTTCTTTTGGGGCTCATAGAATTGGACTCCACGGTCCAATCTTTTTGAAACTTGGCAGGTCTTTTGAAGAGAGGCACTGGATACTATGCTACAAATTTGGTGCTTCTACCTCAAAAAAGCAGCCCTCCCCCAGAGCCCCAGATACCTGCAGATCAGTTCTCCATTATACTTCATTATAGGGAATAATGAAGTGCCCAGCAGACATTCCCCCCCCCCGCTTTCTAATGACCCTGAAGTGAGGGGAGGGCTTCCAAACTGGGGGATCCCCTGCCTCCAACTGAGGATTGAATAGAATACAATCCGAGATGTATATTCAAGTCCCAAAGTAGTGTGGTGACTTAATCGATTGGCTTGTCACCACACTACTTTGGGACTTGTATATACATGTTTTGGACATTTGGACTGATTTCTATATACTTCTTAGTAAATTGGTCACTAGCTTGCATTTTTTATTGTGTCATCCAACTGGGGATTGGCAACCCTAGGTGATAAAGGTCATCTGGTGGCTATAGGGGGTGACAGGCCATTCGTGCTGTTGGCACCTCTACCTTTTATTGGCTTTTTCACAAAAAGTAAAATACACATGGCTCCTGTTAATATTTAAAGGGCCACAAGCCTCTGTCATCTTGTTCACACACTCAAGATAATTTCCTGATAACTACAGATCTGTGAGTCAAAGGTTTATTCATAAGATACTTTCCCACCAAAAATTCTGAGACCTTTATACACAGTTCTGGAACAGGTGGGTACCTCCTTACTATCCTTTCCACTGGGTTGCCAGCCCCAGATTTGAAAATATCTGGAGATTTTGGAGGTGGACCCTGAGGAGGGCGGGATTGGGGGAAAGCAGGGACTTTAATGGGGTGTAATACCATAGAGTCTACCTTCAGAAGCAGCCTTTTTTCCCCAGGTAAACTGATCTCTGTTGCCCATGGATTGGTTATAATAGCAGGGGATCTACAGGCCTGGAGATTGGTGACCTGACTTTCCACACATTCTTCATAAATGCAAACCAAGAGACATCATTTTTCACACTCCAAGGAAGGAAAGGAAAGGGCCCCTGCGCAAGCACCAGTCGTTTCCGACTCTGGGGTGACGTTGCTTTCACAATGTCTTCACAGCAGACTTTTTATGGGGTGGTTTGCCATTGCCTTCCCCAGTCTCTTACACTTTCCCCCTAGCAAGCTGGGTACTCATTTTACCAACCTCGGAAGGAAGGCTGAGTCAACCTTGAGCTGGATACCTGAAAACCCAGCTTCCGCTGGGGATCGAACTCAGGTCGTGAGTCGAGCGTAGGACTGCAGTACTGCAGCTTTAACACTCTGCGCCACGGGGCTCTGGTCACACTCCAAACCACTCTTCAAACTTGAGTTTACACTGTAGGGTCAGCAAGGTTCTACATTGAAATAAACATGGTATGATCCAGTCTGACTATTCTTTCCTGCACATCATAAAACTTTTCACTGAACGATCCTGACCGCATTTAACACAGCTAAAGAATCATCCATCAAAACTAACAAAAGGGTTTGAGCTCAGAATACCTTTTAAGAGGCTTCTCTCTTCCAGTGCTTAAAAGTCAAGTCAGAAAACTCTCTAAAACCAGATGGAGACTTCCCCCTCACACCCGCCGTCCCTTCTATTCAAACTACAGTTACATGAAAACAAAGTCTACCAGCATCTGCAAATGATTTATACTGTAATTCTTAGGTCTCTGAATATATTTGTACTTTGGAAAAGAATGAACAAGAGGAAAAATAAAGAAGCATGTGCCTCTTATAAAATCCGAATGAGATATAGCAAAGCCTCAACCCCTTTAAAGTCCCGCCCACTTCTTTCTAGATGGAAGTGATGTCAGTTATGAACTTCCTGCCATTGAAATGACTGGGACTTCAGCCATTCTATATTTGGTTGAACAATAAAGTTGAACAACATGAGAATTCACACGGTACATTAATATTACTTATTTACAATATTTCTTGGCTGCTTTTGCACTCAAGAGTACTCACAGGACGACAAAAAAACTAACACACAATCAACTTTGAAAACAATAAAAACAATCTGGGCCCATCAGCGCATGCTTCTTAAGTAAAATCTGCTTTTTCCAGTAATGCATTTACACACACACACACGTCTGCCTTCTACTGAGTATCATAGTGTTTATCTCGTAGGCTCTGTTTGGCGGCAGTTCTTCAAGTCTCAGATCTTTCATATCTCACCTTCATTAACACATTAGAATAAAAAATCATAGCATGGAATCACAGAGTTGGAGGGGGCCATACAAGCCATCTAGCCTGGGGGCTGAATCAGGCCCCCGGAAAGCTCCTATCAGGCCCCCAAGCAACTGGCTGTCATCTGCTTCCTTCTTCCTCTCTCTTGCTTCCTTCTGTGTAACAGCTTGCTCAAGGCTTGCTCAATTAAATAGGAGCTACAGAGCAAAACCTCTATTTTCTCCATTGGCTGAGGCTCCTCCCCCTCCTAGTCCCCTGGGGAAGGAAGGAAAGTTTCCTTTGCCCAGTTCCCTGGATCCCATGAGGGAAATACAAAGAAAGCACCTTTAAGACCAATGAGTGCTAATGTTTTAAGCATGTTTTAAGTTTTTAAAAAAATCTTTGTCTGTGTCCTTTAAAAAGTTTATATCTCCGCTATCTAAAATAGGTCTCATTTATGTCAGGTCTGGCCCTCATAACAAATGAGTTTGACACCCCTGGCCTAGAGCATCCCTGAAAAGTGTTTGTCCAGCCGCTGTTTCAAGACTGCCAGGGAGGGGGAGTTCACCATGACCCAAAGTAGCTGATTCCACTGTTGAACAACTTGTTCTGTGAAAAAAAAAAGTCCTAACATTCAGCGGGTACCTTCCTGCCCTTAATTTAAACCCATTATTGTGAGTCCTCTGCTGCCAACAGGAACAGCTCCTTGCCCTCCTCTAAGTTAAACACCAAGTCTGACCATTGGTTGTAAGAAAATTTAGCTTCATTATTAAGACAAACAGTCAGCATGGTGCAATAGTTAAACTACAAGGAGAACAGAATTCAAATCCTCCATCTGCCACTCAAAGCTCACCAGGTAGTCTCAGGTCAGCTTTCAAATGAACCTATTCCTCAGGGTCGCTGTGAAGATAAAATGGGGGGACCATCTATCCAAGGGTGTTGAACTCACTGAGGACCGGATCTGATGTAAATGAGGCCTTGTTGGACTGGGCCATGTCGGGTTGGGCCGGACCACGTTGGACCAGGCCATATGTATGCCTATTTAAGATTAGGGAGCAGAGATATATAAAGGACACAGAAAAACACAGTTAAATATTTTTTAAAAAAAAACTTAAAGCATGCTTAAAATATTAGCATATGTTGGTCTTAAAGGTGCTTTCTTTGTATTTCTCCCATGGGATCCAGGGAACTGGGCAAAGGAAGCTCTGGCTCTTTCCTTCCCCAGGAAAGGGGGGAGCCTCAGCCAAAAGAAGGAGGGCAGACTTGGCTCAGTAGAACTGCTGTGCGATTGAGAGAGCCTGGAAAAATAAGCTCTGCCCTCCCCTCTTACTCCCCAAGGGAGGAGGCTCAGCCAATGGAGAAATAGAGTTTTTGCTCTGTAGCACTGTGCTACAGAGCATGCTTTGCAAAGCAAAAGAGAGAGGGAGAAGGAAGCAGATGACACCAGTTGCTCGAGGGCCTGATTTGGCCCCCGGGCCACACGTTTGACACCTCTGATCTACACTATCCTCAGAATAAACGTGTGTTATGGTGGGGGTGCACTCCAGTGATGTGGGTTTTCTAAGAAAATTTGACTTAGAACATTTTCTGATTCAAATTTAAATAAACAATTTAAACACTGATTTTTGTTTGTTTACTGCTGTCAAGTCATAGTTAACTTATGGAAACTCCATAGAGTTTTCAAAGCAAGAAACATTTATTGGTGGTTTGCCATTGCCTGTTCTATGTAGTGACCCTGGTATTCCTTGGGGATCTCCCAGCCACGGTTGACCCTGCCACTAGGCAAACCAGGCAATTGCCTAGGGGGCCCCCATGTGGTTATCAGTGGAGGGGAGTGTGCTAGAAGTTAGCCTTCCATCATCATCATCATCATCATCATTTTATTTATATCCCGCCTTCCCTGCCAGAGCAGGCTCAGGGCGGCTAACAACATAAATCAATACATTAAATTATACAATGATATTTAAAACAAAGACTAATTTAACAATTTAATTAAAATTCTAAAATTGATAAAATTAATATGCTGGTGCTATTACAATAGATGGTAAGTTTACTTAGCAGTCTCTCTCTTTAGTCGGTGAAGGCCATCTGAGAAAGGATGGTCTTGCAGGCCCTGCGGAACTGTTCAAAATCCCGCAGGGCCCGCATATCTTCCGGAAGCTGGTTCCATATGTGTGGAGCCACAACAGAGAAGGCCCAGGCACAGGGACTCTGTAGTTTTACCTCTTTCGGCCCGGGGATAGTCAGCAGGTTCTTCCCTGCTGACCTCAGTGCTCTCTGGGGTTCATATGGGGAGAGGCGGTCCCTCAGGTAGGCAGGTGCCAGATAATCTAGTACTAACCAAGGTGTACCATGCTTAGGTCTCAAGATCTGAGGAGATCAGGCTAGCGTGGACTATCCAAATTGGGGGAAATAATATCAGTAAAATTTAAATAATGTTAGCAAAGAAGGCAAATGCACCATGTATAAACCTGGGTCATCCACAAGGCCTGGGGTTTTTCATATGCCACATTTAGTCCATCTAATAGGATTGATTTTCAGCACAACAGTCATGACAGCGATATTTATTTATTTACTTCATTTATACCCTGTCCCTTTTCCCAAAGGGGACCCAAGGCAGCCTACATCATTGTCCCCTCCTCCATTTTATTGTCACAACAACCCTGTGAGGCAGATTAGGCTGAGTGGATGTGACTGCTCCAAGTTCATCCAGCAAACTTCCATGCTAAAGTAGAAATTCAAACCTGGATCTTTCAAGATTTCAGACCAACACTCTAACTACGCAAACAAGTTGGTTCTCCGATAGATCCAAAGAGGTAAAATTCACATATGTGTGGTGGAAATTTTTCCTTGGAAAAAAACAGCATCAGAAAATTTTCCATTTTGGAAAATTCCATGGAAAGTTTTCTGCCCCACATCCCTGGGAAACATTATATTATAATGTCTAACAATTTAAACACAAATCCTCTGTCTTTATTGACTTGTGGTTTAGAATGCTAATTCTTTCTTGCTACAGAAGTCCAAATTTTATACATGTTTATACAATATACTCAAATGCTGAATGCACTAACTCCACACTGCACCAATAGGCAAATTATTACTAACCTAATGAAGCCTTTACCATCACTGTATTACAAACAGGCATCGATCTCTCTTCTCTTTCCCAAACTACTCATAAAAACCCCATTCTAAGCTCTAAGCTGTTCAGTTCTCCTGGCAGAGGAGGTCACGGTCTCTGCTACTGCAGACTGTGAGAAGGTTGGATAGACCGGCTTAGGGGACGTGAGCTGCCTGCCTCTGTCCCCAACATACCAAACATGTCCCCTGGTTTATTCTGCCCACCTCCTCTAGGGACCAGAAAGGTACAGACATCATTGCTGGCATGGGTACGCAATCCAAGATCCTTTGATGCCAAGCAGCAACACCGACATCTGCTAAATCAGGTGTCCACAGCATGGTGGATATGGGTGCCAGGATGACCACTGACACCATTCCTCATGCTCATGCGTTTTTACAAAGTGGGCAGAGCCAGGTGGGCTTTTGCCCAGCAAGGTTTCTGATGGACCACTGCAGACCTGATAGGCTATGCGGATCTTTCAAAAATGTTGGTTTGGCACTGGCTGCCTGCCACCACAGGAAAAGGAGCTTTACTATGTGGCTGAAGGTAAGGTATGGCAGCCATTTTGTAGCAGTCATTTTGTGGCTGCACCTACCACACTGTGTAAGAATTCCTGTGGCCCCCACAAGTTCAAAAGGTTGGGGACCCCTGCGCTAAATTGCTTTTCACCAAAACAGTACACTATCCAAGAGTCACTATATCTTCTGAATAAAGTTAGAGTCCAGCAGCAACAAAGTTTTATTCAAGGTATAAGCTTTTGTGTGCCTGCACACTTCTTCAGATACAATGAAATAGAAGAAAAATGTTCAAACATAGCAAGAGGCTGAACGGTAAATTAGCATGTAACATGACGAAGATATCTTCATGATGAAGATTTCTTCTGCCATTTGAAAAAGAAGAGGAGGAGATTGGATTTATATCCTGCCCTTGACTACCTGAAGAAGTCTCATCAAAGCGGCTTACAATCTCCTTTCCCTTCCCCTCCCCACAACAGACGCCCTGTGAAGTAGATGGGGCTGAGAGAGCTCTGACAGAAACTGCTCTTGAGAGGAACAGCTCTGTGAGAACTTGCAGTTTAATGTGGAGAAGTGGGAATCAAACCCAGTTCTCCCAGATAAGAGTCCATGCACTTAACCACTACACGGAGCTGTCTCTTCACAAGCATCTGTAACCACTGGACTCAGTTGCAGAGTTGCAGCTGTGAAATGGCTTGGGAGGGGGAAACTGTGCTGGTGCCAGGTCAGGGCACGCCTATCACATTTTTATCCCACCCTCCCCCCAAGGAATTCAGGATACTGTATGCAGCGTTCCCCTCCTCCATTCTGCCCTTACAACAACCTCATATCTAAAGCAGAAAAAGAGACTGAGACCAATTTCGCACTAGACCTTTAATCCTGGTTTAACTCTGTCCCCAAACTGACCTTCTGCACTAGAATCAGAGAAACCAACTCTATGACTCTATGATTTTACTGTACAATGTCAGTTTGGGGACAGAGTTAAACCCGGATTAAAGGTCTAGTGCGAAATTGTGACTGACCCAAAGCCACCCAGTTTGCTGCTCAGTCGAGTGGAGATAGGAACTTAGGCCTCTTCAGACTTAGCAAACTCTCTAACCACTACACCACATGAGCCCTGGAGAGCCAAGATCAAATCCAATTAAACATTCAATGCATGCACTTAGATGCATGCATGCAGTACAATCCTATCCAGGGTTATGCCAGTATAAGACAGAATATGTAAGGAAAAAAAATGTGGAATTTGCACCAGAGACATCAGAACCGCATCTTGATAGTGGTGCTTCCTTCAAAGGTTCCTTATCCTTGTTTAATGACTACAAGATGTCTTGAAATCATCTGAAGGAACCCACAAAAGATGAGAAAGCAATGCAAAGAGACACAACAGAAAGAGCAGAAAAATGAAAGGCAGAATATTTACCAAGGCACTGGAATGTCATTTTTTTTTTAAACACAAAAACCGCAGGCCAGTTCAGTAACATCTCCCCAACAATACCATCACCCCATGAAAAAAGTTATTTGTATAATCCGACTTGCTTTAAGTCACGCAAGAGCTTCCTTTTGTTAAGATTATTGTTATTATTTACAGTTGTCTCTTTGCAATAAGACTATCACTTTCCTGCCTTCGTTTCATCTTAGCTACGCTTAAGGAAGGCTTAAACAATTTTTCATGTTCACTTAAGCGGCCCTCCTCTTGCCAAAAGTTTGACATCTCTGGAGTCTGAAAGAACAGCCCTGGGAAGACAGCCCAAGAGCTTGATGCGAAACGTCATGCACCACAGAGGTACCAACTGAGCAACGGCAGCAGCAGGTTATTTGCAAAGCAATTAGTAACGCAAAACCAAAGCACCGGGGGACCCTGCTAGAAGTACATAACTCCATGCAGCCGTCATAAGCCCGTGAACACCAGAAGAAGAAAAAATGTCAAAGTGATCCGAGAATCGTTTTCACTGGAGATCAAGAAGAGAAGAAGCCCTGCCCAGAAGACAACAACTGGCATGGTCAGAAAAAGCACAATACTAATTAATGTCTATGCATACTAACACCATTAGCAACTGCAGCCTACCCAGTAACAAACTACATAGCATCGCTCTCCCATTCACACACCAAAACCCCCTTCCCTCTTCTGAAAGCTGCTGCAAGGCCAGTTAAGGACAAGGCAGCTGTGTGCTCCACTGCAATCTCAACTCAAAGTTTGCTTGACAATTTGGAAAAAAATATCCAATTAGCGCCCACAGAGACTCTGCAGGAACACACTTTCCCCACTTCTGGACCACAACCAAGTTCTCAGAAGCCAATCTTTCTGATCTCCCGTCCAGATAAAGAAAGGTGGAGCTGCACAGACCCCAAAGTTATGAAAAAAATCTAATTAAACAGCCCCAAAGCAAGCCATTCTGTACTTTAAGAAATATTGTCAAGAAGACAACAAGAAGAGAAACTGACCAAAAAAGATGTACAGTTCCAAAGGACACACGCAGAGAGCCAAGGAGATTCAAACAAGTGAGCCCAGCCACACTCTAAAGAAAAAAATGCTGATGAGAAATCCCTGCAGGATCATTAGCTAATCAAGCTGGAGAAAACTGCATCCCCAGCCCCAAACACAAAGCACAATCCTCCCACCAGTTCTCTTGCAAGATGTGCTGAGCTGCATATCCAAAGGCAGAGAAAAGGTGGAAACCAAACATCCTTAGAGCTAGTCAAAGAGAATGCCATTTCTGCACGCCTAACATGCCAGCTGTAAATATCTGTACCAATTTATGAATGCGGCACCATAATTTGCGTTACATGTGCTCCAAAAGACAGCATTCTTGTCTCCTTCCTAGAATTACTTGCTGGAATCAAAATCTGACCAGCCGTGTCCAAACCCAAGGAAAGATGCAACTCGAAAGGGGTATCTTTGCTTCAAACCCTGTGGATTAACTAAATTCAAGAAACAACAAGACAGAAAAGCACAGGACATATAACTGGGCATAGAGCAAGGGTCACTGGGGAAGTGGGGGTGGAGGTAACTGTGGGTTTCCTGCATTATGTGGGGAGAAGGTGGCCTAGGTAACCCTTGGGATCCCATCCAGCTCTGCGTTTCTAACAGGACAGTTAACCCAGGTTCCGGCCAACTTCTTTCCAAACCACTCAGAAGGTGCACCGAGACCTCACTTCACCTCTTTAAAAACCCCGCCCCACCCTGAATTTAGTTTTCAGAAGCAAAGACGCTGCAGTTCAGATATGTCTGGAATCTCCATCCTTTGTTCCAAATGTCACTTCCAAACAAGCTCAAGGGGAATTTCCTCTCCCCAGGTGATTTTGCAGGACTGGAGCTTCAGGAAGGTACCTCATCCCACACCCAGCCCCTCTGACACAGCAAGGATTTGGCTAGCAGCAGTCCCCCCCCCCCCCGCAAAAAAAAAAAGAGCTTGCCTCCCAGCCAGGAGGAAACTGGTTCTCAGTTCTTCAGGGTCCAGCCAGTGTAGGCTTGCCAATCCCCAGGTGGGGGCAGGGGATCCCCCCATTTGGAGGCCCTCCCCCCACTTCAGGGTTATCAGAAAGTGGGGGGGGGGAAAATGTCTGCTGGGCACTGGCACTCCATTATTCCCTATGGAGAGCGAGTCCCATAGAGTATAGTGGAGAACTGATCCATTGATATCTGGGGCTCTGGGAGGGCTGTTTTTTGAGATAGAAGCACCAGAATTTCAGCATAGCATCCAGTGACTCTCTCCAAAATATCCTCCAAGTTTCAAAAAGAGTGGATCAGGGGGTCCAATTCTATGAGCCCCCAAAGAAGGTGCCCCTATCCTTCATTATTTCCAATGGAGGGAAGGCATTTAAAAGGAATGTGGTCCCTTGACATGTGATGGCCAGAACTCCCAATTATGCTCCACACTCTTGCAACTGGCTCCACCCCCAAAGTCTCCTGGCTCCACCCCCAAAGTCCCCAGATATTTCTTGAATTGGACGTGGCAACCCTAAGCCAGTGACCTCGATGCACGGCCAAGGTCCAAGGCATGGCTAACTCTCCAGTCTCAAGCGCAAAACTGCTTTAGGATCACCCCCTGCTCGCGGGTGGGGGTTTTTTTGCGTGGAGGCCGGAGGAGCTGCGAACCAGCACCCCCCCCCCCCCACTTCGGCCTCCTTCCAACCCGGACCTTTCCCCAACAAAACTGCCAACTGACCTGTGGGTCTACTCACAAGTCAGCCCAAGCCTTCCGCGCTGGGAAGCGAGCGCTCCGGCAGGGGGGTCCGCCAAAACCCAGCAGCGAGCGGCCACCCCGCTCCGCCTCCTCCCCGCGACCCGACCTGAGCTCCCTGTAAGCTGAGTGAACGTGAGCTAGCTCACAGTTTTCTAGGCTCCGGCTCACACCTTTTTTGTCTTCGCTCAGGAAGGAGGCCCCCAGAGCACACTCATTCCTGCAGGAGCTCCCCCACTTCAATGGCAGGAGCTCACAAAGTAGCATTTCTGCGCACAAGACTCTGCTGCTTAGGGGGAACCTTGGAAGCGACCATTACCCTTTGAGCGCATCGTGGCCCACCGGGCCGCTCGCCTGCCCTCGCCTCTTGGCCCGGCTGGCCCTGCTGCTGCTGCTGCTGCTGGCGGCTTCCTTCGCGGCGGGGACGACCAGGGCGGCGGCGGCGGCGGCAGGAGGGTCCCCTTCCAAGCTGCCTCCTTCGGCGGCGGCACCCCCTTGGCCCGGGCTCCAGGCGACGCTCAGCAGCACAGTAAATCCCAGCGCGACCTCCGGCCGCATCTCTCTTGCCCGCCCGCCCGGCGGAGGGAAGCGCCAAGGAGTCGTCGGGGCTGCGGCCGGAGATGCGGGGCGAGGCGAGGGAGCCGCTGTCTCTCTGCCCGGCCGGCCGGCTTCAAGCCTCGTCCTCCCCGCTGGCTCTGGGCTGCCTCCCGCGCCGCTGCAAGGGGGCTCGGCTCCTCCGCACAGACTCTCCCCGGCCACGCTGCGCAAAGGAAAGGAAAGGGGAGCAGAGAGAAGGACCGTTAGATGGGGCGGAAGGAGAGCCGCCCAGCACCGCCTGCCTGCCTGCCTGCCTCTCTCCCTCCTCGGCCGGCCAGCCTTCGCCTCCTTCAGGCCGGGCGCCCGCGCCGCTCTCCCCCCTTCTGTGCCGCGGCCAGCCGCCCCGCCGGGCGCAGCATCCCCGGGCTGCTGCTGCTGCAGCCGCTGGCCGCGCCGGAGCCCCCCGCTGTCAGCCCCAGCAGCCGCCCGCCCTCCCGCCCTCGGCTGGGCAAGTGGCACCCACAAGCACTCCTCGGACGGCTCCGCTTCCCGCCGTGGCCGCCGCATCCACCACTGCCGCCGCTCGCCCTGCCTGCCGTCTTCTGCTCGGCTGCGCGCCGCCGCCGCCTCCTTCCCAAGTCCCCTCCCCTCCTCTCCCCGCTCCCTCTGCCCCCCGCCCCGCTCCCAGGCTCGGCTGGTGTCTCGCGAGACACAAAAGTTGGGGGGGGGGGGAGAGAGAGAGAGAGAGAAAGCAGTTTTTCCAAGGCAAGAAAGAAGTCGTGGGGAGAAAGCCAGGCGGGCGCGCCTTCCTTGCCTCGCGCAAAAAAAGGCTCCTCTCCAAGAGCGCCAGGCAGGAGCGCCTTGGCACCACCGCCGGGAACAGGTCAGAGGGGCGCCCCGCGCTTGGCGGCCGTCTAGACGCCTCGTTAACCTTTGCCGTGATCTCGAAAGGCTGACCCAGCTCAAGGGGGGGGGGAGATGAGGGGCCTGCGGGGCTGGTTGCCAGGCACAGTGGCCCCAACAGGGGACCCAGGTGGCAGCAGGTTCCAAACAGGTAGGGTTGGCAGGTCTGGGTTGGAAAATACCTGGAAACTTTGGGGAGGGAGAGGGAGGGGTTTGGGGAGGGGCCTCAGCAGAGCACAGTGCCACAGAGTCCACCCTTCCAAGCAGCCCTTTTCTCCAGGGGAGCCCATCTCTGCCCTCCGGAGATTAGTTCTAAAAGTGGGAGATCTCCAGGCCCCACCTGGAGGCTGGCAACCCTATGAGGTGGGTCTAGAAGGAGGGGAAGGTCTCAGCCCCTCCAGAGGGGTGATGGAGCTCCATGCCGGACAGGGAGTGAGATATGCCTAATGCCAGTGCTCCCTTTACACACAAATATTGCACTTTAGCACACACCCCCTTGTCACTCACAGCACAATGTGGGGAGAGGGGACTTCCGCTTTTGACCCTGGCACATTCTCCCCTCTGCCTTATACTGAATCAGACCCTTGGTCCATCAGTCTCTAGTTGAGTAGACAATACTAACTGATGGACCAAGGGTCTGATTCAGTATAAGGCAGAGGGGGGAATGTGACTGGTAGCAGCTCTCCAGGGTGTCAGGCTGAGCTATCACCTTCTGCCTGGGAGATGTCGGGGGATTGAACCTGGGACCTTCTGCCTGCCAGTCAGATGCTTCTGCCTGCCAGTCAGTGTTCCCTCTAAGCTGAGTTAGCATGAGCTAGCTTGCAGATTTTTAGCCTTCAGCTCACACATTCTTGTCTTAGCTCAGGAAGGACGATGACCCCAGAGTGCAATAATTTGTGCAGCAGCTCACAACTTTAATGCCAGTTGCTCACAAAGTAGAATTTTTACTCACAAGACTGCAGCTTAGAGGGAACATTATCTACCACAGAGCCACAGCCTGATTGTTTTCAATAACAATTCTTAGATGGACTTACAAGTCTAGTATGAAATCATTGAACTTATCAGCAAGTTCAGTTCTGTTAATTTAGGACTGTAGGGACCAGGGTTTTCCCTCCTGCTAATAAATTAAATAAATCAGAATAGCAAGGCTAAGAGGCACCTTCTCCCTGCTGTTATGAAATTATCACTGCCCTTATATATCTTTGTGTCAGATTCCAAGGGCGTACGTACCGCATGTGATTCACAGTCTTTTGATACAGATGGGTGTGGGTGTGTGAATAAGACGTGTCAACAGATGTGATGAAGGGGGTTTTCTAGTCAACAGTACAAATACCACAACAAATCTGTTAGCTTTTAGGGAATTAAAAGAAACCCAGCAAAACACATTTGCCCCTCTAGAAAATGACAAATTATGGCCACTTAGATCCCAAAATCAAGAGTCAAAGGAAAGACAAAGAACTTTAGGCACCTGAAAGACTAAATTTATTTTGGCATAATAGACTAGAGCAGGAGTGGCCAAACCTGGTTAACATAAGAGCCACATAGAATAAACATCAGATGTCTGAGAGCCACAAGACATTAACGTCAGATGTTTGAGAGCCGCAAGTTAGGGAGGGAGGGAAGGAAGGAAGGAAAATAGATGGGGGAGGGGAGAGGGAGAGAGAGGTGGAAAGAAAGTAGCTTTAATTTTAAATGCATTCTCCAAGCTGCTGACTGGCTTGGCTTGGAGAAGAGATGAATGCCTTCCCCAACCCAGCTGATGAGGCAGTGGGGACTTTGAGAGCCACACAATATGTATGAAGGAGCCACATGTTTGGCCATGCCTGGGCTAAAGCCCACTTCACCAGATGCGTGAGGTGAAATATGGCTAACAGGCCATACAATGGAAGCAGCTAATGGTAATATAACTTGGGGAAAAACGCACATTGATATCCTAAATCTTGAAAATACATCTTCTTTTATGGAACTTTGGCCTCCGATTTCCATAGAGCCTGCCCAACATCAAAGAAACAAGAGCATGCTGATGGCATACATCACATCAGAGAACTACAAAAAGTATGCATTATTTTTTTTTAAAAATTGAATATATATTGTATGGTGATATTTTGTTTCTTTTGAAAAAATAGACCAATTATAAGTTTTCTGTGTCATATAGATGAAACTTTCAAAATATGTCCATGTAGAAAAGGTTATTAATGTTAAATTAAACCACAGAGTTTCCACACCTTTCCTTTGGGATGAAATAAGGATCCTAGCCACATTTGCATTGTCAAATATCCAACTTTATGAATGTTTACTCAAAAGCAGGGCTTTTTTGTAGCAGGAACTTCTTTGCATATGAGGCCACACACCCCTGATGTAGCCAATCCTCCAAGAGCTTACAGGGCCTCTTAGTACAGGGTGTGGCCTAACTTGCAAAGGAGTTCCTGCTACAAAAAAAGCCCTGCATCAAAAGTAAGCACCACTGGTTCCAGGGTTATCTTCTACTCAGGTGCATAAGACTAAAAACTCCAGTTCCAATCCTTATTTCTCAACATGATCTATTTTACAGTAAGTTTGAGAGCATAAAATGCCAGTCTGAGCTGTTTGGTGGAACACAAATTCAGGGCACAGTCCATCCACCATTACAACATTTTAAAGTCCCACCTCTTCCAGCATGCACTCTCCCATTAGAAAAAAAAGGGATTAAAAATGCTTAAATTTGGCTGGATTATTCCCCAAGCTGTTTAAGAGAATGATACAAAATCATTAGCATACATGGCATGTTCCTATATCAGGGCTTTTTCTTGTATAAGAAGCCCAGCAGGAACTCACTTGCATATTAGGCCACACCCCTTGACACCAAGCCAGCCGGAACTGCGTTCCTGTGCATTCCTGCTAAAAAAAAAAAAAAGCCCTGTGTACAATCACATAAGCAAAAAATACAAATCTCTGCCCAGGGAGTTTACTGATCACTGTTACTTGTGGTGAAGAATCTCAGACATGGACAAATGGATCTCTAGGTGGTTTCATTTTGGGATTATGGAAAACCCTGGTCTGCCCCAGTTCTGTCACTCACACAACAAAACATTATGGTGGCTAGCTCACATTTGTGAGTTCCCACCCTTATTTAGAAGTGTGCTGAGCTGTGTCCCGCGAGATCAAGACTTCAGCACAGAAATCACATAACTTACTTTAGTCTAATGTCAATCCTCAGAAGTCAGTGGACAAATTCCTAACGTCTTAGATTCAATAGTGTCAGGAGGCCCCAAACAGAAAACAGCCAACAATTACTTAGAAGGGTGAGGGAGGTTAACATAAAATTCTTCCACTATTTAAAAACAGCATAATCTTGGCCTGCATAGAAGGGTGGTGAGTTTTGCACTACAGTCAACAATTTAACCCACAGACTGTAAATGAAGAAAGGTCAATGCAGGTTTTAATGGCTCTGATCTCTTAACAACCAAGAGGATCCTGCATTCTTGCCCAGAAAGCAACATTTTCACATTCTGTATTCACCATGTTAGGTTGGGAACTTAAGAGTCCCTCTCAGCCAGGTGTTTTTTAGCCAGCTTTAAACCCTGATTTTAAATTGTGAGTAAACAGGAAAGTGGATAGCTTTAACTGCAGTGAAGACATACACTGACACAGGGCCGGCTCTGCCACTAGGCAAACGAGGCAATTGCCTAGGGCACCGGCCTCCTGGGGGAGCCAAATTGGGTGCCCCCATGTTATCATGGAGGGTGGGGGGTGTCAGAAGGGTGCCAGACAGGCTGGGGCTGGCCCTGCTGCTGACATTTCTCTTAGCCAGTTAAAGCGGAAGGGGAGAATTCACCTAGGAAAGAAGAATAGCTGCAGGAACCTCCCAACAGCTGCTAAAAGATCTAGAATGTTATGTGTACAGTACCCTAAGCAGGAAGCTGAGTTAGTTCAAAAATGCAGTGTTTACCCCCAGGGTTTCTTTTTAATTAGGAATGCATTTCCAGCTGGCTTGGCGTTAGGGGTGTGGCCTCGTATGCAAATTAGTTCCTGTTAGGTTTTTCCTACCAAAAAAGCCCTGTGTGTAACTATGGTGATGGTCAGAGGGTGTGGCCTAATATGCAAATGAGCTACTGCTGGGCTTTTTCCACAAAAAAGCTGTTTACCCCAAGTACAAGACCAAAGAATCCAAGCAAAACAAGTTGAACTTGAACTCAGTAAGATTTCTGTACACCCTCTTATGTATTCATTTGGAATAAACTGATACCATGTTGCAGCCAATGCAGGAATTAGTTACTGTACAGGCCTTTGCAAAAGATACTATAATTTAAGGATTCCAAAATCAACAGGCTTAGATTATAACAACTCTGCCCAGCTTTGCCCTGTTAGCACTCCTGCTTAGATACACATTCAGAAATACCTGTTGGATCTTCAACAGACTTTTGGGGAATTGCAGTACCCACCTGATATAGTAAAGAAGCAGACTGACAACACCAGGATGATACTAAGGGATAACCTGCCAAAGATAGGTCCAGACAAAACAATAGAACACCACTGGTGGTCCCATACTGCTGTCAGCTCAAACCAGTTCAGCACATCATTAAAAACATACAATGTATACTGAGCAATGATACACCTATCTCATAGGTACTGGGAGGCAAACCCTTTCTTGCTCACAGACTGCCTCCTAAACTAGAACAACTTCTCACCCACAACAGTACACTTCCTAAAATGAATGAACTCTGGGGCCAGGGCCTGCAAGAAGTCTGCAAGCCAACTCTGTCCCCATATCCTCTCTGACAACCCAGTAATTGGGCCTAATGATGCCAAACATACCATCTCAAGTTCATTCACTTGTTCATCTTCCAACATTATACATGCCATCTAAATGTCAGCAATGCCCTTCCACTTTCTACATCCAACAAATAGGTCAGTCCCTATACAAAATAGTAAATTAATATAAATCCAACATTAAAAATTGAACGGTCAGGATTATTTATTTATTTATTTATTATTCAAATTTATATTCCGCTCTTCCGGCAAGCAGGCTCAGTGGGAGAACATTTTAATCTTCCAGGTCATTCCATCGTTGACCTGAGAGTGGTCATCCTCAAACAGAAAAGCTTCAAGGGGAAATTTCAATGTGAGGTTGCAGAACTTAAGTTCATTCACAAGCTCAGAACAATGGACACTCCCAGAGCTGAATATGGGCACAGGATTCTTATCTCACTACAAGTGCTAATATTCTGCCCCTAAGGTTTTCTCCTCTGCTCTAATCAATTACAATGTGCATTGTAACTTTGCATCATGAGTTCCTTCTGACTGGGATATAAACTCAGGGATCTGCGTTCCTACTTGTATCTAACAAAGGGAGCTTTGACTCTTGAAAGCTGATACCCCGAAACTCCTGTTAGTCTCTTAAGATGCTAGCCAACTCCAGTCTAAGTGTTCTACTGTGGACCAACACAGCCACCCTCTGAAACTTCCTTCAGAATCAGTGAATGAAGCAACTGCTTTACGCACAGGATTTACACATGGCCTACATCAAAAGTTTGTTATAGTTTGTTTTAATTAATGTTCTACTGGTTTTTAAGGTTAAGTTAATGCTTAATTTAATGTTCTTAATGTAATGGTTTTAATTAATGCACCATTGGTTACTATGTTGTTTATTAATGTTTTATTAATGTACCATTGGTCACTGTGTTGTTAGCCGCCCTGAGCCTGCTCCGGCGGGGGAGGGCGGGGTACAAATAAAATTTATTATTATTAAGAAGCAATATTTAGAATGTAACATGGGCATTTCATGAATATCAAATCCACATTTTTAATTATTTAGGGTTAAGGCACTTAACGTCACCATAGGGGTGATTAGAATCAAAAGGGCAACATTTCACTATCATTACATCTGTGCATAATCATCCAGCTGAGCTGTTTTTTGTGGTCCAGGGACTTTTACATCATAGCCCCAGAGAACTGGATTCTGATCACATAACAACCAACTGTGATCAATTTACTACTGCCTTTGCAGACAAAATTGCCAGATCCACTCTGCATTAAATACTGGGGTAGATGCATGTTCAGATGATGTACTTCTGGTACCTGCTTGTTGGATTTATATGGATATCTTTCCGCTAACGAAGCTTGAGGATATGAGGAGATGAGACCTACCCTGTACTCTCAGCCTCTACCTTTCTGGCTGTTAAAAGCTGGTGAGGGGTAACTGAGTGGGCAAGGGGAGGGGTAAATGCTTCCTTGAGGGTGGAGATTATAACACCTGTGCTCAAGGAGACAGTGATTAGACCTGTTTTGGAAAAACAGGGACAGCTTCTATGGGAGAACTTCTGCTCAATCTCCAGTCTTCCATTTTTGGGCAAGATGGCTGAGTCTACTTCTCTTTTTCTTGGAAAAGACTGGTTTTCTGTACCCATTTCACTCTTGCTTCAGGTTGGAGTTTGGAACACAGATTGCTTTGTTGATGACCTCTATCAACACCAAGACAGGAGGATATAACCCATCAATGCTAGTTCTTGTGAATCTCTCAGGAGCTGTCAATATATTGACCACAGTATCATACTGAGCTGCCTCTCAACACTGGGACTGGGGGGCACTGTGTTTCAGTGCTTCAAGTCCTATCTGGGGGATTCCTGCTCTGCCCCATGCCCAGTGACTTGTGGGGTTCTGTAGGGTTTGATCTTTGCCCATATGCTATTTAATATCTAAAGAGCCCCGTGGCACAGAGTGGTGAAGCTGCAGTACTGCAGTCCTAAGCTCTGCTCACGACCTGCGTTCAATCCCGGCGGAAGCTGGGTTCAGGTAGCCGGCTCCAGGTTGACTCAGCCTTCCATCTTTCCGAGGTGGGTAAAATGAGTACCCAGCTTGCTGGGCGGAAAGTGTAGATGACTGGGGAAGACAGTGGTAAACCACCCCGTAAAAAGTCTGCCGTGAAAACGTCATGAAAACAACGTCACCCCAGAGTCGGAAACGACTGGTGCTTGCACTTTAGCTTTTTTATTTAATATCTATGTGAAGCCCGTGGGAGAGATTGTCAGGAAGTCTGGGGCTATGGTGTCACCAATACGCAGATGATACCCAGCTTTGCCTTTCTTTTCAACCTAATTCCAAGGATGCTGTTAATGTTCTGAACCACTTCCTGGAGTCAGTAATGGGCTGGATGAGGGTGCACAAACTGAAACTTAATCCGGACAAAATAAAAGTTCACTCGGTGAGTAGAAAGGCAGACCTGGGACCTGAGATCTCTCCTGTCTTGGAGGGGATTGTAGTCTCCTTGAAATGCCAGATTTGCCGCTTGGGAGTGCTGCTTCACACAGCAGTCACCGTAGAAAACTCGGTGGCAAAGGTAGCTCGGAGTGCATTTGCTCAACTTCAGCAGGTGAATCAGCTGTGCACACTCCTGGTTGAGTCAGAGCTAGCAATACAGATCCATGCCTTAGTTACATCTAGACTGGACCATTGCAATAGTCTACTTGAGGTTACCCTTGAAAAGTGTTTGCAGACTGCAGCTAGCACAGAATGGTTGGAGCTGGCTATCAGGACTACATGATCCTGAAATTTTAGCAATTTCAATGGCTACCAATCTATTCCCAAGTTCAATTTAAGGTGTTGGTTTTGACTTTTAAACCCCTACATGGCTTGAGACAGGGGTATCTTAAGGCCTGTCTTCTTCCATATGTTCTTGCCCCGGGAATTAAGATCATAGGGAAAGGCCCACCTGCCTGTCCATCAATCAAAGAAGTTCTTTTGGAGAGTATACAAGACAGGGCCTTTTCAGTGGCCACCCCATAAATATGGAACAACCTCCCCAGGGAACAGCGTCTGGTCCCCCTCACCTTTGATGTTTAGGAGGCAGTGAAAGATGGTTTTATTTAGGCTCTCATTTGGTTAAGTTCATTAATAGTCCTGCACTGTAATGTATTTTATCCATCTTAATGATATTGTAAGGCACGCTGAATTCCATTAAGCAAAAAAGTGGTGTTTTTTTTAAAATTTAGTACGTAGTTTAAAAAAATTCTACAGTAAGGCTGACATTTAAATTTCCACGACATATGTGGATGTTGTGCAGCCTGGCCTTTCAGTGCTCATTTACAATATAGGCCCCATTTATAATATAGGTGTCAAGCACTGTATACTCAGTTTATATTATAGAATCCAGATTTTAGAATTGTTACTAACCCAGAATTAAATATGGGCACATCAAAGTAGCAACCCCCCACCTTTCTTCTTTCGCTTTTACTAACTGATGCAGGAATGTCCTCTTTGAAGATAAGACCTCCTGGGACTTGTTTTCAGGCTCAGCCAGGCCTGAACCCAGGATGTGCTAGTCGCAATATAGATAAGGAGCCCACATGAATGTAGAATTGTGTATAGAACCTTTGATGTGCCATTTTAAAGCATGTATTCTAGTGTTACAAAGTATCAGTTCCAATCTTCAGCTCGAATGAGCCACATGGATCATCAATAAACCTAACTTTGTTTCAAAATCCAAGGACTGGTTATTTTGAAATCTCATGCTTGACAATAGGCCCCATGCTCTTTTCAGTTTCCTCCCCCCACCAAAAAAAATGGCAATTTCCGTGAGCATTCCACATCCCGAATTCCAACATGTCGGCCAGCTTCTTTTTAACCCTTTATATAGCACCAACCTTTAAGTGGTCGAGTTGAAGGTATTTTTATCACCCCAAGCAAAGTACGCCATTCCTGGGCCACTGGCATCTGCAGGGCTGGCCCTAGACCAGGGGTGTCAAACATGTGGCCCGGGGACTCCTATCAGGCCCCCGAACAACTGGCTGTCATCTGCTTCCTTCTCCCGCTCTCTTGCTTTCTTCTGCATCACAGCTTGCTTTGTAAGGCTTGCTCAACTGCACAGGAGCTACAGAGCAAAGCCTGTACTTTCTCCATTGGCTGAGGCTCTTCCCTTGGGTAGGAAGGGGAGAGGGATAGCTTGCTTTGCAAGGCTCTCAGTCGCACAGCAGAGCTACTGAGCCAAGCCTCTCTTTCCTTCTGTTGGCTGAGGCTCCTCCCCCTCCTGGTCCCCTGAGGAAGGAATGAAACAGCCAGATCGCATGGGAGAGATACAAAGAAAGCACCTTTAAGAATAATGAGTGCTAATGTTTTAAGTGTGTTTTATTCTTTAATTGTGTTTGTCTGTGTCCTTAGTGAAGTTTATATCTCTGCTACCTAATCTAAAATAGGAACACACATGACCAGGCCCAACATGGCCTGGCCCAACAAGGTCTCATTTATGTCAGATCCGGCCCTCATACCAAATGAGTTTGACTCCCCTTCCCTAGACTATATGGCACCTCAGGAAAGGCTAACTTCTGGTGCCCGCCCCCCAGTGGCGGCCCAATCCCTCCATTCTGTCCTATGGGCCCACAGGATAGAATAGATTCCATTCCGATGGACACCCCAGGGGTGCAGAAGTAGGGAGAAAGCCCTGCTGCCCACACCTTTTGGAGTCTCCAAGAGGTGCGGGATGGAGATCCTTCCCCCAGGGGTGCAAAAGCAGGGAGAAAGCCCCACCACCTGCACCTCTTGGAGGGAACTCGGAGAGGCAGCCAGGCTTGGTAGTGGCACAACATCACCGAGTCATGTGGGTGACGCCCATTTCGGTACCCCCAGAAGGCTGGCGCCCTAGGCAATCGCCTAGTTTGCCTAGTGGCAGTGCCGGCTCTGGGCATCTGGGAACAAAGTTTGAGTTTAGCCATACCTTTAAAACCAAAAAAGTTTAATTCTGGGTATGAGCTTTCATGCGCATGCACACTTCTTCAGATACGGGAGTCATCTAAGCCATTTGGCAGTGCAGAGGCTTGGCTCAGAGCCAGCTGGCACACCTGAGAAGCAACAGCTGGCACAGCCTGTTCTCCTCCTGCACCACCAGTAGCCACAAACAAACTGGGCTTCTGCGAAGTGCCATTTCTCTACAGGCTTGGTTCAGACTTGCTTAGTAATGCAAGCCCAGGAGGTGACCTCTCATCACCTCTCTCAGGCACAAAAGCGGGATGTGACCTGTGCTCTGGTAGGGCAGGAGCCTCCCTGTCATCATGCGGCCCCAAAGAGCCAATTAGAGAAAAGCGCAGCTACTTGGAGACCCTTCAAAACCCTCCTCTCTCCCAAGGGGAGGGGGCCCTTGAAAAGGTCAGTGGGTGGGGCTTCTGTGCCTTTCTGGCTATTTGAAATATCGGAGTGGGGTGGGGAGCAGGTTTTCCTGCCAGAGGCTAGCTACATCAGCTCAGAAAGGGCTTTTCCTTTTTGTGGGTATTGCTGATCCATCAATTCCGGAGGAGAACAAAAATGCATGACACTTTATTTTTGCAGTGGAGTGAAGAACACCAGATGTGCACCTGAATTCTCTGCCACATCTTCATTGGCCGTGAACCCAAATGAGTTTAGCAGGAGTCTTTTGCTACGGATAGAGATTTCCAAAGTCCTTATCAGGCCTCAGAAAAGCCAGCAAGAGGTTGTTTCCAAACAACATATTAAAAATGCTGCATTCACTTAGGATGCTATTCAGAGTTTTGAACACTGAAGAGCCTCAAGGTCCATATCCTTCAAAACAACCAGAAAAAAGAATCCAGTTCGAATTAAAAATAGCCCTGTCTTGGCAAGCAGGGGAGTGAGCTTGGATAAAATCAGGCCTCATTTTGGGCAGGAGCTCACAGGAGCGGAGCTCCGGAACCTCTAAATTTTATTGTGCTCTTTCGTTCTTAACCCCCACCCCCCAATACTTGCTTCTGGGCTCCATTGTTCAAACCTCCAGTGAGAATTTTGCTGAACTCAAAGATTTGACAAACTTTCAAATATTTTTTTCCCACAAAAAAAGGGGAAAATAACCAAAACCTATAAATCAGACAGATGGAAATCTTCCTCGTGCCACTGTGGCCACATAGGAGAAAGTAATTCAAGAAGTACAATGGGAGTAAGGTTTTATTATGACAGTTATAGTTCAATAAGCATTTTAAGGTAGATGCTGATCTGATATAATTTAGTACACCTTCCGGTGATGTCAGGGGGTGTGTGGCATATGCAAATGAGTTGTGCTAATGAGCTCTGGCACCTCTTTTTCTACTCAATGACCCCTGGATAAAAGGACCCAGGAACAACCAGAAGGGTATCATGAGAACAGGGGGGTTGGATGAGATGCCGCTCCAGAACATTCCTATGCCAGAGAAGGCAGAAACATCCCAAAATGTATTTATTTAAATTATTTATACTGCGTCTCATCTCTGCAAACTTAAGGCAGCTAGCAAAAAGCCGTAGGACATAGAAATGGTAAGTTTCCAGCAACTTAAAACCAATACACAATTAAATGCAAATACACAGAGAAAAACAGCCAAGAAAATAAACAAAAACGGAAGACAAGCTGGAACGGGTCCAGAGGAGGGCGACAAAGATGGTGAGGGGTCTGGAGACCAAGTCCTGTGAGGAAAGGTTGAAGGAACTGGGCATGTTTAGCCTGGTCTGAGAGGTGATAGGATCACCATCTTCAAGTACTTGAAGGGCTGTCATATAGAGGAGGGTGTGGAATTGTTTTCTGTGGTCCCAGAAGGTAGGACGAGAACCAATTGGTTGAAATTGAATCAAAAGAGTTTCTGGCTCAACATTAGGAAGAACTTCCTGACCGTTAGAGTGATTCCTCAGTGGAACAGGCTTCCTCAGGAGGTGGTGGGCTCTCCTTCCTTGCAGGTTTTTAAACAGAGGCTGGATGGCCATCTGACAGCAATGAAGATCCTGTGAATTTAGTGGAAGGTGTTTGTGAGTTTCCTGCATTGTGCAGGGAGTTGGACTAGATGACCCTGGAGGTCCCTTCCAACTCTGATTCTATGATATTCTCCTCCACCAATTGCATTTCATCACTCTAGGTAAAAGCCATTGTGTTGGTAGAAATCAAATAAGTGACATAGGGGGAGGAAGTGGGCTATTAGATGATCAGTAAAACAAGACGAACGTTTTCAAAAGTTGGTAGAAAGAAGCCATCAGACCCAACTAACAGCACATACAGCAACAACAAATTCAGCTGCTGCTCAGTCCAAAAGCATGCCGAAACAGTAAGGTCTTCTTTTGGCACCTGATGGAGAAGCGGGTTTGAGCCAGCTGGCCCTTCCAAGATGAAGAGTTCCAGAGGTTGAACACACAACAGCTGAAAAGGCCCTGGCCCATGTATCCTTCATGCTTCAGACAGGGATGGGACACAGTGCAAGATTTATGCAGTAGATCTTCTCCAAAGTAGGTTCATACAAGCAAAGGCAGCCCTTCAGATAACTGAGTTCCGAATCATTGCTGCAGGGTGCTGTCTAAAGATTGTACCTCAGAGGACACCAACTAAAAACCCTTAGAACACACAAACCATCAAAATAAATATCTAAGTATTTACTCCCAAGGACAAATGTCTTCCAAGGACTTCAATCGTATGCATGCATACTCGGAAATAAGACCATGGAATGCAGTGGGACTTTCTTGCTAGCACATGTGCTTGCCAGATAGCACAAGTTCTGAGAGGAGGGTATACATGTGACTTGAGACTAGCCTACCTGAAGGACCCTACCTGAAGGACTCAATGCACAGCAGCCAAGAAGGTCAGAACGCCTGCTCCGGCTGCAATGCCACTGAGGATGTTCTCCGCAGCTGAGAACGAAATGTCTGGAAGAAAAACTTTCTCCAATAGAACACGGCACTTGAGCCCGAAAGATTCTACAAACCCTAATGACCCTATTCTCACTTACAAAACTACCCGACAACTACAGTTACCTTCAAAGGCCCTACTTCAGGTGTCCCTGCCTTCTGAGATTAGGTGGGTATAGAGTTGCCAAGTCCAATTCAAGAAATATCTGGTGACTTTGAGGGTGGAGCCAGGAGACTTTGTGGGTGGAGCCTGGAGCAAGGTTGTGACCAGCATAATTGAACTCCAAAGGGAGTTCTGGCCATCACATTTAAAGGGACTGCACACCTTTTAAATGCCTTCCCTCCATTGGAAATAACGGATAGGAGCAACTTCTTTTGGGTTTCATAGAATTGGATCCCCTAGTTCTGTGGGAAAGTTGATGAATTCCCCATAGCAATATTGGAAGAAGCTGGTTTGGCGTTGATAACTCTGTCAGATGGATGTGTTTTGCTGGCACACGTGCCTTTTCTTGAAACAGATTTGGCTCATGGCCAGCTTCTTGAGAAAAGTCAGATGGGGCCAAAGGGAGAAATCATACAACTGTTGGGAGAAGGAGGAAACAATCTGTTTTCTACTCTCAGGTACCATCTGGAGAAGAAGGAGAAAAGATTGGGACCAATTTCACACTAGACCCTTAATTCTGGTTTAACTCTGTCCCCAAACTGACATTCTACACTAGAATCATAGAATCAGGAAAACAAACTCTGTGACTCTATGATTTTAGTGTAAAGTGTCAGCTTTGGGACAGCGCTAAACCAGGATTAAAAGTCTAGTGCAAAATTGGTCTGGATTTCTACCCTGCTCTTTACTACCCACAGGAGTCTCAGAGTGGCTTACAATCTTTCCCTTCCCCTCTCCACAACAGACACCCAGTGAGGTAGGTGGAGCTGAGAGAGCTGTGACAAAAACTGCTCTTCAGCAGAATAGCTGAGAGAACTTGCGGCTGACCCAAGCATGACCACATAAGCAGGTGTATGTGGAGGAGCAGGGTATCCCAGAGCCCGCACACTTAACCACTACACCAAACTGGCTCCCAAGAAATCTGGGCAGGTAGCAATATTGGAAGAAGCTAGTTTGGCATTGATAAATCTGTCAGATGGATGTGTTCTGCTGGCACACATGCCTTTTCTCCCCCTTCTTCCAAAAGGCTTCTAATGATCTTTCACAGCTTCCAAGCTTGTGAATATTGGCACATCCTGCGGAGTGGTCTTTTAGCTACAGGGAAAGTGCCTCTTCCTCCGAATTTTTCCCTTTTAACTCTTAGAACAAACGCGACACTGAACATGATGTTTACCCTTGCGGGGGCCGACATTCCATTCATGTTATTTTGATAAACAAATTTTGTCAGGGAGATGAATGGATTTTTGTGTTTGTAGAAAATTTGTCGGGCCATTCCAATAAAGCGCACGCTCCACATTTCTGTGGATTTCAGAAGAGGAAAAACATCCCTTTGCGGCACAAGCGTTCCTCTTATGACAAAAAAGTAAATACCGGCAGACAAGAAACAGAGTTGTATATTAACGATCCGTCTTGAAACAACACTTTGAACAGCAATTCTTAAGAGCTGTTAAGAGAGAACAGGTTCAGACATACATGTTGATCAACTGCGCCTTGTATTCAGGGCTGGTCCCTGCCACTAGGCAAACTAGGTGATCGCCTAGGGTGCTGGCTTTCAGGAGTGCCAAACTGGGTGCTCCCATGTGACTCAGTGATGTTATCACCGTGTGTGTGTGTGCGCGCGCCAGAAGTTAGTCTTGCCTAGGGCACCAGACAGTCTAGGGCTGGCCCTGCTTGTATGTAATCACTAGGCAAGACTTCTGCATTATCCAATATCAGTTCAGACGCAATGATTTTCAGTGGAATAAGTTCACATATTCTGCCTTGAGTGACCAAACATTCAACACCCCTATATGGTCACCGGGGAGAGAAGACAACATTGTTCAAGCACAGTCTTAAGGACATAAGAGAAGCCATGTTGGATCAGGCCAATGGCCCATCCAGTCCAACACACTGTGTCACACAGTGGCCAAAAAACCCAGGTGCCATCAGGAGGTCCATCAGCGGGGTCCTCCCACTGCTGCCCCTCCCAAGCACCAAGAATACAGTCTTGTGAAATATCAGAAGCGAAGCAGGGTCAATACTTGGACAGAAAACCACCAAGGAGGACTTTGGAGTGGCAAGCCCTGGCAGACCACCTCTGCCTCTCGGCTTGAAAGCCCCTTCCTGCGGTTGCTCTAAATCCATTGCAACTTGACAGCAGTGACTGGAGAACCCTTTTCCAAGCTTTCTTCCCCTCTGCAGATTAGACTAGTGCTGGGTGGGGAAACTGTTTCCATGTTCGCATCCCTTTGTGGGACACCCTACTGAAGGATGTTTGTCTGGTTCTCTTTACAGCCTGTTGACCTGGGTTTTGAGCAGATTTGATTTGTTGCTATTTTTCTTGCTTGCACTGGTTGTATCGCTTTTATCTTTGCATGCTGATAGTTATGATTTTGCCATTTTACAATATTGCAGGGGCTAGTTACTGGTAGAGAGGGAGCATCTACATTTAGGGTTGCCAAGTCCCTCAGAGCCTCCTGTGGGGAACTTACCTTAGGCGTGCTTCACGCATGCAGCATGATGACATCACCTGCGAGTGACTTCATCGCACCGGTGACGTCGCACGGCAGCCACTATGGTTTTCTCGGTCACTCTAGCCAGGTGAGAGGGAAAAACTCTGTGGTACCTATTGCACCATAGAGTTTCCTCCCAAATGGCTAGAGCATCCGGGAAAAACGTAAGAATTTTCCAAGAAACACCTAGAGTGGCTGCTGTGCAGCGTTGTCGGTGTGATATCACTTCCGGGTGACGTCATCGCACTGGCGATGTCGGGGGAGGTTCCCCCCACTGGCGCAATGTGGGCCGGCGGGTTGGGAACCTCCTAGGCAGGGGATTCCGTGCCCGGACTGGGGCCTTGGCAGCTCTATCTATATTATTTGTGTAAAAAGTCATGAAAAAACCAAGTGGCACTGATGTATGTGTGTGTCAGACCAGAGTTTGGCTGCCATTGCAGACTGGGGCAATAAATGCTGGCACAGAAATGCCCCAGACCCTTTACATATCTCATGATCACACAGGGAGGGGAAGCAGAGGTCCATCAGTGGCTATTAGCCAAAGTGTATTGGTGGAACTCTCTGTCCGGGGCAGTGATGCTCTGTATTCTTGATGCTTGGGGGGGGGGGGCACAGTGGGAGGGCTTCTAGTGTCCTGGCCCCAAATGGTGGACCTCGTGATGGCGTCTGTGTTTTTTGGCCATTGTGTGACACAGATGAGCCATTGGCCTGATCCAACATGGCTTCTCTTATGTTCTTAACTCACATGCAAGCCAGTCAAAATGCTCAGGGTTGTCCTTCTGCTCCATCAAAAGCAAAGTACTGAGCAGAAACATCCAATTTGCTACTAAAGATCTAACTGAAATGCATCTCAGGTTGGCATGCCTGAGTGAAATCGGTTAAAGGGACTGTTCTGTGGCAAATACAAAGGCCTCATTTTGGGCAGGAGCTCACAGGAGCGGAGCTCTGGAACCTCTACATTTTATTGTGCTCTTTCTTTCTCTTCCCCCCACCCAAATACTTGCTCCTGGGCTCCATTGTTCAACCCCCCCCCCCGTGAGAATTTTGCTGAATTCTAAGCTTTGACAAACTTTCTAATATTTCCCCCCACCAAAAATGGGGAGACAACCAACACATATAAAGCAGATGGAATTCTTCATGATGCCACTGTGGCCACATAGGAGAAAGTAATTTTAAAAGTATGATGGTAGTAAAGTTTTATTATGACAATTATAATTCAAGAAGCATTTTAAGGTAGATGTTGAGCTGATATAATTTAGTCCACCTTCTGGTGATGTCAGGGTGTGTGACATATGCAAATGAGTTATGCAAATTAGTTGTGTTAATGAGCTCCGGCACATCTTTTTCTACAAAATGGCCCCTGCGAATACACAAAGAAATGGCATGGAAATAAACCAGAATCCTATGGTACATCAAGAGGGTACAGGAAGTTTTCTGCCACAGGTCCTAATGCAGCAGACTTTGCAAGAGGGCTACATGTACACCAAGAAAAAGTTCACACACGCACTTTGGCAGGGGTGGCCAAACTGCGACTCAGGAGCCACATGTGGCTCTTTTACACACATTGTGTGGCTCTCAAAGTCCCCACTGCCCCATTGGTCAGCTTGGAGAAGGCATTTCTCTCTTTAAATCACTTTTCCAAGCCAAACTAGCTGATGGTTTGGAGAATGCATTTAAAGTTGCTTTCTTTCCACCCTCGCATCTCTCAAACATCTGATATTTATTCTATGTGGCTCTTATGTTAAGCAAGTTTGGCCACCTCTGCATTATGGAGAAATCCAGAGAAAGTGGTAGATATGATGCATGGGAAAACTCTGCTAGAAAGGAGTGTTATGTACTGAATGTAATGCTTCGCGACAGCTTCGCACACGTCCGAGTAACCGCGGGTTACCTTGATTGATTTGAACTCTAAGCAAGAACCAATGAGCGGTCATGGCACGAAACTTGACCGCAGTGATTGGTATGGGATGCAGGGGGGTAGTTCGTTTGCATGTTTTATAAGCAGGGCCCCACCATGTTGCTTTAATATGTAGTTGCAATAAAGTATGTCCGTGGTTGAACTCCGTTACATCGAAGTCACTATTTAACACAGGGAAGCCAAAACAAAAGATGCACAAAGGAAGCAGGATCTGCAGCATTGTGCTCTGCAGTTACTCGAAAGTAAGTCCCACAAAGTTCAATGAGACTTCTCAAGTAAATCTGCGCTGGACTGCAGCCCAAAAGAAAGGGAAATGCTGTACCTCAAAGCAGGCTTATATTTCTCATTAACCTAGCCAGGATCTTTCTTCAGCTGCTAAAGAATTATCCTGCCCACATAAGAAGTTAATTAGAGTCTCATGATTTTTTCTTTTTTAACGTCTAGTGGGACAATTGTGATGATGTATTTAGTTGGGTTCTTGCTTAGTCGCTTCAGCAATGTAGGTTACAATATATGAGGTAATGCTGCAAAGACCGCCCGTCAATTAATATGGGGACGTATTAACACTTCATCAATTTCTTTTGTGTCTTTCTTTGAAAAGAGAAGAAAATGAGGGTCATCGTGTTATATGCTGAAAGGGAGATACTAATTTTCACTGTTTTTAAACTGTTGTTGTACACCCATTCCCTCACTTCAGTGTTTGAATTTCTTCCACCCCCAAAAGCAGTTAAGAGATTCTAGAACAAAACAAAACAAAAGCTCACCCAAAAACCCTATTCAGTGAATTCATGAAGCAGCAGAGAGACATGAACGCAAGCTGAAGGGAACAAATTAACTTTAGCAAGGCAACTTCCCAGTATCTTAGGCCCTGCTATTACTTCAGGAGTGCTCATGGCTTTTTTTTTAAAGCCCAAGAGGAACTCATTTGCATAATAGGCCACACCTTCAATGTTACCATTGTTTCCCTCAAGACTTTTCTGTAGGAAAAGCCCAACACGAACTCATTTACATATTAGGCCACACACCCTGACATCACCATTGTTTCATGCGGCTTTTTTGTAGAAAAAGTGCAGCAGGATCTCATTTCCATATTAGGCCACAGCTGTGTGTTCCTGCTCAAAAACCCCGCCTGGGAGTGCTTAAATGAAAAGAGTGTCAGCAGGGTGAGAAAGAAGAGTAGCAAGGCCTGGACCAGAAAGAAGGAGCACCAGGTTGCAAGTCAGAGATACCCTGTGATGCAGAAGGCTGCTGTGGTCCTCCTGCTAATTTGTGATGAGATTAAGTTGTGATGAGGGGCAGCCCCAAAGCTCCCACAGAAGTCCTCTTTACCAGTAATCCAGCAGAAAAATTAAGGGAAGAATCTCCAAGTGTAGACTGGTCCAGAACCCCACGTTTTACTCCAAGTATTGGACTGGCTTAAAATTAGGGAGACCTGCTGCCCCTTTCCTGCCTCGCCCTGACCTGACCACAGTAGTCCACGCAAGTCACCTCCAGGTTGGATTACTGTAACTCACTTTACGTGGGCCTACCATTGAGACTGATCCAAAAACTCCAACTGGTCCAAAATGAGGAAGCATCGGTCCGACTCCTGACAGCACATATTCAACCTGTGCTGTGTCAGCTGCACTGGCTTCTAGTGGAGTACCGGGTCGGGTTCAAGGTTTTGGTGCTAACCTTTAAGCCCTTGAGTGGTCTGGGACCCACGTACCTTCAGGACCACCTCCTCTTCTATGTCCCCTGAAGAGCCTTACACTCTGCTGAGATCAACCTACTGGTGATCCCTGTCTCAAAAGATGTTCGGCTGTCCTCAACCAGAGGCAGAGCCTTTTCAGCCTTGGCTCCCACCTGGTGGAACTCTCTACCAAATAACAGCCGCACTCCACAGGACTTGCAAGGCTGAGATGTTCTTCCAGGCTTTTGGTGGAGGACAGCAACAGGTACCATCCTATCTAGCAGTTCCTTTCCCTCCCCCTTTTTTTTCTCCATCTATTTGTGAGACAGTAATGTAATTTGTAAATTGATTTTAGTGCCATTTGGGAAAAAATAGCTGCTTTAATTCTTTGTATTTTAAATTCTATAGCTTTTATTTGTTGTTAACCGCCCTGAGCTCTGGGAAGGGAGGAAAGGGAAGGAGGGCGATCGGGGGGATCTTGAAGGTAAGAGCAAAAAGTAAATCACAACAGTTATTTCTAAAAATGTACTGATGTGATAGGCAGCATTAAAGAAAAGTGAGTCTAAAGACAAGAGTTTTATTCTTGAAGAGCAGCACATGTAAAATGTATAACATATAATTCCTTTTTCTTCTAGGCAAAAATGAAATCAGATCATATCTAAAAGCCAAAGTGATACAGCGGTTAGAGCCGGACCAAGGAGAGGCAGGTTTAATTCCCTGCTTGCCCTGAAATACTCTCTGGGTGACCTTGTAGCCATCGTTTTCTCTTAACCTAACCTAGGCCTGAGGGATATAATGAGGATAAAGTGTGGGGACAGGGTGACAAAGGACCATTCAGCTGCCCTGGAAGAAGAAATTGTGAGATAAATTTCCTTTCAAATCTCTTCTTCACCACACAATCCCGGAAGTGGGTTCAGACAAACGACTGTTCTCAGCACTGCTTTCCCATCTCCCGTATGAGTGATACTGGCCTACCACAGAAAGCTTTTGTAAGAATGAGAGAAGTAAACTGAAGCACATTGAAGACTCTCAAGAGTTATAGATATTGTAAGTATATCACCATCATCAATCCTGAACAAATTCTGATACATTTTTTTAAATCAAACTCTTTTTTGAGATTCTCTCTAGAAGGTTCTCTCTCCACACCACCCTCAAGAGCAACGTCTCATACAACGTGTAAAAACGCAATGGTGTTCACAGCCAAGCCTGAAGAGATGCATACACATGGACTGGGAAAATAATGCACTATATCCTTCAGCTACAACGCAGACCCCCCTCTACACCACATACACACTACCGCTACAAACCTCTTTAACGCCTGCTTCACTTTTGCTTCCTCACCTTTCCCCCCACTTATCAAGCCCTCCCCAACTGTCTAATTTTCTGCCTGTACTAAGTCCACTGGTATTAAGCCCTCCTTTCAAGGAACTCACATTGACATAAGTAGAATGTTCATGTCATAAAATGTTCACAGCAAAACTAAGGCAAGGTTATTGGCTAGTTACTGTGGAAGTTTTCTCCAGTTCCTTTCTCATAAATATCTAAATGTATTTTCAGATGCAGATTATTAACTAGCAGCCCTTGGTCTCTTGGCAAGTTTCTCAAGAGATCAAGGCTTTGAATTCATGTTCCTCTCCCCCATTTAAATTCAGCACCCAGGGCCAGCTCGCCCACTAGGCAAATTAGGCATTTGCCTAGGGCGCTGGGAAAGGGGGCGCCAAATTTGGCTCCCTCCCTGACAAATGCCTAATTTCCCCCACACATACTTGTCCACTGGCTCTCCTTGGCAGCGAGCAGGCCACTTCCACACACACCCCCAGGGCACGCTCAGAGGAGCGACGCCAGCCTTCTCACCCACTTCGACAGGCAATACAGCATTCTCTTAAGAGAGCACACAATGAGGCTTCACTCCCCCTCCCTTCCGATTCTGAGAGGGGGGAACAAAGCCTCTCATCATTCACTCTCTTAAGAGAATGCAGTATTGCCCATTGAAGCAGGTAAGGAGAAGACTGACGTTGCTCCTCTGAGAGGGCGGGGGGGGGTGGGCTGGGGACTGGAGTGTGGCGCCACAAATAAGAGGAAGGAGGAAACAGAGGGGGTGCAGTGCATGTGGGCAGAGAGGAGGGGGCGGTGGGGCTTGGGGATGCGACACAGAGGGGGCAGGGCACAGCAAGTCTGCCTGGGGCACCGCGCACTCTAGGGCCAGCCCTGCCAGCAGCCTAGGGTTTACAGCCTCCAGGTAGGACCTGGAGATCTCCCGCTTTTACAGCTGATCTCCAGTTAGCAGAGATCAGCTCCCCGGGAGAAAATGGCTGCTCTGTAGAGTGGACTCTATGGCATTGTACCATGCTGAGACCTTTTCTCTCCCCAAAGCCCACCCTCTCCCAGATCCACCCCCAAAGTCTCCAGGTGTTTTCCAACACAGACCTGGCAAACCTTCAGCGCCCTAAGATGTTTTCCCCGCACAGCTCATCTTTACAAGTCACATTTGGATGGTAAGAATTCTAGACAGGTTTTGTCTGCTTCCTCTGTTAAGAACATAAGTAGAGCCCAGCTGGATGAAACCAATGGTCCAGCATCCTTTTTCACAAGGCAGTCAGCCCTGAAGGGCCAGCAAAGAGGGCACCAGAGGCTGAGGCCTTCCCTGTTCTACACAGCATTTAAGTCCAGAGTCTGTTAAAAAAGATGTCTTCAATGAAAGCAATTTTTCTTGGCAATGTGGGGTTGATCCCAAATGAAATGTAAATACATACAACATGCATCAATAAGCAAAAGTTACAACTTCATGACAGTAATACTACTTTTACTTGTGAACTGTGAAAACTTCCAAGTGTTTATGAAATTCCTGCATTGTGCAGGGGGTTGGACTAGATGACCCTGGAGGGCCCTTCCAACTCTATGTGGACTGTGGAGTGCCTCAGGGGGCAGTTCTCTCACCAATATTATTCAATATCTACATGCGCCCTCTTGCCCAGATTGCCAGGAGATACGGACTTGGGTGCCATCAATATGCAGATGACACCCAACTCTATCTGCTAATGGACGGCCGGCCTGACTGCGTCCCTGAGAATCTAGACCGGGCCCTGCAGGATATGGCAATGTGGTTGAGGAGGAGCGGGCTGAAATTGAACCCAGCGAAGACAGAAGTCCTTTGTCTGGGTCGGGGCGCCCGGGAAGGGGAAACACCTCTTCCGGTCTTCGACGGGGCGCCGCTGAAAGCGGCGCACCGGGTTAGGAGTCTGGGAGTTTTACTGGAGCCTTCATTATCAATGGAGGCCCAGATTGCAGCCACTGCCAAGTCAGCCTTCTTCCACCTGAGGCGGGCAAGGCAGTTGGCTCCCTTCCTAGAGCGCCAAGATCTGGCAACGGTACTTCACGCAACGGTCACCTCGAGACTGGATTACTGTAATGCCCTCTACATGGGGCTGCCTCTGTACCGAACCCGGAAGCTGCAGCTGGTGCAGAACGCAGCGGCCAGGCTACTGTTGGGGCTCCCTAAATGGGAGCACATACAGCCTGGGCTGCGCGAGCTGCACTGGCTGCCAGTTATATACCGGGTTCGTTACAAAGTGCTGGTCATTACCTTTAAAGCCCTATATGGTCGAGGACCTGTCTACCTCAGGGACCGTCTCTCCCTATATGAACCCCAGAGAGCACTGAGGTCAGCTGGAAAAAACTTGCTGACTATCCCCGGACCAAGAGAGGTGAAGTTGCAATGCACCCGCAATCGGGCCTTCTCCTCTGTGGCCCCGAGCTTATGGAACCAACTTCCAGAGGAAATGCGGGCCCTGCGGGATCTTGAACAATTCCGCAGGGCCTGCAAGACTTTCCTCTTCCGACTGGCTTTCGATGATGTAGAAAATTAAGTACTAATGATACCGCCATCATAATAAAGAACAAATAGCAATAGCATTAGCACTTTTATAACTGTAATTAATTTTAAATCTATTAGAATTTTAATGTTGAATGTAACCTTGTTTTTATACAATGGAATGTTACTGTTACTGTTAGCCGCCCTGAGCCTGCCCCGGCGGGGAGGGCGGGATATAAATAAAATTATCTAATCTAATCTAATCTAATCTATGATTGCCCCCTGCAAGGAAAGGTCAAGGCACCTGGATCAGAGAGGGACTTTGAAGGGGAAATTGAGTAGTAAACGTTATCGGGGGGGGGGGGAACTGTCTGATACCTCTAAAGTGGGGGGCCCTCTTTGCTATGTGTGTGTTGTGGACACATTTAAAAGAAAGAGGAATTATAAGGATTGTGCTGCACAAGAGAATTAGAGTCAGCAGGGCTTTTTTAGTAGAAAAGGTCCAGCCGGAACTCATTTGCATATTCGGCCACACACCCTGATGTTTCCAGTGTTTCACACAGGGCTTTTTTGTAGGAAAAGCCCAGCCGGAACTCATTTGTATATCAGGCCACACCCCCTGATGCCAAGCCAGCCAGAAGTGCGTTCCTGCTCAGAAAAAGCCCTGAGAGTTAGCAATGCTAGTGGGTCCCCCCCCACCACCTTTGTAGAAGAGTTGTACCACCAAAACATTAACAGGGTAGGCAGCAGATCTTCAGTTCGTGCAAGAACTTGTGGCAAGTTGCTGGGTTAGGCTGAGGCTCAGTGGATGGAACAATGTGAAGAACTCTCCCCCCCTCATCATGAAAGCCATTACTGTACAAACAAAATTTGGGTCAGCCAAGTAGGATTATGAACTAGAAGTTTGTTCAGTTTCATTCTTGCAAAACCCCTTGCCGACCCAAGGAACAGCTGTGGACTCAGACCTTGCATTCCTTAAAACAACATGTCAGCTGAGGGAATAGGCGTTGCTGCCTCTGTTCTCTTAGTCCCTTGCTAATGAGATGTTTCAGCTCTGTGGGAGTAGCCCACTTATGTAGCTGAAGTAACATCCTTGGTATCAGAGAACAGGGATTACAATGAACCTACCAGGCTCTGGGAACAGCTCTTCCACGTCCATCCCATCCCAGTATTGGGGCTGTCCACACCCCTCAATGGATGGGCTCCAGTTCCTTGCAATTTAGAAGCTGACCCTGATCAACAACATTGGTCAACTTGCTAGATTCATCTAACGCTTCAACTGGACTTTCCTTGTGAAGCTTCTGCTCAAACCTGATCCAGGCCTCATGTTCAAAACCTGTTGTTTTGCAATAGCTGTAACTTTGTCTTCATTGCATAGAATAGCATGAGCACACAAAAAGACTGCGAGTCAGGGACCATCTAAAACATCCAATGTGTTATGTATTGTGTTTTACTGAGTTCTTGTTGCGTGAGTTTGTGACAGGCACTCCTTGCAAACCAGGATCCTGAAGCCTGGAAGAACTGGCCAATCAGGATGCTAGGCAAGTAACTACTTTTAACGAAGAGATGCAAATGAAGGAGTCTAGAGTGAGCCAATAGGAGTAACTGTTGCCTGCTGGGGGGGCGTAGTTAACCATGGCCAGATTGTATGTACTTGCAGTTTTGCCTGTGTGACTCTTTCTTCTTGTAATAAAGTGTTCTTGGTTGATTCAGAGCTGGCTGAAATTACTTTATTTCACAGTATGGAGACTCCTCATGCAACAGAACTGGGGCGGGTGGCTTACAAAACCAATTTACAGAGGACTTACAAAGCTAAGAGAAGTCAAATCAAATTGAAGGCAGCAAACTTTTATATCCAAGCTGATAAAAGGGAGTTAATGAATTCTCCCATTTTGTCCTGACCTATGCTATGAATCTAGAAGAATGGTTAAGTTTCAACAATTAAGAGCGACTAGCCCAAGACCATCCAATGAGCTTCCATGGTAGCATAAGAATTTGAACCTGGGTCTTACGGATACTAGTCCAGCAATCTAACCACTACACATGCTTCCTTTATCGAAAGGTTATCCTCAGTCTTCAGCAAAACATATTTTTACTCAATGAATTACTAACATGCCAAATTGATTGCCAGTGGATGTACTGATGGACACAAGCATAGATGGCTTTAAATTCATGGAGATTAAATTCATGGAGAACAAGTCTTATCAGTGACTCCTAACAAAGGTGACTAAAGGTGACTTCTGTATATCAGTGCCAGGAGACGACTTGAAGGGCAGGTCTTAGCATTTACACTATGTTGTTGTTTACTTCCAGAGTAAACAGTTGGCAAAACTGGCTGGCCACTGTGTGAGACAGGATGCTGGACTAGATGGATTGCAGTTGTGATCCAGAATGGCTCTTTTTACTATAACACAGGTAAAACAAGACATAACCTAAGTCAAGGTTAAAAAAATAAATGGAGACTTTGATCACACACACAAAATAATGCACTTTCAATCCACTTTTGATGCACTTTCAAACTGGATTTTACTGTGTGAACTTGCAAAATCCAGTTGAAACGTGCATTAGAAGTGGATTGAAAGCGCATTATTTAGTGTGTATGATCACTGTCGAAGATGTCTTTTTCCTCCTGCATTATGTACACTGACTTGTTGACCTTTGAGATGCTTTAAAAATACCCTTTTAAAGTAATGGCTGCACTCCTTTGTATACTTATTGGGCAGCAAGCCAGCCCAATTGAACAAAGTGGAATTCACTTCTAGATAAACATTCATAGGGCTACACTGTGACAGTATGATCCTGTGCAAAATTGATCCACTCAGTCTAAACCCATTAGATTAGATTAAGTCTGCATAAAGACTGAATTGCAAGAAACTGACAGTGTTTATACATAACAAAGGAAGCCGAGCAGACATTAAGTAAGTGGAATTAAACTGGTATCCCTGAACAGGCTTTGAAGGGGGGTAACATGCTTCCTCGTTATGGTGGGAGGTGGGTTAGGGTGGGGTGTAGTTGAATTTAGACAGAAATGTACAGCCTTTTAGTTCTCAGAGATGAAACCACCAAGAATGAAAGCAAAGCAACCTAAACTGATCTCCTGGGAAAATCAGACGTGAAGTGTTTAAAAACTTGGGGCTACAGCAAATAAACAGCATCCATGGCATTCGACTGTGAGCTATGCTTAGGAAGCAAAGGAATCTACTATACTGCTGCTCACCTTAAACCTGCTTATGTATACCCTTAATCTCTGCTTGCTGTGGAGGTATGTAAAGTAAAGTAAGGTGCAGTGACCAGGGTAGCAGACCCAAGCAGGGTCCGACTCAAGAAATATCTGGGGACTCTTGGGGTGGAGCCAGGAGACTTTGGGGGTGGAGCCAGAAGTAAGGGTGTGACAAGCATGTTTGAACTCCAAAGGGAGTTCTGGCCATCACATTTAAAGGGACCACACACCTTTTATATGCCTTCCCTCCCTTTGGAAATAATGGATAGGGGTACCTTCTTTTGGGGCTCACAGAATTGGACCCCCTGGTCCAAACTTTTTGAAACTTGGGAGGTGTTTTGAGGAGAGGCATCAGATGCTATGCTGAAAATTTGGTGCTTCTGCCTCAAAAAAACAGCCCCTGAGCCCCAGATACCCACAGATCAATTCTCCATTGTACCCTATGGGAGTCAGTCCCCATAGGGTACAATGGAGTGCCCAGCAGACCTTTCCCTCCCTCCTCCCACTTTCTGATAACCCTGAAGCGAGGGGGGAGGGCCTCCAAACCGAGGGATCCCATGCCCCCACCTGGGGATTGGCAGCTCAAGACTCAAATGAAGTGAGGAGCTGTTAAGTGGCCACCTGGTTGCCAGTCCCAGGGCATGAAGCAGCGGCCATGACCAGGACACTTGTGGGGATTTTTGGTTTTGGGCGCTGAAATGGAGGCTCCTGAAAAAATGGTTACTGGCCAGGGTTGTCAGGGCTTCTGTCTCTGCTGGCACATTTAGGACACCAGAGCAGCAATGCGCTTTTTTCAGGAGAATGTGCACAAACCCAGACTGCCAAGGGAGCAACAATACCAGTGTGGGGGGGAGGGGCATGTAATGAAGGTGGCATCCCTGGGGGATAGCCTTACTAGTGCTAGGGATCCTCTAGTTGTCACTTCCAGGAGACTGTGTGGGTAAGGCACTCCCAGCCATGCCGCCTCCTGCAGCCAGTGTTCCCTCTAAGCTGAGCGTGAGCTAGCTCGCAGTTTTTTTAGCCTCCTGCTCACACATTTTTCTCTTCGCTCAGGAAGGGTGGCCCCAGAGCACACTCATTTACACAGCAGCCAAACTGCTCGCTCACAACTTTAATGCCAGCAGCTCACAAGACTCCACCGCTTAGGGAGAGCACTGCCTGCGGCCCCTTTTGCACACTTCTCCCCTGAGCTGCTGCTGCCCCCTCTGCAGAAGCAACGGTCAACGAGAGGATTTCACAGAGGTCAAAGAGATGCCTGGGAAAGAGCTTGAAAAGCATGTCGAGAAAGCTGGGAGAGCTCTGACCTAGATAACCCAGGCAAGCCGGATCTCGGCAGATCTTGGAAGGCAAAGCAGGGTTGACTCTGGCAAAGCGCTTGGATGGGAGACTTCCTTGGAAATACCAGCAGCTGGGAGGATAAGGGCAGCCTTTGTTCAGTCACCTCTCTGAATGTCCTCCAGGCCCCCAGTAGGGGTCAGTCCCCAGAGGTCGCCATGACATCAAGGTGAAGTAACAGGAAGGGCAAATGTGGGCTGAGCGGAGTGGGGGGGGAGCTCATTCTGCATGCAGAGCCGGATTAACGATTAGGCCAAGTAGGCACTGGCCTATGGGCCCCCATGCCTTTAGGGGCCCCAGGACAGCTCCCCCCACCGCCATGATTCCCCCCCTGCTTGCAGCCCTCCCAGCCAGCAACTGAGCCGCTCTTTGGCCGGCCTGCCCGGTGCACCTCCTTCTGGCTTTGTCACGTTTGCCTCTCCCCCCGCCCCAGCTTAGTAAAGGGGCTTTCAGGAAGGCGCCAGCAGGCTGCAGTGGGGGCCGTGGGTAGTGGGGTGGGTGCTCAGACTCTGATATAATTTGCGAGGGCCCCCCCCCAAGATTTCCACCGCCAAGGGGCCTCCAGGGGATTAATTCGGCACTGTCTGCATGGCTTTTGCTAGGAATTGCAGCACCCGTGGCGCAGAGTGGTAAAGCTGCAGTACTGCAGTCCAAACACTCTGCTCATAACCAGAGTTCGATCCAGGCGGAAGCTGGGTTCTGGTAGCCGGCTCACAGTTAACTCAGCCTTCCATCCTTCCAAGGTCAGTAAAAGGAGTACCCAGCTTGCTGGGGGGAAAGCATAGATGACTGGGGAAGGCAATAGCAAACCACCCCCTAAAAAGTCTGCCGTGAAAACGTTGTGATGCGACGTCACCCCAGAGTTGGAAATGACTGGTGCTTGCACAGGGGACTACCTTTTCCTTTTTAAAATGTGTAACTAGAACTGGGGGTGGGGGGAGGGGGTATAGATGTATGCTATTCCCTATGCAGTTCCCTAGCAGGAAAAGGACTGGCCGGGGGGGGGGGGGGGCACTTAGTGCCTGCTGGATTGTGTTATATAGAATGTGGATTTTACAAAAAACCACTAGAGGGAAGTATAGCCCCATTAATGGACGACCACTTAATCTTGCTAATTTTTGGTTTCACTGAACAAATTGTATTTGCACAACTTGATTAATGGCTGTGGTAAAACCAGTGGGATTAAATAGGTCTGCAAGTTGCTTTCTAAGAAAAATAAGATGCTTATTAGATAATGACCGTATTGCTGGGCAGCTTGCTCCGTTCTTAGAGGAATCGTACAGGATGAGCCAAAGAAATACCAGAGACGACATTTAGCTATAAAGCCGCCACCCCCTTCTCCAGCTGCTCTGTGAAACCTCACTGGCCTGCAGATTTTTTTAATAGGGAAAAGGGGTTTTTTTGTTTTAAAGGACAGTCAAAGAAGAATTTTCACTGAGAGGGTTTTAAATAAGGCCCACCTGGAGTCACCTTATGCAGATGTATAGTAGACTAGGGACATTGTACTGCTGGACGAGGATCTGGGAGACCCAGGTTTGAATCCTTACTCCTCCCATGGAAGCTTGCTGGGCCACCTTGTGCCAGTCACACACAATCAGTCCAACCTACTTCACAAGGTGGTTCTTGTGAGAATAAAAATGGAGGAAAGGCGAAAGATGTAAACTTCTTTGGGTCCCCATTCAGGGCCCGCCCTGCCCTGCCACTAGGCAGTTGCCTAGGGTGCTGACCTTCTGGGGGCACCGAATTGGGTGCCCTCCATGTGACTCAGTGATGTTATCAGTGTGGGGGGGGGGGAGCGCCAGAAGTTAGCCTTGCCTAGTCTAGGGCCCGCCTTATCCCCATTAGAAAGAAAGGTAGTGTATAAATAAATAAAGTAAATAAAATAAAAAGGTCTCTTGGAAAATTCAAAAGCCTTTCTGTTGGCTTTATGGGATTCTTGAGATGAGATTTCTCCTCTATGCATGTTCACAGAGGAATGTCCGCAACAGACAAAGACCATCAGGCAAAGAGCTGAAGTGCCAACTCCCAGCTCCTGATGGTGTGCCTTTGAGTCCAGCACCAACCATCACTGTAGAAATGAAGAATAAGAATAAAAGGATATTGTTTATATCCTGCCCTATACTCTGAATCTCAGAGCAGTCACAATCTCCTTTACCTTCCCCACCCCAATAGACCCCCTGTGAAGTGGGTGGGGCTGAGAAGGCTCTCACAGCAGCTGCCCTTTCAAGGACAATCCCTGCAAGAGCTATGGCTGACCCAAGGCCATTCCAGCAGCTGGAGGAGTGGGGAATCAAACCCGGTTCTCCCAGATAAGAGTCCGCACACTTAACCTCCACACCAAACTGGCTCAGGTCACAGATGTTGACAAACTGGCATTTTCCCAACGGTGCCAGGTTAGGCAACGATCTGCCTGTCTCACCCTCATCTAGCCACAGTAATCCATGCAACAGTCACCTTCCAATCAGGCTACTGGGTTTCAGCTTTTCCGCATTTCCTTCAGGTTTCCAAATATGTGCACTTCAGCTCTGTTCAAACAGAACTCAAAGCCAAAGTTTTTTAAAAAGTAAAATCCAATTTTAAAATCTCATTGTGTTAACAATTATTCTTATCCCCCTCCTCTTGGCATTAAAAAATGGCATCCTTCAGTCAAGTTCTTTCCCTCTCCCCTACAACGTGTAGAATACCATTCTCACCAGTGCTAATGGGGGTCAATGATAGGATAGCAAAATTATACAATGCAAGTGACATCACAGGTTATGCTCTCCTAAATGTTATAGGAAAGAAGATGCCACATATAGCAGCATCCTTGTGCCATCTCCCAACTCAGACAATGAACTCAGACTAGGGAGATAAAGATGGAAACGGGTCTCACAGGGGCAGCTCTCAGCTTGCAACAAGCTCTTCGTGCAAAAGGCAGAACTACTGGCCTGTTTGCCTAGCTATTTTGAACCCACTTAAACACATCACACTTGTACTAGGTCAAAGCAACCTTTGGACATATAAAATGCAGCACAATGCCTTCAGATGCTAAACAGGCAAATTTTGGACCAAGTAAAGCCAGAAATTAAAAAAAGAAGTTCCAACATACAGTTTCCTTTGCCTTCCATTCAACTGCTATGCTGTTATCTCTGACATACACAATATCACCAAGGACCAAATTGCAGCCTAAATGCAAGATCTTACAGTTTGTTTATTTATTTACCTTCAATTTATATGCTGCCCACTCCACATGAAGACTCTGGGCAGCTCACAGTCATAATGCAACAATAATAATACCTTATAATTATAAGTCAAGCTCAGTTAGGATCGGACAATGTAATAATATTCTATACAAAACCACTTTACCTGGTTTTGCTTATGTTCAGTGGAATGAAAAGAGCCACCAAGTTTGGAAGAGTATACCACATAAAAATGGAGTAAGCACTCTCCCAAGAGTTCATGCCCACATTTATCTGTCACAAGCAGGAAAAAAAGGAGAGAGGTCAAAAGTGTGGAATTCAAAAAGATTCAAAGCCAGGTAAGTAAAGCTGACAGAGGAATAACCATGATATCGGCAACTGCCACATGACTTCCAGGGTTCAAACATTTGCACAACCAAGAGAGGAAATAGTCACACGCAAATAAGTTGTTCTTGTAACAGAACTGGACATTCCTCCCTTCTAAATAAACTAAAAAAACAACATTAAAGCAAAAGTTTTGGATTCCTTATTCCAAAAGTTGTTTTCTAATAGAACTAGAAATTCCAGTCATAATTATGAAGCACAACAATTTGGTTAGTCTGCAAATTGGGGGTGGGGAGCAGTGTTCCCTCTAAGCGGAGTTAGCGTGAGCTAGCTCAACAGATTTTAGCTTCCAGCTCACACATTTCTGTCTTAGCTCAGGAAGGATGACCCCAGAGCCCAATAATTTATGCAGTAGCTCACAACTTTAATACCAGTAGTTCACAAAGCAAAATTTTTGCTCATAAGACTCTGCAGCTTAGAGAAAACATTGGTGGGGAGGGGTTTCTCCCATGTTGCATTAAAACTAAAATCCTATCCATTTTTCCAAAATATACACTACTAGCAAAAACACATTCTTGCCCATTGGTTTTTACCAGCTGTTTTACCAGCTCCTCTGGCACTCTTTGAGATTCTGGAGCTGAGAAACCCAGTCCCTCATTGCTTTGTTACTGCTCAGTAAACGCTACATTTCTGCCTTCAGCTCCAAGATGATCTCACCCTCACAGAGTTCTTTATCCATTTCTGTACTCTGTGCATCGCTATTGAGCATTACCAGAAGAGAAAGACACACAAACCCAGTTGCATCACTAGACTGTAAATACAGGGAAGAACTTTCATGCTTTAGGGCACCAGAAATTATTTTAATTTACCAAGGTGGCAATCAAATAGTATCACCAAGAAGGGTTCAGAAAACACCAAGGAACTTACTGCAGTGCAAAGACATTTAAGATCAGGATGAACATTTATCTTTTGGCCTCCCTTTTTACTATAGTTGAGACAATACATTATGAGCTATCCTGGTACTTGGCCAAGAGATTGTACTCTGTGCAAAGAAGACAGTTACTCTAATTCTATGCTTTTTATGACTCTCTGGTTGTCTGCTCTAGGGTTGCCAATCCCCAAGTGGGGGCAGGGGATCCCTTGATTTGGAGGCCTTCTCCCCGCTTCAGGGTCATTAGAAAGTGGGGCTGGGGAGAGAAATGTCTACTGAGCACTCCATAATTCCCTATGGAGACTGATTTCCATAGGGAATAATGGAGAATTGATCTGTGGGTATCTGGGCATCTACAGGGGCTGCTTTTTGAGGTAGAGTCACCATATTTGCAGCATAGCATCTGATGCCTTTCCTCAAAACACTCTCCCAAGTTTCAAAAGGATTGAATCAGGGGGTCCAATTCTATGAGCCCCTAAAGAAGGCACCCCTATCCTTCATTATTTCCAATGGAAGGAAGGCATTTAAAAGGTGTGCAGTCCCTTTAAATGTGATAGCCAGAACTCCCTTTGGAGTTCAATTATGCTTGTCACAACCTTGCTCCTGGCTCCACCCCCAAAGTCCCCAGATATTTCTTGATTTGGTCTTGGCAACCCTAGTCTGCTCTGAAGTTTTAAAAGATACACAGTAAAATGCATTAAGGCAACAGCTTATTCATTATCAAAATAACTAGTAAAGTACAAGCTCACTTTATTTAGAGCTGCTGGAAGACAGACTCATGACCTCCACTGAACTTTTGAGCTGTGATCATCAGTCATGGCCTCATAAGAATGTACTACTGCAATTGGGCTCATTCAGATTTCATTATCTGTGAACTCGCCCTAAATCTTCTCTGTTGTGACACCCAGAAATGTGGTGCTTGTTGGATATTTGAAGGCTTTAATTCATTAACAAAAGCTGATTTTTTAAAAAAAAATAATTTTTAAAAAGAAATTCACTGCTACATTAAACATTAGAGCGTATGGAAGAGTCAACGTAACTAAAGATGCAAAGAGCAAGTTTGATGTAGTGGTTAAGTGTGTGAACTCTTATCTGGGAGAACCGGGTTTGATTCCCCACTCCTCCACTTGCAGCTTCTGGAATGGCCTTGGGTCACCCATTGCTCTCATAGGAGTTGTCCTTGGAAGGGCAGTTGCTGTAAGAGCTCTCTCAGCCCCACCTACCTCCCTGTTGTTGGGGAGGGAAGTAAAGAAGATTGTGATTGCTCTGAGATTCAGAGTGAATGGCGAGATATAAATCGACTATTTTCTTCTTCTGAGTGTTGGACCAGGATGAGTGAAAAGGGGTCTGTTCAGATCCCTGCTCCATCATTCTCTTTTATCCTAACCACCTTCATGTCATTATAATAATAATTTTTTATTTCTATCCCGCCCTCCCCGCCGAAGCAGGCTCAGGGCGGCTCACAGCATAAAATACACATTACATCAGTTTACATTATAAAAACATGGTTAAAACAGTTATAAATTATTAAAATTAACATAACAATATGGCGTTGTAAACATTAGATTTCGTAACATCAGATAATAAAAACATTCCCAGCAGCATACCTAGCTTTATTACTGATTCTATCGCTAGTTGAAGGCCACCTTGAAAAGGTGGGTCTTACAGGCCCTACGAAATTGATCTAAACATCTTAGGGCCCTCATCTCCTCGGGGAGTTGGTTCCACAATAATGGAGCGACGACAGAGAAGGCCCGATCCCGGGTGGCCTTCAGTCTGGCCTCCCTTGGCCCAGGGATATTCAACTGGTTTTTCCCAGATGACCTCAGTGCCCTCTGGGGCTCATATGGGGAGAGACGGTCCCTCAGGTAGGTAGGTCCTCGGCCATATAGGGCTTTAAAGTTGATAACCAGCACCTTGTAGCGAACTCGGTATACCACTGGCAGCCAGTGCAGCCCGCGCAGCCCCGGCTGTATGTGCTCCCACTTTGGGAGCCCCAGCAACAGCCTAGCCGCCGCGTTCTGCACCAGCTGCAGCCGCCGAGTTCGACACAAGGGCAGCCCCATGTAGAGGGCGTTGCAGTAGTCCAGTCTCGAGGTGACCGTAGCATGGATCACCATTGCTAGGTCACGGCGCTCCAGGAAGGGGGCCAACTGCTTTGCCCGTCGAAGATGAAAAAACGCGGACTTGGCAGCGGCCGCTATCTGTGCCTCCATTGATAATGAAGGCTCCAGAAGAACCCCCAGGCTCTTGACCTTATGTGCCGCTTTAAGCTGCACACCGTCAAGGACCGGCAAAGGGATTTCCCTTCCCAGGGCACCGCGACCCAAGCAAAGGACCTCTGTCTTCGTTGGATTTAACTTCAGCCCGCTCAGTCTGAGCCAACCTGCCACGGCTTGCAGTGCTAAGTCCAGGCTTTCTGGGACGGAGCCAGGCCGGCCATCCATTAGTAGATAGAGCTGGGTGTCATCAGCGAATTGGTGGCACCCAAGCCCAAACCTCCAGGCAATCTGGGCAAGGGGGCGCATATAAATGTTAAACAACATCGGGGAGAGAACTGCCCCTTGTGGCACCCCACATACTAGTGGGTGCCTCCGGGACCGCTCCCCCCAATGGCCACCCTTTGTCCCCGTCCTTCGAGGAAGGAGGAAAGCCACTGTAAGGCCAATCCCCCAATCCCCGCGTCGGCGAGCCGGCGGGCCAGTAGCTGATGATCGACCGTATCAAATGCGGCCGACAGATCCAACAATATCAGCACCGCCACGCCGCCTCGATCCAGATGCCGCTGGAGGTCATCCACCAAGGCGACCAGCACTGTCTCCGTCCCATAGCCCGGACGGAAGCCGGACTGGTGAGGGTCTAAGGCGGAAGTGTCATCCAAAAAACTCTGCAACTGTAACGCCACTGCCCTCTCTATAACCTTACCTAAAAATGGTAGGTTCGAGACCGGTCGATAATTTGCCAATTCGGCCGGATTTGCTGTACTCTTTTTTAGGAGAGGGCGGACCATGGCCTCTTTCAAAGATGTTGGAAATTGCCCTTCCAAGAGGGATCTATTTATGATATCCCGTATAGGATATCTGAGCTCCCTCTGGCAAGATTTAATTAGCCAGGAGGGGCATGGGTCAAGATCGCAAGTTGTAGGGCGTACAGTTGAGAGGACTTCGTCGACTTCCCCAAGACTGAGCGCGTCGAAGTGATCCAAGATAACATCAGAAGACAGGTACGGAGCCCCGGGTTCACCTACTGCATTCAATGTGGCAGGAAAGTCCTGGCGGAGCGACGAGATTTTCTCTGCAAAAAATTTCACAAAAGCCTCACAGCCTATATCCAATTCTCTCATATTTGGTCTGCCTTGTGGCAGAGTGGTCAAATTTTCAATTATTTTAAATAATTGTGCTGGGCGCGAATTTGCAGATGCAATCCTAGCCGCAAAGTAATCCTTCTTTGCGGCTTTGACTGCCATCTCATAAGACTTCATAAACGTTCTATAGGATGTTCTCGTCGCTTCGTCACGAGTATGCCGCCACCGCCTCTCTAGTCGTCTGAGTCCCTGTTTCAGTTGGCGTAGCTCCGAGGTGTACCAAGGGGCCAGCCTACTTTGAGGGCGCAGAGGACGCCGGGGTGCAATTTCGTTAATGGCCCTGGATAACCTGTCATGCCAGGTATCTACCAGGTCATCAAGGGAATTGCTAGGGGGCCAGGGGTCCCGCAGAGCCCTCTGGAACCGCTCAGGGTCCATCTGACTCCGCGGGCGAGCCAAAATAGGCTCGCCGCCTACACAGGGTTGAGGAGGCGCACCCACACGAGCCTTGAGGGCTAGGTGGTCCGACCATGGCACCGCCTCTACTGCGATACCGTCCACCAGAATCCCGGACGCAAAGATCAAGTCTAACATGTGTCCGGCCTGATGCATGGGCGTGGTAACAAATTGGGAGAGTCCTAGTGTCGCCATGGAAGACACTAGGTCCAGCGCCTGATTGGAGGCCGCGTCGTCTGCATGGACATTGAAGTCACCCAAGACCATGAGCCTCGGGAACTCCAACGCCCAGCCTGCCACCGCCTCCATCAAGGCTGGTAAGGCGCTGGCTGGTGCGTTAGGCGGACGGTACACCAGCCAGATCGCCAACCCCTCCCCCACTTCCCACGCCAGACCGGCACACTCCAAGCCCTCGATCGTTGGGGCCGGGAGAGCCCTGAAGGAGTAACCCTCCCGTATGAATAGCGCCACCCCTCCCCCCCGGCCAGTTGTCCGTGATTGGTGAAAGACCGAGTAGCCCGGGGGCGCCATCTGGGAGAGAGCCACCGTCTCTCCATCCCGCACCCAGGTCTCGGTCACGCAAGCCAGGTCCATATCCTGCTTAAGCAGGTAATCCCTAAGGACTGAGGTCTTATGACAAAGACCAAAAGAGGAAGAAGGGAGGGCCTTCTCAGAAGAAGAGTGGCATAAAAATATGAGGCATTTTGAAAAAATCTGTGTAGCATAGTTACTAAGATAAATCCAAACATCAAAGTTAAAGTGGTTGCTTTTTGTCTGACCACTGAACACAATATATATTTTGGTCTATGCTTTAATACATCTCAGGGGTAGACCTGCGAGTGTAAAATGTGGCCAGAAACCAAGAAGAGTGCCATTCAGAAACCATTCAGGATGCTGTAATAAGCTGCTGTTCTGTGGCAACATCCCTACATACCCTTCATACCAGTTTTTGGGAGATTTTCTGTAAGGTATAATAATCTTTAGACTTCAGACATCCCCTTCATGACTCTTGTGGTGTAAAATAAGGTAACTAACTACCCCAACGGAAGGACTTCCCACTCCAGGCATTTATATGGCTTCTCCCCTGTGTGAACCTTTTGATGTACAGTGAGACTGCTATTTTGAGAGAAGCTCTTTCCACACTCCAGGCATTTATATGGCTTCTCTCGTGTGAACCCTTTGATGCCTACTTAGGGTGTCATTCCCAGAGAAGCTCTTTCCCCATTCCATGCATTTATACATTTCCTCGTAATGGCAAAACAACCCCTAAGAATATAAGAGAAGCCGGATCAGGCCAATGGCCCATCCAGTCCAACACTCTGTGTCACACAGTGGCCAATTTTTTTATATATATATATACACACACACACACTATGGCTAATAGCCACTGATGGACCTCTGCTCCATATTTTTATCTAAACCCCTCTTGAAGGTGGCCATGCTTGTGGCCGCCACCACCTCCTGTGGCAGTGAATTCCACATGTTAATCACCCTTTGGGTGAAGAAGTACTTCCTTTTATCCGTTTTAACCTGTCTGCTCAGCAATTTCATCGAATTCTTGTATTGTGAGAAAGGGAGAAAAGTACTTCTTTCTCTACTTTCTGCATCCCATGCATAATCTTGTCAACCTCTATCATGTCACCCCGCAGTCGACGTTTCTCCAAGCTAAAGAGTCCCAAGCATTTCAACCTTTCTTCATAGGGAAAGTGTTCCAGCCCTTTAATCATTCTAGTTGCCCTTTTCTGGACTTTCGTCAATGCTATAATATCCTTTTTGAGGTGCGGCAACCAGAACTGCACACAGTACTCCAAATGAGACCGCACCATCGATTTATACAGGGGCATTATGATACTGACTGATTTGTTTTCAATTCCCTTCCTAATAATTCCCAGCATGGCGTTGGCCTTTTTTATTGCAAACGCACACTGTCTTGACATTTTCAGTGAGTTATCTACCACAACCCCAAGATCTTTCTCTTGGTCAGTCTCTGCCAATTCACACCCCATCAACTTGTATTTGTAGCAGGGATTCTTGGCCCCAATGTGCATTACTTTGCACTTGGCCACACTGAACTGCATCTGCCACGTTGACGCCCACTCACCCAGCCTCAACAGATCCCTTTGGAGTTCCTCACAATCCTCTCTGGTTCTCACTACCCTGAACAATTTAGTGTCATCTGCAAACTTGGCCACTTCACTGCTCACTCCCAACTCTAAATCATTTATGAACAAGATAAAGAGCATGGGACCCAGTACCGAGCCCTGTGGCACCCCACTGCTTACCATCCTCCACTGCAAAGACTGCCCATTTATACTCACATTCCTGTCTGCAGAGGTGTGCTGTGTTACTCTAAAGCTTGCATCAGCTCTGTAAACATAAAACTGGCCTAGTTAAGGTCTCCTTTTGTATTTTTCCTGACAAACCCAAGGCCTATTCATTCCTGGCTGTGATCCTTGGCGGTGGCAGATGAGGGAGGCAGGGCACAGAACACCCAGCACAAACCTGCTGCCTCCGAGACATTTCCAGATATCTGGGCATCATGCAGTGACTGCAGTTGACACCAGAAGTCAGCTACTGCATCATCTCAGTGGCTTCAGCTTCAAGGTGACTGTGTGACTTACAATGCCAGAAAGAAGGGGACTGAAACACACTTTGGCTTGGGTTAACTCCAGAACATCCCTCTGCTAGCTTGCTATGGAAGACTGACTCCCTAGAAGCCAGGAAGGTGCACAGACAGGAGGAGCAAAAGATGACCAAATACCTTTGTTGCTGGGGGGCGGGCCTTAACATATGGAGTGGGCATCAAGATATTGGGGAAAGTAGGGACATGAACCCAGCTGGACCACACCAGTGGGTCATTTAGCCATTCTGAACAAAATTAACCCAGCAGGTTACCTGGAACATCGTAGGCCTCACCCTACCCTGCAGAGATCTTGTCCAGGACGTTGCTCTCACTGTCCAGCCTCCTGCTGGCTCCTTCCTGCCTCTACAGCTCTTAGACTCTCCTTCAGCATTCTTCAGCCCAGCATCAGCTTATGAAATCAGAAGCTCACCTTTCCTGCAGGCAAGCAAAAGCCAAATTCTCCCTCCAGCTGGACAAAAAGAGGAAGAGAGTCCCTGTTGACATCCAAGTTCCCCAAATGTCCTTCTCTCTCTCTAGCAAAAACCACCCTGCCGACACCAAGAAAAGACAAGGTGGACCATTTTGGTGCTCTCAATGCCGTCTGGGAATTGTAGTTCCCTGGAAGAATGAGAACCAAATGGAATAATAAATCCAAAGTTTTCAAGAAGGCTTCTTCATTCTTCTGTAGTGACGTAAGGCAGGTTCACTGCATCTGAGACCAGCTGAAAAGATCCTGGACTTTCTTCCCCTCTATTTTCTCACATGTGAAAGGGAACCAAAACTTTCAGACAACTTCTGAGATCCAAGAGAATCAGAGAGAATCAAAGCAAGATGTCGCCCCCTCCCTTGTCTTCCAAGTTCATGAAGACAGGGAAAAGATCCTTACCTAGAAAGGCCACCTTCTTGTAGGTTTCCTGAAGAACTTCCCAGAAGAGGCTGCAGCAGAGCCCATTCATCTTCCTTTCCCAAGGGCCGCTGGGGATCTCTAAAAGGAGGGGGGAGCTTATCTTCTGTTCCTGCCCTAAGCATTCAAGAAAGAGGGAAGCATCCAACAGGCCACTCACTCCATGAAAGGAATGCAAACAGGCATCACTACTTTCAGCTGGTAGCTCTGATTTCTGTCTTAATTCCCTCCCCTCATGCTAGCCAACCCATTCAGATATTACAATATGAGGAACCTTTCTTGTTTTTCAATTGTGTTATTATTAGCAATGATAATGATTGAACATAATCAATGTCAAACTAAAAGAGGTACTTCATTTGTTTATATTTTGTTATATATTTGGGTTTAATTTTTGGAAATAATACTTGAAAAAATTGTTTAAGAAAAGCCTGGCAGAGGCTCCTCTTGAGGGTCTTAGGCAGAGGCCTTCCACATCTACTGCTACAGCTTTTTATATGGTGCTGCCCAGGACTGAGAACTCACCAGGTGCCCAGTACGTGCCCCTGGCTGCTGAGTCACCCACAATTAGATACAATCAAATAACAGCTAACTTTATCAACTGCTCCACAGTGTAGGTGCCCCCCCCACAAGGACCCAGTCAAATCACATGGCGTGGCCTCTCCCCTTTGCAGCGCCCACAATCATAACACTGCCCTATTTTTACAAGGATTGTTGTAAACTAGTCTAGGGAAAGCGCCTTGAACGCTCTCTTAACTGCAACAATTGCAAAAAAAAAAGTATGTGGGGGGGAAGCTGCTCTCTAAATCCAGTGGGAACTTGCTTCCCAGCAAAACATCTCTAGGATCCACCTCCCCAGCACAGGAAGTGGGAAGTGCTCCTCTCCTATCTCACCTGCTGGCGGTTCCAGCTCAACACCCTCCCGGCTGCTTGGGCAGAAAGAAAAGGCAACCGAAAGGAAGCAGAAACGCCACACCACGTGCAGCCTCTGCAACAGCCCGCGCCGTCTGGGCTTCCGCAGCTCATGCGGACGCGCTGGTTCCCTCCCTCCTCCCCCTAGAAGAATTTTTCACGTGGCTGGAGCAAGCCCGTTGCTCATCTCTCTGAAGCAGAAGAGGTGCCTGCAAAAGAATTTAGGAAGCCAAGCCAGACACCCCCCCCTCCTTCGCGCCTGACACCAGCGTTGTGACGATAGGGTTTTTATTTCCCAGCCCAAATTGCACCACTTTTAAATCTACTGCAAGCCTTCCTCCCCCGGGGGCGGCGGGTGGTGGTGATGGTGGGGGGGGCGCTGAAGATGGGCTCGCCGGCCGTAGGGGGGGTGCTGCGGCGGCGGCTGCTGCAGGCTCGCCACGCTCCTGGCCTGCCTCCACCCTCCCCTTGTCTGCCGCCTCCTTGGTGCCGTTTCCTCCCCTCCCCCCGCTTCCATTTTTTTGGGGAGCGGGGGAAGAGGCTGGAAATCCTGGGGTCCCCCGCCAGGGCGGGAGGGTTGGGAAGCCTAGTAGGCACCACTGCAATCTCTGGCAACGAATTCCATCGCTCAATCACTCATTGAGTGAAGAAATATTTCCTTTCTTTGTTCTGACTCTACTAGTTTCAGTGGATGACCTCAAGTTCTAGAGAGGCCCAAGAGAAGAGGAGAAGGATTTATACCCCACCCTTCACTCGGAGTCTCAGAGAAGCTTACAATCCCCTTTCCTTCCTCTCCCCACAACAGACACCCTGTGAGACAGGTGGGGCCGAGAACTTGTGACTGAGCCAAGGTCACACCACCAGCTGCATGTGGAGGAGTGGGGGAATCAAACCCAGTCCTCCAGATTAGGCCGCTGCTCTTAGCCACACCTGGTGACCCAAGCAGGTCACTATTTCAGTTAGGTAGCCTTGTTAGTCTAGTAGCAGAATAAAATTTGAGTCCAGTAGCATCTTAGAGGCCTGCAATATGTTCCAGAGTACAAGCTTTCGTGAGTCAAAGTTCATTGATGGTATATGACAAAGTGAGCGTGGACTCACAAAAGCTTACATCCTTGAAAATGTTGTTGGTCTCTATAATATAGTGGGTTCTATGCATGGCAGAGTCTCAGAGTGAGTGATAACAGGCTCTTTAATAGGAATTACATAGTAAAAGGTTACAGTACAAGACTGGTGTTGGGGCCCACGGGCCGAACTTATATACATCTCTGGGTTCCCGCACAAGCACGTTATTGCCTCATTCAAACCGGCGGGGGCTTGTGATTGGTCCTGGGCTGCGGGGGTTTGAATCCTACAGCCCTTTGTTCCCAAGTTCAGTCCGTATGCCTCCATTGAGCCAGGCAGAAACACCACAGTCTTCCCTTGAGTCCACATACATAACAGTCTCTAAGGTGCCACTGCTGCTTATCCTGACCAGGCTAGCCTGATCTCATCAGATCATGGAAGTTAAGCAGAGTTGGCCCTTGTTAGTACTTGGATGGGAGACCACCAAGGAAGTTGCGTTGCTTTGCAGTGGCAAGCCCTCCCCTGGTCACCTGCCCCAACCTGAACAGCCCAGGCTAGCCTGGTCTCATTTATTTATTTATTTTAGTAAATTTCTATTCCGCCCATTCCCCATAGGGCTCAGGGCGGAGTACAACACATAATAAAACAATAAAATACAATAAATGCATTTTAAAACAGACAACTCAACAGCACTCAGATTACCATGACATCACATATTGCCCAGCCTAGCCATCTCACATCATGATATCTCACAGGGATGGCAGTTTTTATTCCAATTCCTAGCACAGACGACAGTGCTGGCCAGATCAAGAATAGACGCCCGCAGCCTCAGCTAAAAGCCTGGTGGAACAGCTCCGTTTTACAGGCCCTACGGAAGGCTAATAAGCCAGGGAGGGCCCAGATGATGATGAAGAAGATGATATTGGATTTATAGCCCGCCCTCCACTCCGAAGAGTCTCAGAGCGGCTCACAATCTCCTTTACCTTCCTCCCCCACAACAGACACCCTGTGAGGTGGGTGGGGCTGGAGAGGGCTCTCACAGCAGCTGCCCTTTCAAGGACAACCTCTGCCAGAGCTATGGCTGACCCATGGCCATGCTAGCAGGTACAAGTGGAGGAGTGGGGAATCAAACCCAGTTCTCCCAGATAAGAGTCTGCACACTTTAACCACTACACCAAACTGGCTCTCCATAGGGATCTCAATAGGGAGCTGATTCCACCAGGTTGGGGCCAGGACTAGCCTTAGTTGAGGTGAGGCGGGCGTCTCTTGGGCCGGGGACGGTCAACAGATGTTGGGAGGCCAAACGTTATGACCTCTTGGGCATATATGGAAGGAGACGGTCCCGCAGGTATGTTGGTCCCAGGCTGTGTAAGGCTTTAAATGTTAGCACTAGAACCTTGAAGCGGATCCAGTACTCGATGGGCAGCCAGTGCAGACTGCAGAGTGCCGGCCGAATGCTCACCCGTAAAGGTGGTGCAGTCAGCAGGCGAGCCGCCGCATTCCGCACTCACTGCAGTTTCTGGATAAATCTCAAGGGTAAGCCAGCGTAGAGCAAGTTACAGTAGTCTAGTCTGGAAGTGACTATTGCACGGATCACTGTAGCCAGGTCCTGGCGGGATAGATATGGTGCTAGCTGCCTGATCTGCCAAAGATAACAAAAGGCAGACCTGGCAACCATCGTGATCTGGGCCTCCATAGAAAGGGAGGCAGCCAAGGTCACTCCCAAACTCCTCACCTTTTGGGCTGGCACCAATGTGGCACCGTGCAAAGCTGGGAGCTAAATGCCCATACCCACCCCACCTCGACTCAGGTATAGGACCTCCGTCTTAGCTGGATTCAGCTTCAGCCGACTCTGTTGTAACCACCCAGCCACAGCTCCCAATGCCTCAGACAACTGATTAGGGGCAGCAACTAGCCGGCCACCCATCAACAGATAGAGCTGGGTGTCATCAGCGTACTGGTGGCAATCGAGCCCAAAACCTCGGGCAATCTGGGCAAGGGGGCGCATATAGATGTTAAATAATATTGGCGAGAGAATGGCCTCCTGCGGCACTCCACATATAAGTGGATGCTGTAAGGAAGTCTGCTCGCCGAGCACCACCCTTTGTCCCCGTCCCCGGAGAAAGGAGGAAAACCATTGTAAGACGATGGCAAGGCCGTGGGTCATAAGGTCATGATCGATCATGTCAAATGCTGCTGACAGATCGAGAAGTATCAGCAGCACTGACTCGCCTTGATCCAGATGCCGTCAGATCTCAGAAGCTAATTAGGGTCAGCCCTGGTCAGTATTTGGATGGGAGACCACCAAGGAAGTCCAGGGTTGCTATACAAAGGCAGGCAGCAGCAAGCCACCTCTGCTTATTTCTTCCCTTGGAAACCCTACAGGGTGGCCACATATCAACTGCAGTTCAAGAGCACTTTCCGTCATGAAGGCGCTCTGAACTCAAATTGTGTTCCAAGTGGATCACAACTGTTTTGCAGGTGAAATGCAAGGCCAAGAGAAAGGAGGGGGAAACAAAGCGCTGGACAGCTTGATGATAAATTTGGGTTTGCTTCCACGTAATGTGAAGTGGCCACTTGCTCAGGATGACACACCCACACTTCCCTCCCTCAAAGGCTAGATTTTCCCTCCACTTTTCCCCCTTTTCTGACTGAGCTGCACTGGTACTGTGTTTTCTTCTCCCCCGAAGGAACCTTGTCTGTCCACCCTGTCAGTGAAGTATATATTGGCTATTTGTTCAACCCAGGAGCCTGAGGGAAAGGATAGGATCACTCTTTAACTTAAACCCTTGAAAATGTTAATTTATTTATTACATTTTTAAACTGCCCTCCCCTGTGGAACAGGGCTCAGGGCAGTGTGCATCAGAAGACGACTGCAGATTTATACCAGCCCTTCTCTCTGAATCGGAGACTCAAAGCGACTTACAATCTCCTATATCTTCTCCCCCACACAACAGACACTCTGTGAGGTGGGTGGGGCTGGAGAGGGCTCTCACAGCAGCTGCCCTTTCAAGGACAACGTCTGCGAGAGCTATGGCTGACCCAAGGCCATTCCAGCAGCTGCAAGTGGAGGAGTGGGGAATCAAACCTGGTTCTCCCAGATAAGAGTCATTTACGTAAGTACAATTCACAGCTAAAAACATATTCATAATATATAGTAAGTCTATAACCAGAGATGGCAGTAAGACTGCCAAAAATATACCACTGCCTCGTGAAGGGGCAGGAAAAACAGGAATGCCAGCCAGGTGGGAAATCATCGCTGTCCTCAATTGCATTAGATCCTGCAGGGAACGGATATAACTTGGTAGAGTTCCACCAGGCTGGTTCCAGGGCTGAGAATACCCCTGCACTTGTAGAAGACAACCAGCTGTCTCTCTTGGGCTGGCGACCACCAAGATTCTGATCAAATGTGAGCGCAATGCTCTTGGGGGCGGGGTATATCAGGGAAGGCAGTCCCGAAGATACATGGGTCCCAGACCTTTGAAGGTGAGTACCATATCCTTGAACCTGATCTGGTATTCCACCAGAAGCCAGTGCAGCTCACACAGCACAGGTTGGCTATGTGCTGCATGTGGAGTCCCAGTACAGACTCATGCTGCTGCATTCTAGACCAACTGGAGTTTCCAGGTCAGTCTCAATGATAGCCCTGTGTAGAGTGAATTACGGTAATCTAGTTTGGATTACTGTATTCTTTTCTGAACCACTTTGTTTCTCTATACCAGGAGGTACATAAAAGTCACTGTTCTTTTCCTGTTTTCCTCATGGGTGCTGAACTTCTCTGAAGCCGCTTGTATTAAATCTATAAAGCAGGGGTCCCCAACCACTGGGCCACAGACCGGTACTGGTCCGTGGCCTGCTAGCAACCGGGCCACGAAGTGAGTCAGGGGCACTGCCCCGGGTGGATAAAAGAGGCAGCAAGGATGGCAGTCTCAGAGCGAGGCCACACTGCCTCTTTCATCCACCTGAGTCCAGGTCCGGCAGAAAGGGCAGCGCTGCTGTGACCTTAGCCCACCTCACATTAATAGACCCCTGCCAATCAGCTGATTGATAGGGGGGTCCTTAAATGGGAGAGGAAGGCAGATTGGCCTTCTGCCACCTGACCACGTAGTGAGGCGGCAGAAACAGCCCCCGTCTCCCCCCACCATGGGGGGCAGGAATGGGGCATGGGGCAGCAAAAACCCCAGCAACACCCCCACCACCACCACCAGTCCATGGAAAAATTGTCTTCCACAAAACCAGTCCCTGGTGCCAAAAAGATTGGGAGCCACTGCTATAAAGTGAAGAGCTGGGCTAGAGACCACCTTGTTTGGTCTACTTCTGTTGCGACATTTAAGACCCCGACCTTCAGAGACCCCCAAAGGAGACCCGGGCTGCTGTGCAGAGGCAGGCAATGACACACACCTGTTGGTCTCTTGCTTTGGGAACCCTGCAGGGCCGCCATGAGTCAGCTGCGATTTAACGCCACTTTCTATGACCACGCCTGTGCCTCCTCGCTTCCCAGGTTTTTCAAGCAAAGGAGCCACCAGCATGGTCTTGCATAGATTAAGCAACACATTAAAACAGTGCTGCTACACATGCACCAACAGTGCAGTGTCTGTCCATGCCATGTGATACAAGAATCCAAAGTTACCTGCAGAGAAGTAGAGAGCCAGCTTTCTGTTTGACACTGGACACACTGAGCTTCTTACTTACCAGAGAGCCAGTTTGGTGTAGTGGTTAAGTGTGCGGACCCTTATCTGGGAGGACCGGGTGTGATTCCCCACTCCTCCACTTACAGCTGTTGGAATGGCCTTGGGTCAGCCATAGCTCTCGTAGGAGTTGTCTTTGAAAGGGCAGCTTCTGGCAGAGCTCTCTCAGCCCCCCACCTCACAGGGTGTTTGTTGCAGGGGAGGAAGGGAAAGGAGATTGTGAGCCGCTCTGAGACTCTGAGATTCAGAGTGGAGGGCAGGATACAAATCCAATATCATCATCTTCTATCTTCGTTACATTAAGATGTTTTCATTCCAAGACTGACCAGTGTTCAGATGGGAGACTGATAATTAAGAATATAAGAGAAACCATGTTGGATCAGGCCAGTGGCCCATCCAGTCCAACACTCTGTGTCACACAGAGGCCAAAAAACCCCAAGTGCCATCAGCGGGTGCACCAGTGGGCCAGGACACTAGAAGCCCTCCCACTGTGCCCCCCAATTGACATTACCATCATCAGCTCCACTGAGGAATGGTGGAAGTGTAACTAAATAAGCAAAGGTAAAAATTGGTCCTAATGCTGTGGAAAGTTCCATGACAACTTTACAAAACAAACCACAAAAAAAGCTTTATTTCTGTATAAATAATATAAAAGGTTGCATTGTACTGCATGCAAAATCTTTCAGGTATAAAAATAGATTATTTTTCACATACACACACACGCAAAAATGTATCTTTTTAAAAAAGACAGCTTATACATATTTAAATCAGATAGCAAAGACATATCCAAAACCTGCAATATTTGGGGTCGGTTTGTTCATGTAAGACAAATTAGGAAGGCAATAAATATAAAAAGGCACCTCAGAAGTTTGTGGCACAATCTCCTGCTCCTTCCATGACTTTCCCTAAATATATTTCAAGTGTCTCTTTTATTAGACTGTTCAGAGAGCCCCTGATGTTAATCAAAATTAATCTGGGGGCTGTCAAAACCACTGTCCTGCTGAAAATCCTTCACATCATGTATCCGTTTCCTTGAAGGCAGCAAGTTGTAGCTTCTTCCTACATTCAAACACGACACTGCATCACTTTGCTGGGCATGAGGAGGACTTGATTTGTCTGCATTCTGACATGGCGCATGACCCAGGTTCGCCTTCCGAGGGCCTTCGCTGCAATCTAAGGCTTGGTCTGCAGTGACAAGAACCTTGTCTCTTTGACTGCTGGCATGCTGGTAAAAACCAGCAGCGCCTTCCTGGGCGTGAGGAAATTGTTTTGCTGTGTGAAACCTTTGGCAGAATTCAACCTGGGTGCTAGGTTGTGCTTTCTGATCAGGGTATGAAGACACATCATTGCTTTCCAAATGCAGAGGCTCAGTAACCAGGCTACAATTGGCAGAGCTTCCGTCGTCCTTTACTGGAGTCTCCTGAAGAACATCAAAGCCGTTCGTTTTGCGAGGAGCTGGCTTCTGATACCTGGTGGGCTGAAGGCACCCGAATTCTTTTACGACTGACCTTTCATTTTGGTTCTGAGGCAATACTCGAAGTCCCCCAGAGTCCGATCCACCATTGCTACAACTAGCTGGATTCATATTTTGGAACTTTGTTTGAGAAATGTGAGGGGAACAATTCTGGAACACCACAGCATCAACAGTGTGAGACAGACCTTTGTCTGCACTCCAGTCCCCGTGGGAAGCCACTGCTGAGGTTACTGCACCTACCAAAACACCATCCAGTTGTTTAAAAGAATTCCTGCTAGGAAGGGTATGGGAAGGCAAAGGAGGTGGACTTTCAGCATCAAGCCGCTCCCTTAGGCTACAAGGTATTCGTTTCTGAGTCACTTGCTGGTTGGCCTTTTGGGCAACACTCCTGCCCCCAGCCTGATCTTCTGCATGGACTTGTGTAGGTTGCTGCAAATGATTTCCTTTGGGATCCTCGGCCCCGGCAAATGGCTTGGAATTCCAGGACAGGGCTAGATTAAAAAAAAAAAGTGGGAAGGGAAAAAACCAAAAAATACAAGCAAATATGATTAATATATCCAAGTTTCCAGCATTCCTCCTCCGCTTGCAGCTGCTGGAATGGCCTTGGGTCAGTCATAGCTCTGGCAGAGGTTGTCCTTGGAAGGGCAGCTGCTGTGAGAGCCCTCTAAGCCCCACCCACCTCACAGGGTGTCTGTTGTGGGGGAAGAAGGTAAAGGAGATTGTGAGCCGCTCTGAGATTCAGAATGGAGGGCGGGATATAAATCCAATATCATCATCATCTTCTAAAAATGTTTCACATGCACTGAAAAGTTTCAACTGGAAATGTATGTAATAAACTGAAGTCAGCAGGCTAGAGTAAAACTATGGCAAAATTCAGAATAATCAACAAAGCGCCAGTAGGACAAAGCATAACTGAAAAATACACAGTATTTCTGATATGTGAATTAATAATCCTTGAAGTTTCTGTGGCCCAAACACTGACTGTTGTTGAGTCCTTGATCACAAAGTGGCTCACCCAAGGTCTTGCAATAATTCATACCTATATACACAGAAGCAACTTCTGTGAGGTGTTTTAGCACACTGGCACAGGTCTGTGCATTGCTTGACACTCGGATTACTGGCAGCATCTTCCCTTTTTGTAAAACTTATTAAAAGAAGCCCCTCAGCCCCATCAAAATCTACCTACCATTCCCTTCACATCATTCTAGCATCCCACCTAGTCTGCCGCTATACCTTACTTAAAATGCTCTCTACCAATGGTGCATTTTCTTTTCTGAGGAGTGAAATGTTGTTCTATCCTGAGCCATATTTGGCTCTACAGCCACAGGCAGCTGATGCTTGCTACAGAAGCACTAGAGAAGCGAAACGCTGACCTCCTCATTACTAAAGCAGAAGGCAGAGAGCTGAAAAACCGAAAACCGACCTTCACATCACCATACCTGAATGGGCAGCTGTGCTCTGCGATGAATTACGCACTGGAGTTTCTAGGATTTTGGCCATGGTAGCAAGTTTGCCAGCGGCACAGATTATTTTCTTCTCAGCCCTGTGGGAAATCCCCAAGAAAAAAAGGAAATTCTAAAAGATCAGCTCCTCCTTGACAGTTTTGAAGCAGCCAAGCATATGAGGCTTTCAGTTAAGTTAATTTTGAGACAGGAAAAAAGGCTTTCAAGCTGTATTTAAATTCTGAAAACCACTTTTAAGACATTGCTTTAATCTGGCCCTGTCCTGGATGGCTCACCTGAGAACGGACTTAAACAGAGACATTATTTGGATTGGAGACCACCAAGACATCCGGGAGCACTACACAGAAGTGGGCGCTAGCAAACCACCTCTAATTAGTTTCTGGCCTGGCAATCTTTATGTGGTCTCTATCTATTGGCTGAGACTCGATCGCACTTTCCACCACTAAATGAAACTGCCACTCAAAATACTCCCTGTTGGTTTTTAGAACAATCCCATCATTTGGACTTTTTAAATGTATGGAAGTCTGTAGAATACAGAGGTATCAAAGGTGAGGTTTCAGAGACCTAGAGAGAGAACTCATAAACTGTGGTTCTTCCCAGCTGCAGATGGACATAAGAAGTGCTGCCGTTTCCTGCTATCCACCAATGAACTTGGGGGACGGGGATGGGGAGGAGAAAAACAGGTTGCTTACCTGTAACTGATGATCTTCGAGTGGTCATCTGTGCAGTCCCACACATGGGTCTTGCCGCAGGCAACGGATCCATACCTCGGAGCTCCAATAGCTCGTTTATAACGTCTTTTGGCGCGCTTTCCTCCCGCCCTGGGGAGCAGGCAGCGACTGCGCATGCCTGGAGCGGGGGGAGAGCGCCCATTCCACTCAGTTTCTTCCAGCCGCCACTGGCAAGACTAGAAAGGTTAAAGCAAGAAGTACCAGAGGCCAGCAGCGGGGAAGGCTGGGTGGGCGTGTGTGACTGCACAGATGACCACTCGAAGATCATCAGTTACAGGTAAGCAACCTGTTTATCTTCTTCGTGGTCTCTGTGCAGTCCCACACATGGGTGACTAGCTAGCTAAGAGTCCTGGAGGAGGGTGCTGGAAAATAAAAAGTTAGTCACCTGACCCATACCAAAGACTGTGTGGTATAGGAGTATAAGCGGATGCACTCACCTCCATTTCAGTGAAAGATGGATCTGAGGACCGCTTGTCCGAAGGAGGCGTCACGTCTCGCACGAACGTCCAACGCGTAATGGGAGACGAACGTGGAGGGAGAGGACCAGGATGCGGCTGCACAGATGTCCTCCATGGAGACGCCGTGCAAGAAGGCCGAAGACGTCGAGACCGCTCTAGTGGAGTGCGCCTTAAGGCCTTCGGGCAGAGGCTGCTTAGCCAGATCGTAGCACAGCCTAATAGCACTCACTACCCATTTTGAAAGTCTCTGGGTAGAGATCTTGTGTCCCCTGCAAGGGTTTCCGTATGCCACAAATAAATTAGGGTCCTTACGGAAAGGCCGTGTACGATGGAGGTAGAAGGATAATGCTCTTCTTGCGTCCAAAGAATGCAAGGCCCGTTGTCCCTGGTCAGTTGGGTTGGGAAAAAAAGTCGGCAGAGAGGTTGCAGTCGACAAGTGGAACTGGGAGACAACTTTAGGAAGGAACGCAGGGTCCGGTCTCAGGACAACCTTTTCCTTGTGGAAGATGGTGTAAGGAGGATCGTGGCGGAAAGCGCATAGGTCACTTGCCCGCTTACCAGAGGTGAGGGCAACGAGCAACGCTGTCTTCCAGGAAAGAAGGTTGAGGTCTATGGTGGCCATGGGTTCGAATGGTGCCTTCATAAGCGAGGAAAGAACTAGGGATAAACTCCAAGTTGGAACAAGAGGTTTAACAGGGGGATTGAGGTGCAACATGCCCTTGAGAAAGGACTTGGACAAGGGATGAGAAAAAACTGTCTTGCCGTCTACCGGATTGTGGAACGCGGAGATGGCGGACAGATGAACCTTGAGGGATGAGTAACAGAGTCCTGATTTCTTCAGTGAAAGCAAATAGTCCAGGATCATATTGAGAGGTACCGATTCAGGAAGTAGATGGTTAGTAGCCGCGAACGAGGAGAAGCGTTTCCACTTCCTTCGGTACGAAAGCCTTGTGGAGGGCTTCCTGGCATTAAGAATAACGTGTGCTACCTCTGCGGAGAGGTGGGAGGTCGAATTCTCCATGCCGTAAGGGCCAGAACCTGAGGGTTGTGGTGCAATATCTGACCGTTGGCTTGGGAGAGGAGGTCGATCGCGAACGGGAGACGACGGTAAGTGTGATGAGATAACTGGAGAAGTCTCGTGAACCATGGTTGCCGTGGCCACCAGGGGGCTACCAGGATGCAGTCCGTGCCGTCTCGTGTTATCTTCATCAACACCCGAGTTAGTAGAGGGGTTGGTGGGAAGATATAGTGGAGAGGACCTGTCCATCTGTGTAGGAAGGCGTCGTTCCGCCTCCTGGAAAAGTAGCGTGGACACTTGGCATTGTCCTTGGAAGCAAAGACATCCACCTTGGGTGTTCCGAAGCACCTGAAAATGGCTCGAAGGTAGGTCGGATTGAGGGACCATTCGTGGTCGTCCAGACGAAACCTGCTCAGCGAGTCGGCCAGAACATTGTCGACACCTGGGAGGTGAATCGCGGTCAGGTAAATGTCGTGCTCCAGGCACCATTCCCAGAGTGAGACGGCTATACGGCAGAGCCGGAGCGACCTGGTTCCTCCCTGCTTGTTGATATAGTACACCGTTGCCATGTTGTCCGTTGAAATTTGGACATGGCTCCCGATGATCAGTGGGAGAAAGGATAAGAGGGCCCTGTGCACGGCAATCAGTTCTAAGCAGTTTATGTGCATGGCCCTCTCGGAAGGGGTCCAAAGGCCTCTGACGGTTTTGTCCTCTAAGTGGGCTCCCCATCCCCACTTTGAGGCGTCCGTTGTCACAACAGCCACTGGGGGTGCCGGTAAAAATGGCATGCCCGCGAGGAGGTTGCTGGGTATCGTCCACCACGTTAGGGATGAAAGTACTCTCTGGGGGACCATAAGTAGGACATTCTGCGGTTGCAACTGAGGATGGTAAGCTCTTACAAACCAAAGCTGTAGTTGTCGCATCCGTAGCTTGGCAAAGTGGATGACGGAAGTTGTGGCAGCCATGAGGCCCAGCAAGCGTTGTATGATGAATGCCGACTGGTAAGGCTGATGCTGAATCGACTTGGCTAAGGTGATGATAGTAAGTGCTCGATCCCCTGGGAGGAAGGCACGGTGGAGAGAAGTGCGGAGGAGAGCCCCTATAAACTTGATGTCTTGGGTGGGCTCGAGATGGGATTTGGATGCATTCACCCGAAGCCCTAAGGAATCGAGAAGAGAGAGTGTTGTGCTGATGTTGGCCTGCAACCGACGCTGGCTTGGTGCTATGAGGAGCCAGTCGTCGATATACGGGAAAACTGTGATGTTTCGAAGTCTGAGAGCCGCTGCCACCACCGCCATGCACTTGGTGAATACCCTTGGCGCAGTGGAGAGGCCGAAGGGCAGGGAGACGTACTGGAAGTGGTCTCTCCCCACAGCGAATCGCAGGTACTTCCGGTGCTGAGGTCGAATTGTCACATGGAAGTAAGCGTCCTGAAGATCTAGGGAAGCCATCCAGGAATCCCTGGGGATAAGAGGCAGGATGCCCTGTAGGGAGATCATTCTGAACTTCCTGTATTCTATGAATTTGTTCAGCTTCCGAAGATCGAGGATAGGGCGCTTCCCTCCATCCCGTTTGGGGACCAGGAAGTATCTTGAGTAGAATCCCGTCCCTCGGTGTTGAGGAGGAACGGGTTCTATGGCATTCTTCTGGAGCAAGTCCAGGATTTCCTGCTGGAGGAGTGCAGATGGAGGGGTGGCTATGAAGTGGTGGTGGTGTGGTGGCGAAACGAACTCTATTGCGTAACCTAAACGCACGATGGTAAGGACCCAAGAGTCGGTGGTGATGGAACTCCAACGAGGGTAAAAGGGGAATAGTCTGGTCTGCCCCTTGGGAGAGTCAAAGAGACTGTTTGCCTGTCTGGGACTGCTTCTTAGAGGGCTGAGTCCGTGGCCTCTGATGAAAGGGCTGTTTAGGCAGGGGTTTCCTTTTCCAGAACTCCTGAGATTTAGGCGATCGTTGACGACGCTGAAAAGATGGCTTCCAGGGTCTCTGCCTGTTAGAGGGCAGGGAGGTAGGTTGTGTGACGCCGAGGCGTTTGGCTCTCTTACGGCCGTCATCGACCGAAGCTAGGACCTCGTCTGTGGACGCATGGAATAGACCCAGGCCATCGAAAGGAAGGTCCTCTATACGTTGCTTGATATCTGGTTGAAGGTTGGTAGAGCGGAGCCAGGCATGGCGACGTAAGGCTACAGATGTCGCAAACACTCGGGAGGAACAGGAGACCGCATGGCGAATGGAGTTGATCTGTTGTTTGGAGACACGGGAAAGCTCAGAGACGAGAGACGAGACCGCTTTCTGAGAGGAGTCAGGCATGGATGTAATATGCGGGGTGATCTGGTTCGCCAGGTTGAAGGTGTAGGCAGCAAAATAGGCCAAGTAATTGTTCAGCTTGGAATTAGTCGAGGAGAAGCTATAGATCTTTTTAGCCAGAGTGTCCAGTTTACGGCCCTCGCGGTCAGGAGGAACAGGGTGGCGAGATTGTTTGTTCTTGGTGGCCGAATGAACAACGATGGAGTTGGGCGCCGGGTGGGAGGCGAGGAATTTGCAGTCAGCTGCTTGAACCCTGTAAAGGGAATCCAGGCGTCGGGAAAGCGTAGGGATCGAGGCCGGCTTATCCCAGGCTTCTTGGAGGCCCTCCAAGTGTACAGGGAGCATAGGAAGCGAAGAGCTGTCAGGGAAGTCTGAACGGACTAGGTCATGTACCACATCCGAGATCTTGGGTGAGTCAGAGGACATAGGAATGTTTAGTGCGGAAGCCATAGTTGTTATGAGATTAAGGTAGGCCTTGGAACTGTCAGATGGTGAGAGCCTAGGAGGTTGGTCCGATGCGGGGGAGGCTGGGGCCTCCTCGGAGTCGGAGTGATCAGAAGTGTCTCTGTCAGAAGTCGAGAGTGGATGCTGTGGTGACTTGGGCTCGACAGGTGAAGGGTCCCGAGGGCGTTTGAGAGGCGAGGCAGTCGGTTTAGAAACCGATGCGGATGCGGTTCTAGGAGAAACCCGGTCCCGAGGACGGACAGGAGGCTGCAGAACATCGTGTGGATCGGGTGCAGTCTGGGAGTCGAAAGTGTCTCGGTTCCGAAGGGCTGCCGCATCATCTCGGGTGCGTGGAGTAGGCTCCCGTCGGGGGGAATAGTAATGTTGGTAATCCCCATAGCGATCCGGAGACAGGTGACGGTGCAAAGGAGATCGCTGATCGCGTGCACGATAGTAGTCGCGGGGTCCGGGAGAATAATAGTCCCTGAGTCGAGGCATATAGACATCTCTGTGAAAGGAGTCCGGATCGAAGTCAGAGAGATGCCTGTAGCTGTGGCGCGAAGGCGAACTCTGGTACCGATGGTAACGTGAGTAAAGGCGAGGTGACGGAGACCGGGATGGAGAGCGGTCTTGTCGATAGTCGCGATAGTAGTCGCCGTACCGGGACCGAGAGCGGTCGCGTCGAAAGTCATGGTAGTCCTCCCGATGTGGAGAATTGGGAGGATGTCGGATCGGAGACCTGGGACGGAGCGGAGGATCTCGGATCGGAGACCTAAGACGAAGCGGAGGATCCCGGAGCGGAGACCTTGGGCGAAGCGGAGACCGCGAGCGAGAGCGGGGCCGCGGAGATCGAGATCGGAGCCGATGCGAAGAGACCTGAGTAGAAGATTCGACAAGCAGTGGGGTAGTATTGTCCTTAAGCAATGGTGCTGTGGAATCCCTGAGTACCGGAGTTGTAACGTCCTTCAGCACTGGCGTAGTGATGTCGAGGAAGGATTCCGGTCTGAGAGGTGGAGCCTCGGAGTCGAGGATATCGCTGGGAGGAAGGCTGTGCACCGAGGGCGATCTAGAGCCAATCGGGATAACTTCAAGAGAAGTTTGAGTGAGGCTAGGCATTTCCGAGATGACGTCAGAAGGAGCTGAAAGTTCGATGGGTAGAATCGGAGTCGACTGCGCAGAAGCCGCTTGTGCCGCCGAAGCAACTGATTGCGATTGCGCAGCCGCCGAGGCCGATTGCGCAGCCGTAGCAAAAGCGGAAGTACTAGGGCGCGCGGAGGTAGAAGCTGACGGGTCGTGCTTCTTAGGCGCCAAGGTGCTCGGACTGGAGGTTTTCGGAGCCGAGTATTCGCCCTGACGGGCTTGTTTAGGCGCCTTATGCCCCTCAGAGTGTTTAGAGGCCTTTTTGTCGGACTTATGTTTCCTAGGAGCGGTAGGAAGGGCCGACGCTGCCGAATCTCCCGCTCTAAGTGGGGGAGGCGGCGGATCTGAAGTAGACATCCCGCGGAGAGAAGACTCAATGAGGAAGCTACGAAGACGAGCCGCTCTGTTCTTACGCGCCTGCTTACCGAAGCAAGCGCAGTGGTGACAGTTATCGGTTCTATGGGATTCCCCCAAGCAAAAAAGGCAGAGCGAGTGACCGTCGGATGACGGGATTTTAGCAGCACACTGCCTGCACCTTTTGAAGGTGATTTTCCCTTCCATCCGTTCCGGACAGGGGAAGGAGGGAAGGGAGAGACGGGGTTGGGGGGGGGGGTAGAAAGGAAAAAAGGCAAAAGCGCAGAAGTCGGATCTACCTTTTTTTTTTTTTTTTTTTTTAATATATATTAAAGGGACGAAGAAAATAGAAAAGGAGAAGTAAGAGAGATAGTACGATACCAAGAGACGAGCCAGAGGAGGAACGCAACGAGGTAGGTGTTGTCCGGGCGGCGGAAGGGAAGAAACTGAGTGGAATGGGCGCTCTCCCCCCGCTCCAGGCATGCGCAGTCGCTGCCTGCTCCCCAGGGCGGGAGGAAAGCGCGCCAAAAGACGTTATAAACGAGCTATTGGAGCTCCGAGGTATGGATCCGTTGCCTGCGGCAAGACCCATGTGTGGGACTGCACAGAGACCACGAAGAAGATCCATGAAAGACCTCTGCTGTGCAGCAGGAGGATACCAACCAGCTGGCTTCGACTGGAATAATTCTGCACGGGGCTGCACGTTCCCGATACAAGGGAATCCAGTCACAACTTAAAAGACTGAGTAGCTTTCCAGGAGAGAAGCTTCCTTCATCGGCCTTCAGAGTGCTACTGGACTTGCTGTGCATTTGCAGGCCAACACAGCTACCCCACCTGATGCTATGCGCAGCCTAGCCCCACTGGGAACAAGAGGCAGCATTCCCAACGACCACTCAGGCACTGTTTCCAGTGGAGAGGATGAGGAGGACACACATATAAACCTCGACTCACGGAGCAATCCCTAAGCAGAGTTACTCCAGCCTAAGGCCCCTGAAGTTAGCTGGCTCTGACTGGAGTAATTCTGCATGGGACTGCACCGCAAGGCTGTTTATTTATTTATTTTAAATAATTTATATTCTGCCCGTTCCCAGACTGGCTCAGGGTGGATAACAACATTTTAAAACAGTAAAACAGCAATTAAAACCAATAAAAATAGACAAGAGAATTTGGCGGCTCAGTTGGGCACATCATAATATACTGAACATCAGATAATATAAAGTCAGTATTTTAGCAGAGGTGGAATCACAGCATAAGGTCAGCCAATGGGACAGGACGCCTGCTGCCTCAACCAAGTGCCTGGTAAAACAGCTCCGTCTTACAGGCCCTACGAAAAGGTAACAATTCAGTAAGGGTCTGGATCTCTGAGGGGAGCCGAAAAGGCCCTGGCCGAGGCTAGTTGGATGTCCTTTGGGCCAGGGATGGTCAGCAGATGTTGAGTGCCAGATCGTAGTGTTTTCGGGAACAGTCCGGCTTTCGCCCGGGACATGGGACGGAGACGGTGCTGGTCGCCCTAGTGGATGACCTTCAACGGCATCTGGATCGGGGCGGCTCGGCGGTGCTGATGCTGTTAGACCTGTCGGCTGCGTTCGACACGGTCGACCATCGGCTACTGAAGGGTCGCCTCGCCGACGCAGGGATTCAGGGGTTGGCTTTACAGTGGCTTTCCTCTTTCCTTGAAGGTCGGGGACAAAGGGTCGCAGTTGGGGGGGAGCTGTCCCGGAGGTGCACACTTGATTGTGGTGTGCCCCAAGGGGCGGTTCTCTCCCCGATGTTATTTAACATCTATATGCGACCTCTTGCCCAGATTGCCCGAAGGTACGGGCTAGGGTGTCATCAGTATGCTGATGACACCCAGCTCTATCTACTGATGGACGGCCAGCCGACCTGCGTCCCGGAAAATCTAGATCGGGCACTATATGCCGTGGCTGAATGGCTCAGACTGAGCGGGCTGAAGCTTAACCCTGCGAAGACAGAGGTCCTTTGCTTGGGTCGCCGCGGTCCGGAAAGGGGAATCCCCCTACCAGCCTTTGACGGTGCGCCGCTGATAGCGGCGGACAGGGTCAGGAGCTTGGGGGTGCTGTTGGAGCCTTCCTTAAAGATGGAGGCTCAGATAGCAGCTGCTGCCAAGTCCGCGTTTTTTCATCTTAGGCGGGCAAGGCAGTTGGCCCCCTTTTTGGAGCGCGACGACCTAGCAACAGTGATCCATGCCACGGTCACCTCGAGGTTAGACTACTGTAATGCCCTCTACATGGGGCTGCCCCTGTCCCGAACTCGGAAATTGCAGCTGGTGCAGAATGCCGCGGCCCGGCTGTTATTGGGTCTCCCAAAGTGGGAACACATTCAGCCGGGTCTTCGGACCCTGCACTGGCTTCCAGTAATATACCGAGTCCGGTACAAGGTGCTGGTTATCACCTTTAAAGCCCTATATGGCTTGGGACCTGTCTACCTGAAGGACCGTCTTTCCCCGCACGTTCCCCAGAGAGTACTGAGGTCGGGAACACAAAATCTCCTTACTATCCCTGGGCCGAAGGAAGCCCGTTTGAAATCCACCAGAGAAAGGGCTTTCTCTGTTATGGCCCCTACATGGTGGAATCAGCTGCCGGAAGAGGTGAGGGCCCTGCGGGACCTTGTACAGTTCCGCAGGGCCTGTAAGACGACCCTCTTCCGGCTAGCCTATACCTAGCTTGAGAATTTTAATGTAACTTGCCGGATTTCTTTTATATACAGTTGAAATATTTATTAATATTTATTGATAACCATGGTTTTATCTGTTTTTATTTGTTTTAAATGCTGATCCCTTTATATGTTTAAATACTGTAATTTTGTTGGATCTATCACTGGAAGCCGCCCTGAGCCACTTGTGGGAAGGGCGGGATATAAATCCCAAATAAATAAAAAATAAATAAATAAATATATGGGGAGAGGCAGTCCCGTAGATATGCCAGTCCCAGGGCATGTAAGGAAGGGTTGCGGCAGGCCGTGTTGAGAGAAAGGATTGCAGCAGACCTCTCCAGGTTTATGGTGAACATGAAAAAAGTGTCCAGACCGTGAAATCATCTGTTTCTCAGGAATCACTTTCACACCGAGCCAGGTCCAATGGTATGGCAAACCTGAGTGTGTGCTTTTTTAAAGCCTCGTTCAGTTAAGTGGTCTACTCGTGTGAAAAGCAGGAGCCTCTCAGGGACTCGTGCAAAATTGCTGCTTCCTTTCCATGAAAAAGGAGGGTCTTGTGGAATTCATGGTTCCTGCATTACCCTGTTGCAAAGGAACTGTTTTGTTGGTGTTCTGTTTTTACAACAAGTTGGTTATATTGCAGAAACAAATTCTGCCGCAGGGAAAGCAGCATCCAACGTTCCTGCTATCTACTTCATCCCCCACTTGTCTGCATCATACCATTAGAGTCAGAGACATGCAAAATTAAGATAACTTTCCATTAAGGTTTCCTGGTTCCCTCCCTTCCTCAATGCTTTTAAACACCACACAGCCTGTTGGAAAGCTCAAAAGCAATGGCGGCCATAATCACCAAGTTTGGAAGGCACGTGATGATTTTACAGGCAACTAACAGCCCAATCCTCAGCAGAGTTAGACCCTTCTAAATCCACTGAAGCCTAAGGGATTAGAAGGATGCGACTACACTTAGGATTTCATTCTAAAAATGTTACATGTGGATTATATACTTACATGCACAGAAACCACAAAAGAAATACACTGGAAAAACAAAAATTTCCCTTAGGAAACGGTCAATATTGATCTAATGCCTGCGGAAAGAACATACCCTTCGTTCTTTCCATCATCATTAAGAAGCTGCTGAAGACAAATCAGATAATATTTGCGCATTTTCCGGGCAGTCTCCTGGCGTTCCCTCAACACTTCTGCTTTAATAACATCTGCTGCTCTCTCTTTACTTTCGCAGATGTAACGAAGCATGTCACCTGCAAAGAATATGGTGTAAATTTTCAGCCTAAAACAAAGGATATGTTCTCTAGCTCAGAGGTGTCGAACTCATTTGTTACAAGGTCTGGATCTGGCATAAATGTCACTTTGGGCCTGGTTACCAGAGATATAAACTGCATAAAGGACGGCAGCTCTAAAGCTCCAAGTTGGTGTGTCCCACCGGCTGGGAGGGAGGAATAGAGGAAGCCACACACAGGTGCAGTTAATTGCCAGTGGATGTAGAAGAAGAAGAATTGCAGATTTATACCCCGCCCTTCTTTCTGAATCAGAGACTCAGAGCGGCTTATAATCTCCTTTATCTTCTCCCCCCACAACAGACACCCTGTGATGTGGGTGGGGCTGAGAGGGTTCTCACAGCAGCTGCCCTTTCAAGGACAACCTCTGCCAGAGCTATGGCTAACCCAAGGCCATGCTAGCAGGTGCAAGTGGAGGAGTGGGGAATCAAACCCAGCTCTCCCAGATAAGAGTCCGCACACTTAACCACTACACCAAACTGGCTCTCACTACACCAAACCACCCAGTAGCACTGGGTAGATGCTCCTATGTTGTTTGACTGCTGCAGATGAGGTTGTTCTGCTGAGTTGAAACAACAATTGGAGTGGCTACAGCCACTTCCCTCCCTGAGCAGTCTTCTGTTTCCGCCCTTGCACTTGTTGCTCACAGGCTGCATAACAGCCCTGGATAGAACAAAGCAGAGTCAAGTAGCACCTTTAAGACCAACAAAGTTTTATTCAGAATGTGAGCTTTCGTGTGCTCTAAGCATACTTCATCTGCTTAGAGCACACGAAAGCTTATATTCTGAATAAAACTTTGTTGGTCTTAAAGGTGCTACTTGACTCTGCTTTGTTCTACTGCTTCAGACCAACACGGCTGCCCACCTGGAGCTAGCCCTGGATGGGTTAGTTTGACGCCCTTGCTCGAGATGCAACAAGTTGAACAAGTGGATGCACACTGATAACTTAAACCAAATGCCATGGTTTTTAAACAACCACTTGGAAATGCGGTATGAAAGAAATCGGAAAGGAGTGGCCAATCAGCAGCGGCGCAACAGTGGAATGAGCTCCCAAGGGAGGTGGTGAGCTCCCACTCACTGACGGTCTTTAAGCAGCTGCTGGACAAACCCTTGTCAAGGATGCTGTAGGCTGATCCTGCACTGAGCAGGGGTTGGCCTAGATGGTCTGTATGGCCCCTTCCAACTCTGTGGATTCTATGATTTATTAGCAGCTTAGTCCATTTTCATTCTCTATTACTGCATGCAAAACAGGTGAATGGGTTAGTAAACAATCAGAAACCAATTTTTGTCACTTACTCTTAATTTTGCCCACAGCTTTAATGTATTGGGAACGCATTTCTCCCAAGGCTTTTCCATCACAGGTAGAGCAAGGCTTTGAAGCATAGGCCTCGGACAATGACCTAAAAAGCACACAAAAACAAAATACTCTGAACCAGGATGAGCTGTGACTCAGTGCTGGCAGCATGCTTGAAACAGAAAGGGTTCCTGGAAAAATGTAACCCGAAGAAAGAAAATCAGGTGTTCTGAGCCCGTGCTGCTCAGCAATAGGTTCCAGGATCTCTCCACAGTAACTGATTCTGAGCCATTGGAATAAGGCCTACTTCCCCAGCCTTCATGAAGCTTGAAGAAAGTTTCTCAGGATCCTGTGGATAAGAAGCCTGGAGCTTCTGCTCCCCAATATAGGAAGAGGAAGGTGGTGGTGATTGGAGACTCCTTGCTCAGAGAGGTGGAGCCCAAAGTGTGCCGACCGGACTTGTCATCCCGAGAGGTCTGCTGTCTGCCAGGTGCACACATCCAGCACATGACAGAAAGGATTGGAAGACTTATCAACCCCATGGATTACTATCCCTTCTTGCTGATCCACATGGGAACAAATGATACTGCCTGTCATAACCCTGAACGTATTAGAAAAGACTATGTGGCTCTAGGTCAGAAGGTGAAGGAGCTGGGTGCACAGGCTGTGTTCTCGTCAGTGCTTCCTGTTGAAGGCCATGGTTTAGGATGAGAAAGAAGAATACTTCAAATAAATGACTGGCTACGTCAATGGTGTCAGGAAGGATTCGGATTTCTGGAGCATGGCTTATGCTTTCAAGATGGTGGTCTTCTATCGGGAGATGGTTTGCACCTTATAGCAGTAGGGAAAAGAGTGTTTGGTAACAGCCTTGCTAACCTAATAAGGAGGGCTTTAAACTAAATTGTATGGGGGAGCGAGACAATAATTCAAAGCCTCGTATCATGTGAGTTGTTTGATGTGACTGAGGAAAAGTTAGGAAAGCTAAAGCTCAGTATGAGCTTAGGCTGGCCAAAGATGCTAAAAACAACAAAAAAGGGTTCTTTTCTTATGTTCAGAGTAAGAAAAAGAGCAAGGACATGGTAGGCCCATTGTGAGGGCAAGAAAGTGAAATTATAACAGGTAATGAAGAGAGGGCGGACCTGCTCAATTCCTACTTTTCCTCAGTCTTCTTTTCTGAGTGAAACGATGCTCAACATGGCAAAAACAGAACATATAAAGAGGGTATGAAGTTCCAACCTAGGATCTGCATTGGGGTAGTACATAAACACCTAGTTTCTTTAAAAGAAACTAAGTCCTCAGGGCCAGATGAATCGCATCCAAGGATTCTAAAAGAGTTTGCGGATGTAATTTCTGAGCCTCTGGCTATTATTTTTGAGAATTCTTGGAGAACAGGAGAGGTGCCGGAAGATTGGAGGCGGCCAAATGTTGTCCCTATCTTCAAGAAGGGGAAAAAAGAGGATCCAGATAACTACCGACCCGTCAGCTTAACGTCTATACCTGAAAAAGTTTTAGAACAAATCATCAAACAATCGGTCCTGGAACATTTAGAAAGAATGGATGTGATTACTAAGAGCCAACATGGGTCCAGAGGAGGGCGACAAAGATGGTGAGCGGTCTGGAGACCAAGTCCTATGAGGAAAGGTTGAAGGAGCCCACCACCTCTCTGCCTGGAGAGGAGGCAGCTGAGAGGTGATATGATCACCATTTTCAAGTACTTGAAGGGCTGTCATATAGAGGATGGTGTGGAATTGTTTTCTGTGGCCCTGGAAGGTAGGACCAGAACCAGTGGGTTGAAATTAAATCAAAAGAGTTTCCGGCTCAACATTAGGAAGAACTTCCTGACCATTAGAGTGATTCCGTGGAACAGGCTTCCTCGGGAGGTGGTGGGCTCTTCTTCCTTGGAGGTTTTTAAACAGAGGCTAGATGGCCATCTGACAGCAATGAAAATCCTGTGAATTTAGGGGGAGGTGTTTGTGAGTTTCCTGCATTGTGCAGGGGGTTGGACTAGATGACCCTAGAGATCCCTTCCAACTCTATGATTCTATGAAAGTACCAGGGACAATGCTTCTCATTTTCACTTTCAAAGATCTCTGGAAGAATGTGCTGAGAAAGCTCTTTATCTGTCTGAGATGTGGAGAGCCATCGCAAGCCAGCACAGACAGTGGGTATATGGCAACATTAGGTATTCACAATTCAATTTCGTCCATTTCCCTCTCTCTAACTACCTTGACTGGACACCGCCTGGTTTCATATCTTCAAGCCGGTTCTTCATTGCAACATTTTCCTCTGTCAATGTCTGCATCATTTTTTCATTTTCTAAAAATAAAAGACTGAAACGTTAAGAATCCCTGGTTTAACTGGATGCTTGTGTGCAGGCTTAGGCTGAATTTTCCTGCAGCCTGAAACATTTAATTGGCATTCCATGTAAACCCAACACTTTGCCACTAAATCCACTGTTGCTGTGACAATAAACGTTTAAGAATCCTACAAAAAAAAAAAAAAGAAGAGGCAATTTATATCTGCAATCTGATGTAGCTTGGACTTGAACTGGAAGACCTGGGGTCCTCTCCAAACCATGAACTTCCCTGGAATCCTTAAGCCAATGTTTCTCTCTTAGCCTAACCAACCTTACAGTACTGCTGAAAGGAAAATACAGGAATCATTCCATCCATGTGTGCCATCCTGAGCCCCTTTGAGGATGTGTGGAATATAAATGAGTTGAATGAATGAATTTGGCAGTAAAAAAACAAAACACACACAGACAACACTAACGGTGCCAGAGGGAAGAGAAGAGTGTAGCTGGAATAGAACCGAAGAATGAAAACCAGTGAATGGAGATTAGGAAACTATGTTTTAAATTGCTGTACTAAAAAGGTTAATTAGTTTGTGTTATTTTTTCTTCTTCTCTCCTTCCTCAACTCTATGGCCCATGGAACCCGCATTGGGATTCATCCCTCGAAGAATGTACAACTGCGGCTCCCTCCCCTACGCCCTTTTTTGGATGCTGTTAATAAACATTTTTTTAAAAAAACCATTTCAAAAGTCAATGCACTGCAGGAAACGGTTCACTTTTTAAAGGAGGTGTAATCAAAACAGAACTGAACAAGGAACTCTGAAATAGCAAAGCGCGCATACTACAACCCACTGAGTGCTTTGTTTGGGGGCGTGGAGGAGAAGATATGCAATTACATTAACAACGTTACATGCCTGTCTGGCTTCGATGAGGGTCCGGGCCCCTACTTGGTGGAATGAGCTCCCGTTGGGGATCCGGGCCCTGAGGGAACTATCCAAGTTCTGCAGGGCCTGTAAGATGGAGCTCTTCCATCAGGATTTTACTTGATCCAGCGGGTGTCCTATGAAGTCATTGCTCCCCCAGCACCCCACCATCAAGGTGCTCAAGTTGTGTTGAAAGCTTCCAGCCTACACGATGTTGTGTGGTTTGTTGTACTGCTTATTGCTCTCAAATCTGATCAACATATCTGTGGTTATGATGTTTTTGAAGTGATTCATTTTAATGTTGTTTTAATGTTGTAAGCCACCCTGTGCCCGCTTGCGGGATAGGGCAGGGTATAAATTGAAACTTAAGTTAAATTAAACTAAACAAATGGCCTAACACATGACTGACAACCAAACCTCTGCCCCATAATTCAGTGTAGTCCAGTGGTCGATGATCTGGGAGAATCAAGTCTGAATCCCCACTCTACCATGGAACCTCTACTCCATAGTCCAATGTAGCCCAGTGGTCGATGATCTGGAAGAATGAGGTTTGAATCTTCACTCTGCCATGGAACCTTAGTGCGTGGCCCTGGGGCAGCTGTGCACTCTCAGTCTAACCTACCACCCGAGGTTGCTGTGATGATAAAATGGAGAAGAAACCGATTTGTCCCCACAAGGTAACAATGAAACAAAATTCATCAAACAACTCACATCTGTGAATTTAGGGGGAGGTATCTGTGAGTTTGCTGCATTGTGCAGGGGGTTGGACTAGATGACCTTGGAGGTCCCTTCCAACTCTATGATACCATCTGCTTAGAAAAGCGTAGTGTACTAAACAGGAAAGAGTAAAAGTACCAACAGCAAATGACTACATTTTTCAACACCAACAAAATCCCTGGACCAACAGCTCCAAAGACCATTAAAACAGCTCCAATTTTTTTTCCCTTTAAAAGCCTACTTACCAACTATCACAATCCAAGCAGAATTATTATATGGGTAGATCAGGCTTTGTTTGTTTTGCTAAGTCCTGCAGGTGTCAAAATCTGCAGCTCCACTTCACACTTCTCTTTTGCTTCCTGCAACTTCAGGAATACATGAAGGGCCCAGAGACCTCACACCACACATGGAATATTAATAAGCAACTCAATCATGCCAATAAAGGTTATTGAACTTGAATAAGCTGCTCATGCCACCTCAAGCATAATGCTTTTCTGTGGAATCTGCTCACGCATTCAGCTATCAGCCTTCAAACACAAAACACGCATGTGTGAACCACTTCTCAGGGTTAAGTCAACAGGTTTTATACAGCCCCCAAGATAAGACAATTTTCCCTTGATAAAACTGAAAATGACCAAACCTTTCCATTGCTCCGCTTTTGCTTTGTGCTCCTTCACCGTCAGCTGGAGATGCCTGCAGGCTTTGTCAAGTTTCCTTCTCAAATCTTTGCATTCCCTCTCCTTTCTTTCAAGCTGCTGAAGACAGTGCTTGCAGCAGAAGTCTTCTTGGGACAAGAGGGACTTTGAATCTGCAATTGACCAATCAAAAACAGAAGTTACAAGGCAACACGCACTATGAAACTGGTAAATTTCAACTGAACTTGTGAATTATTTTCCCCCACCTGGAAAACTTGAATCACATGAGCAAACTAGAAGTTAGTTTCCAATGAATTCAAACCCAATTTATTCCCAATCTTCATGTACCCCTCCCCACACACCATGTACAGTGGGAAGAGAAGGGAGAGGGACTGAGAGACCACCCTGGTTTAAATAGGCATGAAACTACCCTCGGTTTGTGCTTCTGTTACAATCAGGCTCTTCAGCAAACTGGAGTTTCCTTAAAATTCTACAGTATCAATAAGAAATGCTAGCTGGGTAGCTGAAGCACCTGAATTTAGACACCAGAATAAATTAAGGGTAAAGTACAGACTTTAGGAAATCTTCAACAAGAACCCACCCACCTCTTCTATCACACACAACAGTACATAAGGTCAAGAATAAACCAGTCTTACTCTCACAAACCAACACCGTTTAATTAATAACATGTCAATGTAGCTTCATTTTAACATACAATTAAAGGTTTGGTATGGTACGGTATCATTTGCTTTTGCACATTTACTATTAGGCACAACACAGGTGCCCAGGTAACAGCTCCCACCCTACCTGCACATCAGAGAGGTTTGCTAGTTGCTACACCAAATGAACTACTATGAGGATTCAGGAGCATGAAGTGTATGTGTGTGTGTATAAATATATATATATATATATATATATATATGCCCCATGGTGCAGAGTGGTAAAGCTGCAGTACTGCAATCCAAACTCTGCTCACGATGTAGATTCAATCCCGGTGGAAGCTGGGTTCAGGTAGCCAGCTTCAGGTTGACTCAGCCTTCCATCCTTCTGAGGTCGGTAAAATGAGTACCCAGCTTGCTGGGCGGAAAGTGTAGATGATTGAGGAAGGAAATGGCAAACCACCCTGTAAAAAGTCTGCCGGGAAATGTGATGTGACATCACCCCAGAGTGATAAATAAATAAATAAATAAAAATCCTCTGGTGGCTAAGATCTTCTTATGTAATGCTAAAATTGTACTTGTTTTTCTTCCTTTTGTTGTTTCTCATTTATGCCAATAAGTGTCCTGAATTGAATTGAGATGCGGGTGCATGTGATAAAGAGAATATCAGAAAACCAGGGAAATAGAGTAGATATCCTTAGTGGTCATCTGGTGCCACCTAGAGTACAAGATGTAGGGAAGCGCCAGAGCAGCTGGCCGGCAGCAGAAATCTTAAGAACTGGTGGAGGGAGAGCTTGGTCCAGCCACCTCACATAGCTTCTGAAGTCTGTGATCTGCGCTCAAGTAAACTGATCAGTGTTCTTTTCCTACTCAGCAGCAGAAACATGAATCATGCCCAGTACAAAACACACACACCAAAGTCATGATATATAAAGCCAATTAGATTGAAGCTATAAAAAAGACGTACCATTGTCCATGTCAGCCTCCTGAAGAGATGGTGTCTTCCTTAACCTTCTTTGTAGCTCTACTTGCTCTCTGACATCATACATACCCGGCCTTGCTTTATTCCCTGTCTCTCCTTCGTCACTCTGCAAGGCAGGATGCTGTGGACCTTTGACATCATAGTCTGAATCTTCGAGTGCCTGTAATTTGCATAATGACTTTATTTCAACACAGAAGAGAGCTTGGTAACATCTTTGGACCAGTCAGTCTGGCAGACAACAAATTATTAAAAAGTGACAAATAGCAAGAAAGGGTAGGAAACAGAAGGTAACTGGTCTGTATCCAATCACACAGTTCTTCCAATGGAATGCCATTTCCATTTGCAGATGAGGGCAGGAGTGCTATTCTGCCAATTCTCCTCTCCCACTACACCCCTCCCCCCCAATGTTGTCCCCTATGCTGTTCTGAAGGGTTTGTGGATCTTCCCCCTGCAACAAAACTGGGGTGGGGGGGAGGTTTCAGTGAGTAGCAGCAGGAGAGGGAATTGGGAAGCACTGCTCTGTGAGGTCAACTGTTTGTTGGATACATGCTAGCACTGAACTTTTGTATTAATTTCCAAATTACAAAATTTCTTGTAATTCTCTTGCTGTCTCAACCACCATGGTATATAAAAGGGTGAGAGAAAGTAATAAGTCAGGGCTATGGAGTAAGTTTCATGCCTTACAAATAGGTTAGTATCTAAGACTCTAATGCCAGTTAGGTGCATGATCCACTTTTACTCCATGCTACCCAAACGAGCACTTTACCAGTGCAATCCTAAGCACTCTCATACCCTTCTTAGTGCATTCAAGGGAAGGGGTTTAGACAGGTGTAACCCTGATTAGGACTGTGCTCTGTCACTGGTTTTCCTCAAAAACACCTCTAGTTACTATTTTTAACACCAGTTTTTATCATTCCGTTCTAACTTCAAGCTTATTGAGAAGAAAGGGCATTTTTGAAATGGCAAATTCATCCTAATTGCTTTATTGATGCTTAAGGTGGTAGTCATGGTGAAGCTGCTTAAAAAGAATTTTTAGAGACACCTAGTGAACACTGAACAGAAAAAAAGGAAATTCTTAGATTAAACCAGCAAGTGTTTCTGACTGCAGTAGAGTGCGGCCTTCTGTAGTTTACATTCATGCAAAGGAAGAAAAACGCATGCTCTAGACTTTATTACTAGCTCAAGCAAAGAGGCTGCACATATCACTACAACGTGCCTAAATTAGCTTCATGATGACCTCACCTAGAATACTGTGTTCAGTTTTAGGCACCACAATTTAAGAAGGATACAGACAAGATGGAATGTGTCCAGAAGAAGGCAACTAAGGTGAGGGGTCTGTGACCAAGTCCTGTGTTGAAAGGTTAAGGGATCTAGGTATGTTTAGCCTGGAGAGGAGAGGTGATATGATCACTATCTTCAAGCACTTGAAGGGCTGTCATATAGAGGATGGTGTGGAGTTTTCTGTTGCCCCAGAAGGTCAGACCAGAAACAATGGACTGGTATTAAATAAAAAAGATTTTTCAGCTAAACATTAGGAAGAACTTCCTGACAGTTAAAGTGGTACCTCAGTGGAACAGGCTTCCTCGCGAGGTGGTGGGCTTTCCCTCTTTGGAGGTTTTTAAGCAGAGGCTAGATGGCAACACTGATTCTGTGAACTTAGGCAGAACATGAGAAGGAGGACTGGGGGTGGCGTACTTGTGAATTTCCTGCATTGTACAGGGGGTTGGACTAGGTGACCCTGGACGTCCCTTCCAACTCTTCTATAATTCTATAATGCTTTAGTACAGTTTCCATAACACAACAACATAAATAGAATTTGGAACAGTAAGTGCTGCTGTATAGTCAGAAGCAGACTTGATTTTCAGGGGCTGGAATTCAGTTTAACTTTCTACCTCAGTAGAAGACTACAACTGCAGATTTATACCCCACCCTTCTCTATGAATCAGAGACTCAGAATGGCTTACAATCTTCTCCCCCCGCCCCCCGACCAACCAACAGACACCCTGTGAGGTGGGTGGGGCTGAGAGGGCTCTCACAGCAGCTGCCCCTTCAAGGACCACTCCTGCAATAGCTATGGCTGACCTAAGGCCATTCCAACAGCTGTAAGTGGAGGAGTGGAAAATCAAACCCAGTTCTTCCAGATAAGAGTCCGCACATTTAACCACTACACCAAACTGGGTATTTCCCAAATATTTCCCTTTTCTATGTTCAAATGATTGTCTTTCTCCCAAGTCAATGAATGGCGGCCCTTTGTTCCTATTACTGCAGACAAGAAAGTCTGCCATCCATCTCAGACCCTGCCTGACTCACCTGGGCCCCACTAACAGGTGTTTTACAGAGTGGAATAATAACAGAGGAGTCGAAAAGATCCTCCTTTCAATGACCCTAGATGTTTTTCCACATCAACAAGCCCTTCATCCTTCTGTTTCTAACTCTGGGGGGGAGAAACTCCTAATTATTTAACAAAACTTTCAGCTCTAATTTTGTACACAAACTGGAATGCAAAAGCCACAAAATGGATGGTTTCCGAGAGCAACCTTGGCTTGCATCCACATGTTCTTGTCTAAAGGCCTCAGGTACGTTACCTTGTTCCCCTTTTGCTTGGCTTTTTCTAGAACAGCAGAGACAGCGCTGTTATATGCCTTCTGCAGACACAGCATCAGCCTGTCTTTGAGTCGGAGGTTGCTTTGGACTTGGGGAGCCATTCGCCACCTGGCCTGCCAAGCTGTCACATCCCCTGAACATTTAACTAAATCCTTGTGCATTTCTTCTAAGAGGAGCTCCATCTGGATCAGAGTCCGGTCTTCATACTGGCAAACTTCATTTTGGAACCTCTTGGCTTCCTGAGCCGCCCATTCCTGCTGCTTCCTCTCCAAGCACAACTTCAGGTCTGCCTCTTTTTGCTCCAGCAGCTCCGCCTTCTGCTTTGCAAAGTCCTCTTTGGCCTTGGCCAGCAACTCGTTGATTTTATTCCTGTGGTCCTGTAAGAAGGTGCGATAATCCTTCTCGTTCTGCTCCTGGATCACAAGGACCTCCTCCTGTTTTTCCTTGTTCCACAAAGACCGAGCTTTCGCCAGTTCTGCTTTAACAATGGCAGGGATTTCTTCTTTCTTGAGCTCCAGCTCTCGTTTGAGGGAAAGGACCTTCTCTTCCAGCTCTTTGGTCCTCACTCTAGTTTGGTTGCCATTCTCAAGCTCCTTCTTCCATTTCTCTTCAGCTGCTGAAACAGCCAGAGATACCTAAAGAGTGCAACACATAACAAGCCCTATCAACACCACTCTAGAGATTTCTCTGGAATTTTGCTCCAGATAAAGGAAGTTAGCACTCAGCGCCCCAATATGGATATAATGCTGCCGCATCTCCTAAGGATGTTTAAGTAACTAGAAGAACCAAAGCTATGCATGTTCCCCTCCCCTCCTGCACTGCCCTTGCTCTCTGCCACATTTCAGCAACTGCCAATAAAGACAATAACAAGTGTCCATTAACTGCAGCTTGTGCCAAATCATTTAGAAGCAAAATGGTGGTTACTTTTGAACATCAGCGCAAATAAAATGGCTTAACCTAAATAGCTCCAGAACTAAAGGGGGGGGGGAGAGAGAGAAAATGTCCACGTAAAAGTAGAACACAGAGAAAAGGAAAGACAAAAGAAACTTTTTGAGCAAAATACCAGCAACCTGGATAAACCAGGCAGCATTGCAATATGAAACTATTTTAGAAAACCAGCACAGGCACGTAAATTTCTGTTGATCTTCTACTCTATTCAGTACAGACAACAGCTTTTTAAAAAGGAAAATCAAATCTTTAAGTTAACTGGAAGGAAAAGTAGGCTGCTAGAAAAATCAGTATATTAAGAGAATGACAGGACAAAGCATTTTTAATGGGACTAAGGCCTTGTTAGGGATACTCTGGTGGCAAAGTGCCATCAAGTTGCAGCTCATTTTTTTTTATTTATCAGATTTATATCTCGCCTTGCCCTGACAGGCTAATTTACAGTTCTCCAGTAGGGTTTTCAAGGCAAAGAGACTTTCAGAATTGGTTTGCTGTTGCCTGCCTTTGGATAGCAACCCTGGATTTCCTGGGGGTCTCCCATCCAAGTATTAATCAGGGCCAATCCTGCTTAGCATCTGAAACCTGACAAGATCAAGCTAGCCTAGGCCATCCAGGTCAGGGCACTTTGCACAAAGAGAAACAACAGAGGCAAAAAGAAGCCAGGAATCCCAGGACAAGCCAAGTGTAAACTGATGCCAGTCCGGGCTTTTTTTGCAGTAGGAACTCCTTTGCATATTAGGCCACACCCCTCTTAAGTAGCCAATCCTCCTGGAACTTACAGTAGGGCCTGTACTAAGAGTCCTGTAAGCTCTTGGAGGATTGGCTACATCATAGGGGTGTGGCCTAATATGCAAATGAGTTCCTGCTGCAAAAAGCCCCCCCAAAAAAGCCCTGATGCCAGTGCATACAATTGCTCTGATGACTCCTGTGTATATTTATAACATTGTGACACCTCATGTATGCTCCTTTCCCAACAAAGGACCCACAACAACCAGACTGTGGGCTATGGAAACTTTATGGTTCATTAATCAACGTGCCAATGATCTGTAATGTTAAGCTGTATATTTTCAGTTATGCAAACAGGCTTTCTTATCCCGGCTGTTTGTTGATATCCAACATCAATGTCTGTCTCTTTGTTTTAGTCATGTTCAGACTAACCTTATCTCTTTTTTCTTCGTTTTAGAGACAGACGCTGATGTTGGATATCAGCAAACGACAAAAATCTGGATTGATCTGATTGTAACAGAATCTGGACACTATTTGGCTAACATGACGGTTTTAGGTTTACTTAACTGAATGACAGGTTTTATTAGAAATTCCTGTTTTAATATTTGATTCACTTTTAGATTTGAATATTTTGAATGTAGCCTTTGAATTCTGTGAATATCGTGAGTGATGTTGTATATCCATGTATTTTTTGATAACTGATACATCCTGGTAGAGCTCAAGACCTTTGGTCATAGAAGCTAATAAAGGAAATGGAATGTCTGTCTCTTAAGGATGCACAAAGCTGATTCATAAAAGTTGAGCAAATGTCTTGCTTACATTTGTGTGTTGGCAGGGCCCAATCATATGCTAACATTTCTCAGAACTGCATATAAAGCTGCCAAGAACAAAACTTTTTTTTTTAAGTCTCATCCTTCTATCAGAATCAGCTTGGCCTCTGCTACCTGCTTGGCGGTGTTGACTTCATAGTCCTTCTCCCATGTTTCCTGGGCTGCTTTCAGATGAGTTTTATATTCCTCTAGCTCAGTCAGTTCCTGAAGCCACCTAGCATGAGCCTTGGTCAGCGCCACTTCCACCTGCAGATGGTTACATGACGGTTAAAGAAGCAGGCACTTCTGATGAGACTGGAGGCATGCCTTCAAATCCAGCTCATTCAAGACAACATTTAAGATAAGTTTGGTGATTTTAGTATTTTAGGTGGCAAATCCTTCAAGTTAACTTAAATCCCACTGATGTCAAAAGTATTTTAAACAGCCTTACTTGCCTATAGGGTTGTCTCACCAGACTTTATAAGCTAGGCAACTACTCTGTTGTACGATAACACAAAAATTTCAGTTCTGAGTGAGGTACTGAAGTGCAGGGATTCAGATGCCTCTTGCAGAACTGAGCATAATGGAAAAAAGAGAAAACCCTTACTATTCCAAATTGTCATTCAAATGTAGCCCAGCTACCTCAGATTTAAACCTTGAGCAGATTTAAACCTTTAAACAGGTCTACTCAGAATCCTACTCAGGTCTATTTGTTGGAAAACATTCTTAGGATTGCACTCCTGGTGTTGTTAACAATTCTCAAAACAAGCAATTATGTATTATCCCAACTCTGATTGGTCTTGAAGAGGGGTGGCCAAATGGTGGCTCGGGAGCCACATGTGGCCCTTTCACACATATTGTGTGGCTCTTGAAGCCCCCACCACACAGTTAGCTGGCTTACAGAAGGCATTTGTTTCTTTAAATCACTTATCTAAGCCAAGCCAGTCAGCAGCTTGGAGAATGCTTTTAAAGTTAAAGTTGCTTTCTTTCCAGCTCTCCCTTCCTTCTCCATCTTTTTGCATTCCTTCCTTGTCTTCTGGTTCTCAAACATCTGATGTTTATGTCTTGCGACTCTCTAATATCTGACGTTTATTCTGTGTGGCTCTTGTGTTAAGCAAGTCTGGCCACCCCTGGTCTTCAACATATTCTGGCTGTATTTGGACACTGTCAAACACAAGTCAACACATTTGCTTATTACCTGGTGCGCAATGTTCTCACGATGTCTCATTTCCAAGTTTGCTTCATGCTCTCTCAAGACCTTTTCTTTTTCTTTCAGTGCCTCCTGCAAGGTCAACGTCTGCTTCTCAACTTCCTTAGCCAACAGCTGGCTCAGCGTTTCATCTGTAATGGTCACTGGCTGTGTTTGGCTGCAGCAGTCTTTGAGTTCCATAACTGTTTTCTTGCCTTCTTCTACAGCTTGATTCAGTCTATGCTGCCATTCTTTTTCAACTTCCCAAATAGCTTGGTCTGTGGACTATAATAGATTTTTTTTTTAATGGAAGGATGGAAAATGTGCATAAATAGCATTAGATCCTGTTGATCTGCTGCATTAGCAGAAGTGCTTTTCTCTTCTCCTGACATGGGGCTATTCTGTCAGTGGAAAAGTCTTTTCAGTCACGGAAATAAAATATGTTCTTATTCTACCCTTCTTCCACTGGTCCCAGAGCAATTCCTTCCACCAGAAGAAGGGAGCCACCCCAACAGATCTATGATCATATGCTCAAGTTAAACAGTGCAGAAGAAAAGCTACATTTTGCCTGATTCATTCTCTAAAGCAGTTAAGGGAAATCAAGGTTCAGATTCCACCACCACCTCATCTTTAAAAAGCAGGAAGAAAATGTTGGATTCCCTTCAAGACAATTTAACTTGCTAAATTGAAAAACATGCTTTTAAACAGAAGGAGATTACTGAAACTGTGCATGGGATACTTTTCTCGCTTTCTCACAATATAAAAATTCCTAGGCACTCAATGAAATTAACGAGCAGTAGGATTAGAACAGATAAAAGGAAGTACTTCTGCACCCAGAGTAGTTAACATGTTGAATTAACTGTTACAGGAAATGGTGGCTGTTACAGCCACAGACAGCTTCAAGAGGGGACTGGATGAACATATGGAGCAAAGGTCCATGAGTGGCTGTTAGCCACAATGTTTACATGGAACACTTTGATGTCTGGGGCAGTGATGCCCTGTATTCTTGGTGCTTGGGGTGGGGGGCAATAGTGGGAGGGCTTCTGGAGTTCTGGCCCTGCTGGTGGACCTCCTGGTGGCACGTACGTTTTGGCCACTGTGTGACACAGAATGTTGGGACTGGATGGGCCACTGGCCTGATCTAACATGGTTTCTCTTGTGTTCTTATGACGACAATGTGATTTTCTTAAAATCAGAAGGATACAAAACATTTAAAAACTCAATTCCTAGGAGATATCTATGGCTATCTGTTAACCTGTCTATGGATATGGTTAAGAAGGAAGGAATATTTGAAAAGAGGCAACTTTCTGCAAGATCCAAATAACCCAGAAAGCCTTTCAATCCTCCATAGAGCATGCATTAGTGCAACCCATAGCACACCTCTTTGTGTTCTCTCTCCCAGCATGCTTTAGCAGTTTCTACTTCATTCTCAACCCGCCGTTTCATATCAGCTTCTTTTTCTTCCTGCCACTGGGCCTTGGCTGTCAGGACAGAGTTCTTGAACGTTTCTTCAAGCTCAGCCCTCAGACTATTCAAGGCTTTTTCTTTTTCCTCCAGTAGCTGATTCTTCAACTAGGCAAAATTTTAACAAGAGAACTGAGTAAAAGCCTCAGGGTTCACCTGCTCAATTCTTCAGCACAGGACAAGTTCAGGTCTTGCAATGGGCCTGATTAAACAACAGCACCCCTGCATTCTGTTGCCATCATCTAAAACAGAGACTGTGATTGTCGGCAAATAAAAAGAAGGTAACAAGTTGTGAGACACTGCAAAGTCTGACTTGTGTCAGATGCAGTTATGTTAACCTCAAGCAGTTTAGTTGCACCAACCTTTAAGGGCATACGGTGTAGTTTTTAACGTTTGTGGAACCGTTTCTAGGTAGTAATATTTCCTTTATTGTTAGATTTTATTGTATTTATTGCATTGTTTTACTGTATTGCTGTTTTTTTTTTATTTTAGTAACTTTCCTTGAGTAACTGCAAGAAGGGCAGAGTGAAAACAGCCTCCCCTTGAGACACTCCACGAATGCCGCACACCTAAGCAGGGCGAAGGCTTTTACTGGCATCATCTTCACTGTGGTTGATTTGGACCAAGGTTACTGCCCCGTGATGGAGAGTGTTAAAGATGCAGTACTGAAGTCCTAAGCTCTGCTCACAACCTGTGTTCAATTCCCAGTGGAAGCTGGGTTTTCAGGTAGCCGGCTCCAGGTTGACTCAGCCTTCCACCCTTCCGAGGTCGGTAAAATGAGTACCCAGCTTGCTGGGGGGGAAATGTAGATGACTGGGGAAGGCAATGGCAAACTACCCGTAAAAAGTCTGCCATGAAAACGTTGTGAAAGCAACGTCACCCCAGAGTTGGAAACGACTGGTGCTCGCACAGGGGACCCTTCCTTTCCTTCCTACTGCTCAGCACAACTCAAAATTGGTTTGAAAACTCTGATTAAAAATAGTCAGCTATGGAAACAAAGATGGGAGCCTGTGATTCTGCAGTCTATGTTTAATCCCTTTACTGTGGAGTTAAGGGATTGGAAACATTCAGGCTGTCCTGATCCATACCAAACTTGGGGCAATCCGCAACCCTAGGGTCTACAAAAGACTTCCTGTGAACTGCGAAGGGATCTGGGTGCACCTACGGATTTCAGCTTAGATGTCTGAAGGTCCTTCCTGCTAAAAAGAAAACTGATTTTGATCCAAACTCCAATATATGCCAAAAGAAAAGTCTCTCCCTCCCCACCCTGGCAACCTGCACAGATTTTTGCCTTTCCATTTCAACCCCATTACTTGGAAGGGGAATTTTAATCTGCGACTAAAACTTTAGTAGATTATTCCACTGATAGATTAGTGCAGGCAACCCCAATAAAAAGATTCTAGCGCATGTTATCTTAAATATGGTTCTACAGCTCAAGAACAAGGCCACATAGATCAGAATGTGTGTCCAAGAAGTGACCTGTGTTAAATTAGAAGTTTCTAAGCATTTTGCTTAGACAACACACTATCAAAATCAGTACAGGTTTGTTTGCTTGGCAATTACTTCTGCATGAACTATTTTTTTCTGATTGTACTTACATTCTCTTCCTTCAGTTGTTGCTCTCGGTCAAACCTTCCCTTCAGAGCAGCCTCCTGTTCATCCTTCTCTCGGCAGACTGTGATGTAACATTCCTTTACTGTCAGCATCTCCTTGTTCACCCTGTCAATTTCAGCTCTGTAGTGACCAACAAGGGACAGGCACACAGATGCGTTTTAAAAAGGCAATAAAAAGCTCCCCTTTCTAATACAGTTTGAAAATAGACAGTGTCAAATAATTTTATTTAGCAGGGCAAAAAGAATCTCACTTTAACTGTGCAACGTTCTCATCATAGGCACGGATGAGTTTTTCCTTTTCTGCACTGTGTTCTTCCACAAGATCTTCATAATACTTTTTCTTCATGTCTTCATAATGTTGCCGATAGGTTCTCTCATACCTACAGCCAGGAGACAATTTTAAAACAAGATCCACTTCTGCGTCATTGGCAATGACGGTATATGAGATAAATAATCACTAAACAGGTATAATGCTCCACGCATTCTACAGGCCCATTAGATGGCAAGGGCCACCAATAAAGAAAGAGAGAATACGAATTACCAATATTGTAACAGAAAAAGACAGCCTTATACAGTGGATACGGTGGGTAGAGCTATGCATTGGAATAGAGAGGTCCAGACTAAAATTATTGATTGGCCACGAATCCTGCTAGGTGACCTTGGGCCTACAATGTGGTGTTGTAGGCTAGACTCTCAGACTAACCTACATCGCCACATGGTTGTGAGGATAAAATACAGAAATCCCAAGAAAGCCACCTAGAGAGAAGTCACAATTTTAAAAAGCTGACAGATTATTCCTCAAAGCTAATGGAGATACAAGAGGAAATGTGGACTCAAGTGGTGGTGGTGGATTACTGACGTCACAGTAAGCAGGAAGTATACATAATCCTGTATTGGTGGGAGGGGACTGAAAGTATGCTTTCCCCTTTTCATAATGTCTTTAATTTTAATTAAAATGTATTAAACTACAGCAACACAAAGAAACAAAACACACCTAGTAAATACAATGTCAAAAAAATTACTATTACATGTAAGAATAAAAACAAAAATACCAACACAGAGCAATCACAATTCTCCTTCTAGCTATTCTGATGCCATATCTATCCTCCGTACAAATGAGTCCAATCTGGAGAGTGCATGGTTCTAGTACAGACGGTATTATTCAACACTTCAAAAGCTGTTCCTCAAACTAAGTGTTAGGAAGAGCTTGGGCAAATACTGAAATACCTTATTAGATGACTCTTTTTTTGAAGCAGACAAATAGCAAGAAACAACATAGTGGATCCTATCAACCTACCTGCCATCTTCCTCCAGCATAAGGAGCCTTCCAACTTAGTGGAAGAGCCACTTAATATGAAAGAAATTTCCTTGGATTGGAGGAAGGCTTCAGATTTAAAGTGAGGCAAGGTACAAATATTTTAATGAATAAATAAATAAACCTTGCTCAGTGGAGTGGCGACTGTTGCTCACGCATTTAAAACTCAAATCATGGCTTGACAGCAAGTCTGAATTTTTGCAAAGAAACCTGCCCTCAAATCCAGTGCAAACAGTTATCTGCTTCTGTTTGTTTTTGGGGGGGGTTTGTGGGGGGAGGAGAGAAGAACAGATAGTTGCCCTTACAAAGACAGGGCATTTTCACTTTGCTCTCCCAGTACATTGCAGCTCACCTGTCAATGGTTTCTTGTTTATCGCGATCAAAGTCCTGAACAATCTGTCTCATTTGACTACAAAGGTCCTGATTTGCTTTTTTCAGCTTTTCCTCATTTTCTTCAAGTTCCTGAATACGTGCACTTTGGCTCTGTTTAAACAGAAATCAAAGTCAATGATTTTTTTTTAAAAGTTGAATAAAATTTAAAACCTCAGTGTGTTCACAATTATCCATCCTCTCAGCATCCAAAAATGGCATCCTTCAGCCAAGTTCTTTCCCTCTCCCCTACAACATGTAGAACGCCATCCTCACCTGAACTAATGGGAGTCAGTTATAGGATAGCGAAAATACACAATGTAAGTGACATCACAGGTTATCCTTTCCTACATGTTACAGGAAAGAAGACAACCTGACTCATGGGTGTCACATATAGCATCTCCCAACTCAGACAATGAAAAATGTAAATACATGTCATACCTACCTCAACTGCTTGCTGTAAAGCCTGGTTTTCCTTCTGGAGCCTCATAACGTCTTCTTTAAGATTATTTTCACTAGCAGATATTTTGGACTGTAAGACATCTGATGGACTTTCTATATTTCTTCCTTTAGCCTATCAAAAATACACCAAAAAGAAATTATTAGTACTACAAGATGGCACAGTCCCTGCCCAGAAGGCCTACAGAACTAGGAAGATATAGATAAAAATTGGGGCTCACAGTAGCAGCTCTCAGCTTGCAGCAAGCTCTTCATGCAAAGAAGCTGCCAGAAGCAGAAATACTGGACTGCTTGCCTAGCTATTTTGAACTCATTTAAAAACATACCACTTGTATTAGATCAAAGCAAACTCTGGGCATAATCAACGCAGCACAATACTTTCCAGACACTAAATAGGTAACCTTTTGGACTAAGTAAAGCCATGAATTTTTTAAAAACCCATAGCTCCAATACATAATTTCCTTTGCCTTCATGAACTCAACTGCTACAGTCATGTTGTTATCCCTAACACACACAATACCACCAAGGACCAAACTGCAGTCTAAATGCAGGATCTTACAGTCAAGCAGTTAGGACTGGACAATGTTATAATATTTTATACAAAACCACTTTTTCTGGTTTTGTTTATGTTCAGTGAACCAAAGGGAGCCACCTAGTTAGCAAGAGTATACCACATAAAAATGGAGTAAGCACTATCCCAAGAGTTCATGTCCGCATTTATCTGCCACAGCAGGAAAAACAGTATTTAAAAACATGACAAAAAGGAGGGAGGTCAAAACTATGGAATTCAAAAAGATTCAAAGCCAGGTAGGTAAAGCTGACAGAGGAATAAGCATGATATCAGCAACTGCGATGTGACTTCCAGGGTTCAGACATATGCACAAGCAAGAGAGGAAATAGTCACGCAGACATGGCAAATATGTTGTTCTTGTAACAGAACTGGATATTCCTTTCAATTAAACTTTTATTTTAAAGCATCAAGGCAAACGTTTTGGCATCCTTATTCCAAAAGTTATTTCGGTCATAATTTTAAAAACATTTACAGAGAAAATGTATTATATGATGTATTTATTGTCTGACTCTGTGTTGTCCTGCTTTGGCAGGGTAGAAATCACATAAATAAATAAACACACATACGCATACATACTAAGCACAACTATTTGGTTCATTGGCAATCCAAGAAATTGGGAGTGCGGGTGCGTTGCATTAAAACTAAAATCTTATCAGTTTTTCCAAAAAACACACTACTAACAAAAACACACCTCTTGCCCATTGGTTTTTACCAGCTGCTTCAGCTCTGCTATCATCCTCTGGCACTCTTTGAGATTATTCTGGAGCTGAGAAACCCGATCCCTCTTTGCCTTGTTACTGCTCAGTAAACGCTCCATTTCTGCCTTCAGCTCCAAGATGATTTCATCCTTACAGAGTTCTTTATCCACTTCTTTATTCTGTGCATCGCTGTTGAGCATAACCAGAAGAGAAAGATATACAAACCCAGTTGCATCAATAGTCTGTAAATACGGAGGAGAACTTCCATCATTTTTGGACATCAGAAATTATTTTAATTTACCAAGGTGGCAATCAAATACAGTCACCAGGAAGAAGGGCTCACAAAACTGTTTAACTGGCCTCATAAGAACGTACTGCCATAGTGCACATTCAGGTTTCGTCATCTGTGAACCTGCTCTAAATCTAATCTGTTGTGACTCCCACAAAGGTGATGCCTGTTGGATATTTAAGGCTTTAATTCATTAACAAAAGGTTTTTTTCTTTTAAAATACATAAGAAAAGGAAATGGGCTGCTACCTGAAGCAAAAGAGAGTATGGGAGAGTCAACATGACTCTGTCATCTGAATGCTGGACTAGGATGAGTGAAAAGGGGTCCGTTCAGATCCCTGTTCCATCATTCTCTCACCCTAATCTTCTTGAGTCCTCCCTTACAATGGAGGCTCAGGTGGCAGCCACTGTTAGATCTGCCTTTTTTCATCTTCGGCAAGCGCGGCAGCTGGCCCCTTACCTGGAGCGCAACGACTTAGCGACGGTAATCCATGCTACGGTCACCTCAAGAATAGATCACTGTAATGCTCTCTACATGGGGCTACCCTTGGTGCTAACCCGGAGACTACAACTAGTGCAGAACGCTGCGGCACGGCTGCTAATGGGGCTGCCGCGACGGGAGCACATTCAGCCAATGCTGAGAGAGCTGCACTGGTTGCCTGTTGTATTCCGAGTTCGCTTCAAGGTGTTGGTATTAACCTTTAAAGCCCTCTATGGTCAGGGACCTGCCTATCTACGGGACCGCCTTTCCCCATATATCCCCCAGAGAGCATTGCGATCAGGGACAAAAAATCTGTTGTCCGCCCCTGGCCCAAGAGAAGCCAGGCTATGTGTAACGAGATCCAGGGCTTTTTCGGTGGCAGCGCCAGAACTTTGGAACACCCTCCCAGAAGCCATAAGGGCCCTGCGGGATTTATCTGCGTTCCGCAGGGCCTGTAAGACCGAACTGTTTAAACAGGCTTTTGTGATCTAACTGAAAAAGGGCTGCCACCGGACACCGGTGGGTCTGATCATAGTTAAGAAGTCAATACCGCCTATACTGGAATGAAATAGCGCTATAGAATGGTTTTAAAGTTGATGTAAATTATGGTTTTATATGTTTTATTGGATTAATTGTTTTATAATGTTGTAAGCCGCCCTGAGTCCGCTTGCGGAGAGGGCGGGATATAAATGAAAAGTAATAAATAAATAATCACCCTCGTGTGGTAATGACAAAGATAAAAATAGGAAAAAGGGAGGGCCTCCTTAGAAAAAGAGGGTTATAAAAATAGGAAGCATTTAAAAAAAATCTCTGTAGCATAGTTTGTAAAAGACATCCAAACATCAAAGCTAAAATGGTTGCCTTTTATAGTAGTAATAATAATAATTTTTCAGTCTACACTTTAAGACATCTCAAGGGTAGATCTGAAAGTGCAAAATGTGACCGGAAACCAAGAAGAGTGCCATTCAGGAAGCTGTGATAAGCAGCCGGTCCTTTGTCAATTGTATATTTGGCAGCAAAATGGGCTTCCCTTCAGAGCAAGATTGAAATGGCTCCAGCTAGAACAGGTAGCACATGTCTGGCAACATCCATGACACTTAGAATGCGCTTTCCCATAAATCTGGGGAACACGCATTTTCTTTTTCTAAATTAAAAAGAAACAGTTCACCTGTGAAGTCTGGTTCTCTTATTGACCTTCTTAATGCCCAAGTCCACATAAGACTCAGTCATGTCTACATTTAATTTTCCTCCTGGGTCACTGAGATATACACCATGTTTTGCAGCAGATTCATACAAAACTAGCTCTTCTTTCAGTTCCTTTAGTTCTTCCTGGAGAGAAATATTAAGCACAACATACAAAATTATCGAGAGCAGGCCGGAACAATTTAAGTTTCAAAACAATATGCTGCTTCTGCCACATATGATGCAGCTCACACAAAGATATATAAATACATACAAGCACAACAGAACCCAAACCCTACAGAACCATACAGAACTGAACTCAAACACTCAAAGCCCCAAGATTCATTTATATATCAGCCCAATCACAGATGGGCAGATTTGTGTTAGAAGAGCTCAGAGAACAGGGACAGGTTCAAAGGTATGCTGAAATACAAATGGCCTTGGAACAGCTTCCAGACCCTAAGAGACACAGACTCTGGATAAGGCCATTCCAGAAGTTGAGCGCTACCACTAAAACAGCAGTCTTGATCCAGTGGAGGCCTGATATAATTCCCTAAAACAATGAATGTCCTGAAGAAGTTGAGCAGGCTTCAGATGCAGAAAGGGGACCTGGACATAAGAACACTTCTGATTATCCAGATATCTGACAGTGCCAACTTAGTCTGATTCGCACCCAGGGCTTTTTTTGTAGTAGGAACTCCTTAGCATATTAGGGCACACACCCGGCTCTTGTTACAGGGCCCACCGTAAGCTCCTGGAGGACTGGCTATATCAGGGGTTGTGGCCTAATATGCAAAGGAATTTCTGTTACAAAAAAAGCCCTGGTAACACCCTTCTATGTTCATTCTGGTTAGATCTACAATGCCAGTCACCCACAATCATCAGAAGCGATCTTTGTGAGTTAATTTTAAAACATTGGTATCCTGCCTCTCAACCTAATACAATGAAAAAACAGGGACAGGGAGAAAGACTAAACAACCAGAAAACACCAGCTATCTCCCTTGTATAATGAAAAGGAAAGGAAAGGTCCCCTGTGCAAGCACCAGTCATTTCTGACTCTGGGGTGATGTTACTTTCACAACGTTTTCACAGCAGACTTTTTACGGGGTGGTTTGCCATTGCCTTCCCCAGTCTTTTACACTTTCCTCCCAGCAAGCTGGGTACTCATTTTACCGATCTAGGAAGGATGGAAGGCTGAGTCAACCTTGGGCCGGCTACCTGAACCAGCTTTCGCTGGGATAGAACTCAGGTCGTGAGCAGAGAATTCAGATCACAGTACTGCAGTACTGCTGCTTTATCACTCTGCGCTGCGGGGCCGCTAATGTATGATGAAAACAATGCACTAAATATCTCCAACACATAAATAATACACAAAACACTAGTATTACTTATAAGGAAAAAAATCAAAATGTTGTAACACTCATTGTTGCCAATAAAAACAATATCCAGAATAACCAATAGCTCTCATACTTCCTGCTACTAGCACAGCAGGAAGTATGTACCACTGAGTCATGAAGATTACAGAGGCTGTAAGGCTCCAGAGATAAGAAATATTATAAGAAATATTTTTGAAGGTGACATATGGTTTAGAGAGCCTCAGAGGAAAGGCTTTTCATATGTGCATCTCTTGACAAAGATATTAATCGAAACGGGAAATATAATGATCGAAATTCCGTTGAGAACCTACTTTATGCACAGTTGCATATATTTATATCACCTTTGAGTGTTGTACAAGTCTTTACATATTCCTTGGAAGCCTGGAACTGCAATGGAACTTGGTGGTTTGGTTTATGTTATTCTGAATATTGTATTTATTGGCAACAGTGTGAGTGTTACAACATTTTGAATTTTTCTCATAAGTAATACTAGTGTTTTGTGTATTATTTATGTGTTGGAGATATTAAGTACATTGTTTTCATTATACAAGGGAGATATCTGGTGTCTTCTCAACCTAATACAGCAAATAAGCAAAATAGAATGAGGGATCTGCCCTGTGAATTCAGAGTCTCTCAGCCTCAGCTCCAGTAACCATGATCTCTCCACCCACAGGAGTCAAAAGGTTCACATATTTCATAGGAAAGCAAGCCTACCTGCAGAGCCTGATTCATTTCATTACTTATCAGCTGTGCTGACTGGGCTTGCTGAAGCTGCAGGCGTAACTGATGCGTCTCCTGCACCAAACCTGGAAAGAAAGAACCAGAATTTCATTATGAAAATACAGATAACGTTACTGATAGGAAGCAAGACCTGGAAAGCAAGCCTGACTAATAAGGCAGCATCTTTATGGGGCATCAGAGAACCAAGCTCCTTACCTGTAACTGCTGATCGTTGAGTGGACTCTTGAGCGTTCAACTGTTCGGCTTTGTGCCTGCACAGAGACTGATTCTGAAAGCTTCTAGAGCTACAAAACAGGTGCAAGAAACCCCTCTCCCAAAGAACAGAGTGGCAAACCATGCATGCTCCAGGGGGAGGAGAGGCAACTTCTGATGCTTCTGCTGCAGCAGATGAAAAGGAATCAAGCGGGAAGGGGGAAATTTCTCCCACTGGAGCATGCATGGTTCCCCACTATTCTATGGGGGAGTTGATTTCACCACCTATTTTGTAGCTCCTTAAGCTTCCAAATTAAATCTCTACAGAGGTGCAAAGCCACATCAGCGTGGATGCCCAGAGACCACAAAGTTGTAACACAAAATATCTCTTTTACAGAGATGCCCGGGAACACAGAAGAACCATCTAAACAGAAGAGGATGTGGACATGTTGGCTGAGGATTAAATGGAAGGTTATTCTACACTTGAGACTGTGGTAGCTTTATTTCCTTTCATTTTCAAGGGGAAGAAGTCAAAGTAAAGTAATTCCAAGTTAAGACATACCAAACGTTTGCTTTTCTTTAACTTGCCAGAAGGGAAAGGAAACTGTAAAACCATGCCAGAACGGCAAGATGAATAAGGCTAAGCTTGTTCAAGAGACTTTTTTTAAAAAAATAAGATATTTAAATGCATGCAGTTACCTCTCTAATGTCATTTACAAGCACTTCACAATGTTTGTATAATCAGCTGGAATATGTTTTCAGTCCAGAGTTTGCAGGCTGTGTATCACTTAAGTATTACCTTTCACACTCACACCAAGAATTATTGATTATATTATGCAAAGTTAACTTAAAAGTTTCTTTCTTGTATAACATTCCAATCATTCTTCTTCAAGAGGCTTCTTTCCAACTACAGGAATCAAATTTCTGGTCCACCTGCTTTTTCAGTCTGCCACCCCAAGCAAAATGTAGCTTGTCACCCCTGGTATCAGATATTACGAAAAACTCAGAGGAACAGTTTCCAAGAACATTTAACACTGGCCTATGTGCCAAGGAATACTCACAATCAGGGGTGGAATTCTAGCAGGCACACCTTTATTAGGCCACACACCCCTGATGTAGCCAATCCTCCAAGAGCTCACAAAAAGAGCCTTGTAAGCTCTTGGAGGACTGGCTACATCAGGGGTGTATGGCCTAATAATCAAAGGAGCTCCTGCTAGAATTCCACCCCTGCTTGTGCCTAGTTGTTACCCCACCTTGACTGCACCCTTTGCAGTTGTGCACTGCAGCCAGAAGAAAGAATGGCCCCCAAGCAGCTGATCAGTTCACCAGCTGTTGGCCACAGCAGACCTCTTTCAGCGACATGTGAACATCCTCTGAACATCACTGGAGAACTCAAGATACTTTCATAAGAGAGAGTTGTGAACATTGATGCCGAATACAATTAAGTTCTTCATGCATGCTTCTTAGAGGTGACATTGATTCCTGGTGCGAAATGCTCCTTATTCTGATTTAGAAAATAAAAAGTGTAGTTCAAAAGCAATCCTAACCACAGCAGCATCCATCTAAGTCCACGGACTTTGTCACTCTGCTTAGGCTTTCTGCAAAAGGCTTTCTAAAGCAAACGGTAATCCCCCTCCCCGCCCCCCCCAAAAGAGGACAAACCTGTTTGCAGTAAGTTTGCGCACTGATTTTGGCTTTCTTCTAGGCTTCTTGAGAGCTGATTGATTATTGCATTTTTTTCTAATTTGCTTTCTTCTAGGGTTCTTTCAAGTTGCTTCATGTGTGCCCTTAGATGACAGCAGAGTTCTGTCTGAAAAAAGATATCATAGATCTTACATATCTGTCTGTAGATAGGCTAAGTAGCTATGAAAGAGCAAAGTCACCTTTTCTTACATATACAAATGTTATATTTAGATCATTTTTATTCTTAAATGTTTTATTGAATAGTTTTTGCTTTTGATTTGTACTGGTCATTGGCCGAATAAATTGACATTTCATTTCATATACAAATGATGTGTGTGTGTGTGTTAACCAAAGTGTTAGGATCTAACATACAACTGAAAGGTCATCTTGGGGAATTAGCTACTATGACATTTATTGCAGAACATAAACCACAGCCATAAATGATGTATGACCACAAAGCAACATTGTGCTCTTTTTAAAAAGAGAAATAAACAGTAACAGTAGAGGTACAGGCCATATTTAGATATGCCCATCTTGTTTGAGGGACTGCCTCCCATTTTATACTAATCCACTCTTTTATTTTTTGCACACAGCCTTTTAGATAAAGAAAAACACAAACCCCTAATTTCCCCCCTCCCCCCGCCACATCCTGATATTTCTGCCTGGTTAAAAGATCTGTGAACTTTTCCTTCAAGAGAAACGGTTGCTTTTAGGAAACTAAACCTCTGCAAAAAGGCTCCTGCATGGAATGTTTTTGGTAACATTTAACTGTTATAGGTACATTTGTCATCCACATCCCATATCTGTTTTCCTTTCCCAGACTTTTTTTAAAATTAAAAAACCCCCCAAACCAGCCCATCTCCATCTTCTTTCATCCACTTTATTAAATGGGAGATGGTGCAGAGTGCTGCTTTACAAGCACTTACGCCCTTGTGCTACTGGGGAAATCATTCTATAATTATCTTAGATATATATTTGTTCCACCTATCCCCTCCAAAAAAAATCCCAGGAAGATCAGAGGAATGGTATACTTCTATACTTCCTTTTTTCATCTAGACCTTGAATCTGAAACCTCAGATAGAGTTGCCAGAATACACTGAAATATAGTGTTGATTTAGCATCATATATTTGTTTTTTTATACCTCTTAATGGAAGACTGGATATATGCATTTAAGAGTGTGTGTGTGTGTATCCACAAACACACACACAAGACCACTCTGCCACTGTATGTTTATTCTGCTGCTTCATGACCCGAGTAAACTACTGACTGATTTAACAAAATACATTTACTGCCTACTAAATAGATAAGCGTATCCCCTAACCAGTGTAACTTCTTTTCTGACTTTTTCCTTATGTTGTCAGTTTATGTAAGGCGACATCCATGATTGAATAAAGATGTAAGCAGAGAGAACATCTCTCCCCTTCATATGTTTCCCCTCGTATTTCTACAGTGTGCTTATGTGCAGGACACCCCAATCTTAAGCAGGGTAACTGATTCCAGATAGTCACATCTACAGAAACAGGAACAGGGCTGAAAAGCCAGCCCTTCCCCCCAAAGTGGGGAATAAGCATCGCATTTGTTGCAGTTCTGAAAAAAGATAGACATCTGCTTTGATATTGGGGAAGCGCTTCTAATCAACTGCAGAGTGCAATAAAGCAGCAAAAAAATTTGGGGGTGGGGGGTGAAGCATTCAGAAACACATTATGACGATGAAAGCAAAGCTTTGCAAATGGACACACCTTCCATAACTTTTTTCATATTATCGCCCCCAGCCTGACCTGCTCCTGCAGCTCCAAGCACCTGGCATTCAGCTTCTCCTGCAACGAAACAACCTGCTCTTCGCACTTTTGCTCAAGGGCGGCAACGATGGCCTCGTGCTGCTCTCTGGTGCGCTGAAGAGCCTCGGAGCGCCGGAGCTCCATGAGCTGCTGCTGTGTGCTCTCCATGGCTGTCTCTGCTACCTTGGCTTGTTTGATGAGCTGTTGAAAGTTTTGGGTTTTGTTTTTTTTAAAAGAATGCCCAGTTATAACACATTCACTTACAAGACAAAGGTAGCAACAGTAAGATGGGAGATGTTCCAGTATGAAGCCAGAGGAAACAAAAAACAATCCCATCCCATTACTCCACCCAGTGTGCCATGGGCAGAGGAGCTAGTTTCCCGGACTACGAAGGCTAAGGGTCAACTAACAATGTCAATGGTGCCATGCTCCAAGCCAAAATTCTCTCTCCCAGGTGTCAAGGAAGGGGCTAAGTGCCAGGGAAGAAAGGAAGGAAGGGATGTGATGCAATGTATGGCCTCTTTACCTCCTGATCTGCACCCACCTCAGTCAATTTATCAATCACTTGTTTTTGTACAAGTGTTCTAGCTTTGATTTTAATGATGTGTTTCTGTTTATTTTAATGGTTTTATTATGTATGTTTCTTAGTGTTAGCTACCTTGGTGGCCCTTATAAGGGCAGAAAGGTAAGCTTTAAATATGGTAAATAAATAAATATAGCGACACAAAGGAAACAGTGGACCTGCCCAACCAGACTGCTGCAAATCAATCCAGCAGGTGCCCTCCTTCCCCTGCAGTTCATTAGCTATTTTGGGCAGATGAGGGTGTACATACCCTAGTTGCACAGGGAACATCAGTGCCTCCAGAAGAATGGGTCGGTGGCAGCAGGGAAGACAAAACAGAACTGCTTTCTCCCCAGCCCAACCTGCATTTGGGCTTCTTTTTAAACATCTGGTATACTCACATAATGAAACACTGTCAAGTCCCAACCCATTCTGACTCTTCAAAGGCATTACAAGCTGCAGTGAATTTTATTTTTTTTATCATAACACCCCTTCCAAAAAGCTATACAATAAATTGGTCACCTGCAATCCTCACAACAAACCTGCAAGGAGTTAGGCTGACACAATACTGAGAAGAGTCACATCTAGGCCCATGGATTTCAATGGATTTACAAGTGTTATTACAGTTACCAGATGTACTCCAACAAGCTTGGCAGGTGGCAAGCCCTCAGGAAGTGAGTACGGAAAGACTTTCTAGCAATGGTTTAAAATATAGCTGCAGTACCTTCTCCTCATTGGCCGCTAGAGTTTGAATTTGTGCTTCAAGGGCTTTTATTTGGCCTTCAAGCTGAACTTCCCTTTCTTTGCCGCCTTGATAGAGTTTTTGACTTTCCTGGAGACTAAGGCACATGCCGTCCTTTTCGTCTTTAAAAAACAGAAGAAATGTTTAAGCTACAGAAAGAGTTACAGTACACAATTAAGGGGAAAAAACTAGAATACCAATATGAAGGAGGGTTTGTTTATGAAGAAGATATTGGATTTATATCCCGCCCTCCACTCCGAAAAGTCTCAGAGCAGCTCACAATCTCCTTTACCTTCCTCCCCCACAACAGACACCTGTGAGGTGGGTGGGGCTGGAGAGGGCTCTCACAGCAGCTGCCCTTTTAAAGATGACCTCTGCCAGAGCTATGGCTCACCCAAGGCCATGCTAGCAGGTGCAAGTGGAGGAGTGGGGAATCAAACCCAGTTCTCCCAGGTAAGAGTCTGCACACTTAACCACTACACCAAACTGGCTCTCACCAAAAGGCACTCAGGCAGATATCTACAGTTTCAAATTCTGCTTGTGTGCTTCCAGATTTTAATTCCATATTTAAATACCACTGAATAGATAAAAACCAGCAACCCCTCAACAGAATGCTTACAACTGGGGCACCTAACAGCATGCACATGAAGATGCACATTTTCTCCGAAACTAATTAAATAACTCAGGATTCTAATTCAGGATCCAGATCAGCACACCATTTAATAAGTCTAAAGATTATTCTTTTCGCATGAGAGTCTTTTATAAAGATGTCATTAAATATCTATCAAATGAGCCATATTTATACTTACCTACTACTCCTCTTATTGAATATTGTTATTTCTCAGGTTTACAAGCCACTTCTCAGCCAAGACTGTATATTTATTATGGGTCGGTTACCCAAGAGAAGGAAACAGAAGGAAAGCACTATCTGCTAGTGCTGTTCCATAAATATTTGTGCAGAACTTCACTAAAATAGTGCTAAAATAGATTCTGTAGCAGTTCTATTTGCACAACAGGTTATCTAGATTAATTCTACCCCATTCTATATTTCACAGAACATATTCTCCATATTCCAAAACATAAGAAAGAAGTCAACAAGAGACATCAGATGAATTTTTGTTTACTGTTCATATGTGCTAGTCAGGTCTTTCAAGTCTTAGTCCTCAAGTCACACACCTTTGCAGAGTAGGAAAAAGTGGAGTATACAAAGTCTATTTTGCTTTGGAATGGATATTTGCTAAATGGATCCAGCTAGCTTCGTTGCAACATGCAGGTTTGTTTAACAAGGTGATGCTTGCAAAAGATGAGACACTAAATCCATTGCCAGCCTAATCAAATGACCCAGCCAATGGGGTTGCCAAACATATTAGAACATTTAAAGGTGAAGGAAACTGGCAAGGACATGCACACAACACACACACACCATAGCCTGTTCAGGTTATTCACATTATGAGGAACAATGCTCATCTTTTATTTCCAGGGGGCCTAGGATTGGAGCAAAAGCACTCTCTGTAGCCCTTCTTGCCTCCTACAAGAGATTTACCTTTGACAATCGAAAGCTGATGAGACAGATACCTAATCTGCTGTGCTCTCTCTTCCAGTTGTTTATTAAGTTCTTCCAGCTGCCTCCCTTTTGCCTTGTTAAGAACCTGAAGCTGGAGAATCTGCACATTGTCTGAAGCATCTGTTGATTCAAGATACATTTTTCAGTTCAGTCTGATTTTTAAAGGGGCAGAGTTTCCACAACTAACAAAGCAAGCTTCTCTCTGGGTAATCAGCTACTGTGCCAGTAAGACTCTGTATTTACATAAATACTCATGTCCCTATTTGTCACTTTCTGTTCATTCAGTATGAATACAGATCACATACCAATAGCTACAAGAGTATTAACAAGAACAGCATTTCCATACTTCACACAGGATTCAGTCCTACTGATGCAGGTCTGTTTATATCAAAGCTAAATTTGGGGGACCAATTCTACTTACAGTTTATTTTTACAGTTGATTAAGCACAGGGGTGGTATTTTAGCAGGAGCTCCTTTGCATATTAGGCCACACACCCCTGATGTAGCCAGTCCTCCAAGAGCTGACAAAAAAGAGCCTTGTAAGCTCTTGGAGGATTGGCTACATCAGGAGGGTGTGGCCTAATATGCAAAGGAGCTCCTGCTAGAATTCTACCCCTGATTAAGCATCAATACTTACTCTCACCAGTCCCTAGAAATTCCTGTTGCAGATCATCAAATGCCTCTATTCTTCTAGTGGTGTCCGGAGAAATGGCAACTGTTTTCTGGATATTATTCTGGTAGGGTTTATAGATTACTTTGTAAGGTTCCACAGCTTGGCTATTAGTAGTCTCTGAAGTGCCGAACTGCAAATGCAACAACACTCGCACATCAAAATTATTTCTTAAATTATTTGTACTCTGCTTTTCCTCCTCGCCCAAGACAACCTCTGCTTCTTACAACTTGTTTTGCATTTGAGTTTCAAGAATACAAAAAAAGCATGTACCATGCAAAACCTGAGGAAATACATGTATAAGATTCAGTTTCCTCTTCAAACACACATGCCCATAAGTACTCACTCGGTTGCCATCACTGTTCATTCTGCCATCACTGCATAATTTAAGTGAGAAAGTACAGACATTAGACCAGGGGTGTCGAACTCGTTTGTTATGAGGGCAAGATCTGACATAAATGAGACCTTGTTGGGCCAGGCCATGTCAGGCCAGGCCAAGTGTGTACCTATTTAAGATTAGGGAGCGAGAGATAAATTTTATAAAGAACACAGCCTCAGCCAATAGAAGGAAGAGAGGTTTGGCTCAGTAGCTCTACTCTGCAATTGAGAGAGCCTGGCAAAGCAAGCTATTCCTCCCCCCTTCCTCCCCAAGGAAGGAGCCTCAGCCAATGGAGAAAAATAGAGGTTTTGCTCTGTAGCTCCTGTGCAATTGAGCAAGCCTTGCAAAGCAAGCTGTTATGCAGAAGGAAGCAAGAGAGAGGGAGAAGGAAACAGATGACAGCCAGTTGCTCGGGGGGCCTGATAGGAGTCCTCTGGGGGCCTGATTCAGCCCTCGAACTGCATGTTTGACACCCCTGCATTAGACAATTACATATCAAAATATTTATATCCCAGCTTCCCATGTGACTCACAATGGCATACAAATTGTAATTAAAATCATAATAAAATATTAACAAACAGAGCGAACTGAAATCACTGAATAACTTCTCTCCCTCCCAAGATATCTACAGTTTCTATTTCACTAAAAGCCATAAGAAATAAAATAGTTTTTGTCAGGGCTCATCTTGTAGCAGGAGCTCCTTTACATATTAGGCCCATCCCCCTGATGTAGCCAATCCTCCAAGAACTTACAGGGCTGTTCTTACAGGGCCTACTGTAAGCTCTTGGAGGATTGGCTACATCAGGGGTGTGTGACCTAATATGCAAAGGAGCTTCTGCTACAAAGTGAGCCCTGGTCTTTGTCCAGGGTCGGGGGCAAGCACCGGCCCTACAGTGGCAGCTGACCCGGCCCTGAAGGGTCCAAGGAGTTGTCAGGCCTTCTCAACCCCCTCCTTGGCGGTCCAAGCTGCCCCTGATGCCCAGAATTTACCTGGAAATGGAGAGGGATCCAGCAGGCTATGGTAGCAAGATCCCTGGCTATAGTGGAGAGAGAAGGAGGAGGGAGTCCAGGCAATGTGATGACTACTGCCCAGGCTGCCATGAGGCCAGAGGAGAGGGCAGAGAAGCTACAAGCCACAGCAGAGAAGACACAGGTCACAGTGAAGCTGAGGGCATGTGTACAGAACCAGACACTCATGCAGCAGAGACACCGGGCAGCAAGAAGTCTCAGCGTATCTGTAAACATGAGGCCCAGGGGCAAGAGGACCCCAACTCCTGGGGTGTCCAGGCAAGTTCCTGCAATAAACAACACCAGCCCCAACCGCATCAGAAACAACCTGCTGCCCCAGACCAAGGCGGCAGGGTGAAGACAACTCAGGTGAGGAGTCAGGGTTTTTGTAGCAGGAACTCCTTTGGATATTAGACCACACACTCCTGATGTAGCCAATCCTCCCGGAGCTTACAGTAGGCCCTGCAAAAAGAGCCCTGTAAGCTCTTGGAGGATTGGCTACAGCAGGGGTGTGTGGCCTAATATGCAAAGGAGTTCCTGTGAGGGGTAACTGAAAAGGAAAAGCTCAGGGAACAGAGAGCCAGTGGGAAAAGAGCCTTGGGGAATGGCAAGGAGGGAGGTGGCCAGTGGTTGCCTTTAGCTCGGGAGGACTGGGCTGCTAATAGAAGGAATGGGAGGGGGCGAGGCCAGCTGGGTATAAAAGGAGGTCCCACAAAACAGACCAGGGAGGAAGAAAAGATAGGCTACCCAAGGCTGTGAGAGGGTCATGTGCAGCTAGGAGGAGAAAGAACCAGGTGATGCAACCCCCTCCCATTCTGAAGCCTGAGGAAACTCACACCGAGCTGTGGGCAAGTCGATGGAGTGCAGCCCATCCCAGGGTGAGCAGCATTGTAATGCCACCTCAGAAAGGTCTCAAGACAGTACCCCAAAACCTTCCTTGCCCTTCACATATGGAATTATATACACATATTCTGCATTAAGAGCCCTGTGGCGCAGAGTGGTAAAGCTGCAGTACTGCAGTCAGAGCCCTCTGCTCACGACCTGAGTTCGATCCCAGTGGAAGCTGGATTCAGGCAGCCGACTCCAGGTTGACTCAGCCTTCCATCCTTCCGAGGTGGGTAAAATGAGTACCCAGCTTGCTGGGGGGAAAGCGTAGATGACTGGGGAAGGCAATGGCAAATCACCTCGTAAAAAGTCTGCCGTGAAAATGTTGTGAAAGCAGTCACCCCACAGTCTGAAATGATTGGTGCTTGCACAGGGGACTAACTTTACCTTTTATTCTGCATTTTGATAACACTACTCAAATATGGGCTTTACTACCATAGATGACTTTTAACATTTCACCATTTCATCAACAGCCCGCATACCTTCAAGTGTTCTTTCTTGGCATCCACAAAGTTTGCTGTTTTGTGCTGGTTACTAAAATCCTGCTGGTGGCCATTTGTGTAGGGCAGTCTAAAGTTTTCTGGAAGATGATATGCATTATCCTGGGGGAGGTGGTTTTGTGCTTGGTAGCCATCTCCTCCAAGATATACGTCGTCTGACCCGTCATCACTGGCTCTGCCAGAGATCTCGTACATATTTCTTTCTTCATCCGCACCACGGTGGTCAGGCCACTCACTGGCATGCATTTCACCTTGGATGTTACCATGATCATAGAGGAAGTGCTCAGCATACAAGTTCAGGCCCTGTTTGTAGTCCAGGGAACAATCAAGGTGAGTGAGTGCAACTCGGTATCGTTTCTTTCCCAGCAGGCCAAACTGCTAATTAAAAAACCCCCAAATGTCCTGATCTGGATAGCCCAAGCAAGCCCAGTCTCGTCAGACCTTGGAAGCTGAGTAGGGCTGACCTGCAAGTACTTGGATGGGAGACCTCCTTAGAATACCAGGGCAGGCTTTTTTCAGCCACCTCCCTGAACATGCTCAAGGCCACTAGTAGGGGTCAGTCACCAAAGGTCGCCACATCTTTCAGGTGCACATACTCACACATGCTGCATGCACATATAAATTCAGAAAAACTTCAAATATATTGCACACACAGGAAGAAATGGAGCATATTTGGCTTAGAAAATTAGGTTAAGCTAACTTTTCAAGAACCATAAAGAATCCAAAGAAAGAAAGAATCTTTCACATGTCTTAAGCCCTTACAAAATAAGCATGACTGAGAGCGGCATTGCTCTCTTCTGCAAAGGGCTTAGCTTAGGAGTTTTATTATTTTAGCAGTTTAAGTAAAATGATATCCACATGACCAAGACTGCAAAGTAAACAATGGATCTGAACTGACGAAGCTGGGTCTTCTCAAGGTCAGCCTTGTCTATTCTGACTGGCAATAACTTTCCAGGCTCTCAGAGATCTTTCACTCGCTACCTGATCCTTTTAACTGCAGGGGCCAGGGAGTGAACCTTGGACTTACTGCATGTGAAGGAGATGCTCTGCTACTGAGCCAAAGCTCCTCCCCAAGACCTAAAGATTGGGAGCAAAAAGGAAATAGTAGAGAAACCAACAATGGCATAACGAGGAGAAAATGGAAATAACAGATAAGAAGAAAAAAAAACTGAAGAAACCAAGGAAGGCAGTGCAAACTGAGGACACAGGAGAAATAGGAACAGTTGAGGGTCCAATCAAATAAAAGTACATGAAAGTCTGAAAAAGAAATTAAAGCCATTGGGCAGTTTGAAGCAGAGACTCATAGAAAACAGAGGGGGAAGAGATTTCCCTGCAGCGTTTTGGAGAAGGGCTTTTTGCAACTGTAGACAACTAGGTGCTCTCTCATGTAAACCACTAATTAGTATTGGCATAAAGCTTGCCAGTAGGTACAAAAAGGAAAGAAAACCAACATGTGCATCCCATTTCAACAAACATTATATTCTCACAAACTCACATTTTGTGGGTTGGCTGTAGTTGGATGATCATTCCATCTGGCTTCCTGATCCCAGCTTTCATGTACTCTGGACAGAAAATAAGTCAGCCTTTAAGATTCTCACTGATATTGGTATGCCTTCCTGTAGTATGACAGCAGCAATTATAACACTAAATTTGGCTCCGTAAAGGAGAAAGGACTATACACTTTAGTTACTCCATTGGTGCAATACAATAAGGAAAGTTATAATGAATCCTCATTCCAGAATGAACGACAGACCAAAAGCAGATACATCATCGTTAACTGCTAAGATCAGGTGTCTCCAGTACTCAGGAATGAACTGATGTTTGTACTGCTGTAACAAATATTTATTTCAAAGGCCATGAGCATTTTTCTTTTTACAGTTCCTGGACTTCTGTAAAAGCTGCCTTTTAGTCAGTTTATATTCTCTATCAAACCATAGGATAGCAACATTTATATTTTCAGAAGACCATTTCCAATGAGAAACTAAAGCTGCCCATACAGTTATTTTGACTATAGTTACAGATCCTCAGTGTTTGTTTTTTTAGTGGACAGGAGGAATAAATGAGAAATAGTCCTTACTGCTCATGCTCCTTAGATGCACTACAGTCGGAGAAGTTGGAGAGGTGATCTCCACTGTCTTCCAGCATGTCATGGGGAAGGTCTGTCAGTAGTTTCTGCAACTGAAATAAGAAGTATTGTCAGGGCCAGATTAACAAACAGGCCAAGCAAGCACTGGCCTGTGGGCCCCCACTCCTTTAGGGGGTCTGGGCCAGCTTTCCCCTTGCTTGCAGCCCTCCCAGTCTGAGGTTCCTTCATGCTAAATATTAAACACTAACAAAGCCTGCGCATGTTTGTTCTTTAAAGCAGAAACCAACAGCATCCGAACAGGATGATGGCCAAAGGAAAAACAAACCATCACATCTCAGGGATCGCCATAATATTGGGGGGTGAAGAAGGAATATCGCTTTCTGGAAAGCTTATTTTTTGAAAAAGCTAGAAAAAAAACTGGCCCTCAAGAATATCTCAGAATCTTTTATTAGTTTATTACACATATGCTATCCAAAAAGCCTCTGAACGCTCCCAGACATCCAGAACGATACACTAGTGACTTCCTTTCATTCAACTAGGATTATTATGATGGAAACCTGTATAATCCTGGTTTAGGAAGAAAGGACAAGCAATGCTGTTCTCAGCTGCAGACCTTGACTGGTTTTCCAGTATTTACTGATCCTGAGGGATTGGGAAGAAAAATAAGCAGCAGGCAAGGCAATCGCTATGGTTCCTTTCCAAAGTCAGGGAAATACTCAAATATAATCTTTGGCAGCGGTTTATACCTGACCAATTCGACTGACAAACAGTAGCTATCAGGTGAAGAAACAGTGGGTTGTGTCTAGTCAGAACTTGGGGACACAATGATAATTTTCATGGCTCAGGCAAAGTAACTCAGGTCTCACTTGAGGTGGTAAACTACGCTTGAATTGTTATGCTTCAGACAACAGAAAAAGGCTCATGTACTTTAATGCTTTCCCTCAGAAATGTTCCTGCGGGTAGAAAACAAGTATCCAAAAGAGAAAGCCAAGTCAATCACTTCTCAACACCAGGACCATGACAAAAGATTGGCCCTAAAGAGGTTTGATAAATGATGTTACCCACTCTGAGCCTGGCTACCGGAGAGAGCAGGTCATAAATCTAAAAAAATGAAATGAAGTCTGACCTTTGCCAATACAAACCGACACAATTCACTGATGTACAAGTGTTTTCCCGTTGTACCACTTGACCAGCCTCTATTTTGAAAATTAATAGGCCCAATATACTCTCCAGCTCTCTATACATACAAAAACATTCCAGGCGTGGCTATAATATGCTCCAGCTACACAGCACACTTTCCAATACTGTCTCCTCTCTATCAACAACTAAAATTGAATTTCCAGAAAATACATATTGAAAAGGGTGCAGAGAACGTTAGAAGCCCTCTCCTCACAATGGAGACGGGCGCCCACATTCCTAAAAACTCCAAATGTGAGGAGGTGTTATTCAGAACTCTGCTACCACAGCAGTCCTCAACATCTAGAGAAATCTGACGTATGCCCAGAGATACTTTTAAATAAAAACAAGAACATCACACTAGTAAGGATTGTTTGGGTAACATCACGAGAGACTCAGGAGTACATTCAAACACATTATGATATCACTGGACATCTTTCTCCCTCCACGACAACAGCATTGTCTGCCCTGTTTATATTAAGATGTGAAGTTTCCTCACAGAAACGTTAATTGCCCTGAATGGAGCCCACATGATTTAACCAGCAAAATCTAACTGCCTTGAGTCAGACAGTATCTGGGAACAAAACTTTGGACTTACCTGAAGGTTTCTTCTCTTCAGTGGGGCAAAGTCTTCCAGGCTGGCTAGGTCATACCTCCCCTTGCTCCAGGTAGGGCCATGTCAACTTTTGTATGAATCTTCCGGGGCAGAGCTAGCCTTCCAGACATCAAACAGCCAAGCTCCAAATATATTGTCCTTACTAAATTCTCTTTTGTTGTGTGCTGGTGGTGGCGGTGAGAAAAATGGGTGATTTTGCCCCACTGAAGAGAAGAATCGCTTCAGATAACTCCAGTGTTTTGTTCTCCTTCAGTCATCCAGACTGGTTAAGTAACCAAGCTAAGTAAAGGGTGGGAGATCTATAGAATTCTCTCTGCCTACCACTTGTTCAAGGAATCTTCTGCCAGTGGAGGCCTCAGTGGAATTCAGTTAGTCAATTCTGAAATGTCTTATGAATGCTGGTGGAATGGATGGTACTTTCTGAGGCACTCCGAGTCCCAGGATTTCATACGCCTTAAGAATGCAGAGTTGAACTCAAATGACCATAGCTGATTCAGACACATTTTTAACCAGGTTTTTACTCATGTGTTTACCCATGTTGTCTCTGTAAAACTATTAGGGTCACCATGACCTTGCCATAGACCTGCGGAGAAGAAAGGCCAAAAGGTAAAGCCTTGTATTGGTAATGCTGACCCAGGAATGTGAAGCGCAGGAACTGTCTGGAAGACTGATGGATGGGAATGTGCAGGGAATCCTCCTTGAGATCTAAGGATGCCAAGGAGTTGCTCGGCTGAATAATCTGGAGTATAGATTAGAGTGACTCCATACGAAACTTGTGTTTCTTTATCCACAGGGTTAAGTCCCTCAGGTTGAGGATCGCCTTCTAGTCACTCAATTTCTTGGGAGTGATGAAAAGGATGGCGTAAACTCCCTGAAAACATCTGGTTCAATGGCAAAGAGATGCTGGATTCGTTCCTACAGTAAGAGTTATTTTTGATCGGATTTTGGAATTGGAAACATTACAAAATGGTGTGGAGGGAGAAACAAAAATTGTATTTTGTAATCATGTTCCACAATCGAAAGGCCCCAATGATTCGTAGTTGACTAAATATGGGCAAAGTTCTAGAGATGACCTCCAATCTTATAATCATGCAGCAGGTCTTCTGCCAGATGCGTTTTGGTTTTCCTTTTTGGCTGGGAACAGTCTCTGTTGAAACCTAGGGCAGTACCCAAAGGTATAACTGCTTCTGAAACCCCTGCTCTCCCTTCCCTTTTGCATCCTTTTCTTTAGCCGACAAAGTGGAGGGCATCACCTTTTTCTTTTCTTTCTGCCAGAACATTGTCCAAGGCTCTTTCCCCAAAGGGTAATCTGCCCAAATTTTTTTCTGCAGATAAATTTAATTTAGATAGAGGATCTACCTTCCAGTGCTTCAGCCACAGGTTTCTCCCGACTACCACATTTGCAGCATGTGCCCTTGCAAAGAACTGCATGGCATCTTCTGAGGCATCCAAACTGATCTCAGCTGTTCTTTTGATGTTAAGGAAGAGCCTCTTAAGAGTCAGGGGATCAGGCTATATATATATTAGGAGGTTAAGCTCACCTCAGATGGCTGAAGAAAGACTCCCAAAGGATCCAGCAGCTTCCAAATGAGCGTGGTGGAGATCGGTGACTGACAGCCACACATGGCAGGTAGGCCTTTGGTTGAGCCTTAGCTTGTGTCGCTGGTGGCAGAGGAACTGGGAAGAGCTCTGACACCTCAAACTTTCTCTCCTTGTTAAGAGCCACAGGTGTGGCATTTATAGCTTAAGCCTGCCTCTCCCTTGCATCTGAAGCCTCAGACAAAGAGAGCTTTTCTTTTGAACAATCCCTCTGTTTTGTATATACAGATCCCTGGGCCCTTTTAGATTTCTCCTCACCCATGGTTCGATTGCTTTCTTCCAGAATGGGGGACCTGGTCTTTTTTTTCTTTATTTCCTGATAGCCACAGAAGCAGAGCTAGGATCAAGTATTCTGCTGGAGTTACAGGGCTATCAAAACGGTAAGGGCAGCCTCACTGTCTCAGGACAGCCATACAAAAATTTGCATATCCCTGTCTGGAGCAAGAGGAGACATGACCTAACCAGTCTGGATGGCTTCTCCCACTAAATGAGAGGCTGTGAAGAGGCTTAATACTTCTGAAGCTATGTCAGTAAGGAGAAATTATTACAAAAGCCAAAGGTCAGTTGAAAACAGATAAAAATGACATTTACTGGACTGGTACCTTAATACTGCTGAGCCTATGGGAATATGCACTCACCTGGATAGCCCAGGCTAGACCAGCCTTCTCAGATCTCAGAAGCTAAGCAGGGTCAGCTCAGGTGAGTATTTGGATGGGAGATCAACAAGGAAGTCCAGGGTTGCTCTACAGAGGCAGGCAATTACAGACCACTTCTGAATGCCCCTTGCCTTGAAAATTCTACCAGGTTGCCATAAGTCAGCTGTGACTTGATGATAAAAGGGGTGGTATAGTGTTCAGAGATCAACAACTATGAATGGCTACCAACATCACTACAACATCAGACGAGTTTGGTCATTTCAAAGTCATATTTCTCAGACAATGATCTACAGGAATTTTGACAGAGAATACTTGTATGATTTACTGATTTACTGAACTGTAAGTGACTTCCAGTTGAAATAATTATCTGCACCAGTGTAAGAGAAACAACAATTATAATCTTGAAGCATGGCCAAATCTCAGTGTTTACCTCTTGTTCCCTCATGTAATCCTCCTGGTCATATTCTTCTTCATCCTGTTGCATCTGCAAAGCTGCACTGTCAAAGTCTAGTGACATTTTTCACCCAAACGTTTCTTGTTTTACCTGGGTAAAAACACAGAACACACACTCAAATAAATATGTTTGCCTTGCAGTCATTCCCATAAATATAGCTTTACTAGCAAATAAATAAATAAATCTGTCACATCTAGTCCTTCCTCCAGAGAACTCAACCTGCATTTTATCCTCATTAACAACCCTCTGAGGCTGGTTAGACTGAGAGTTTAAATGGCATGGTGCCACCCAAGGAACGTCATTGCTAAGTGTGGATTTGAACTTGGGTCTCCCCCTTTTTAACCTGGCATATCATCATCTCACGCATGTCCCATCAAACGGACAAAAGTCCAACAGTTCATCAAGCTTAACTCTATACGAGCACTTATTCATTCAATTAAATTGCTAAATAATTATGGTCCCTGCACTGAAAGCTGTCTGGATTCTGACCTCTTGGTTTGCAGGGATCAGACCAAAAAGATAGAAGATACGACTGCCTGAACCTGCTAAATCAGTCAGCTGAACGATTTTAAAGTTACTGGCAAACATTTGTGCTCCTACAGTTCAGCACAAGTCGCCATATGAATACATCTGAATGTGGGTGAAGCCTTTGGTATAGTAATCTACTGAATATAGGCATGGCTCCAGTGGGACATATACCAGAGTGGCATTTTTTTGTTCTTAAAGAAGCAACCTCCAATCTCCAGACCCTCAAGTACTTAGGAAAACCAAGTTTTATTATAAAATATTATAAATATATATTTATACCTAAATATAAATATTAAAATATTATCAAAGAAAACTTTGTTGGTCTTAAAGGAGCTACTGGACTCCCACTTCGTTCTATTGCTTCCCATGGCTGCCCACCTGGATCTATCTAAATGGATAAGTAAGATGTAAATGCAGGGCTTTTTTGGAACGCAGTTCCGGCTGGCTTGGTGTCAGGGTGTGTGGCCTAATATGCAAATGAGGCCCTGGTGGGCTTTTCCTACAAAAAGCCCTATGTGAAATAATGGTGATGTCAGGGGTGTGTGTCCTAATATGCAAATTAGTTCCTGCTGGGCCTTTTCTACAAAAAAGGCCTTGTCTAAATGAATAAGTTAGATATTATCTTACTGGATAAGTAAGATATTAAATCATATATACAGAAAATAGATCGCTGTTTGCAGCCAGAGTAAACCAGAGAATTGCTCAAAAAAACCCTTTTATTTCCACCACAGGAAGAATGGGGAGGAAATACATATCAGAAAAGTCTGGGAGTGATATGCAATCCAGAAAACAACGAGGTAAGGAAGGAGAAGTGCAGGGCAGTGGGGGTCTCCAAGGGCCTTAGGGCGAGCGCCAGGCCCCAAATGGCCCGTTACCATGGCAACGTCTAACAGCCACCCGCACCCAGCGGCGCCCCCCCCCCGCGAAGGCCCAGGCGCCCGCCAACGAGCAAGGACTGACCCCTCCTCACATATAAAGCCCCCACCCAACAGCCCAATTCAACGCGCCTCACCTCTTCCTTCGCAACCCCTTTTTCCCCCTTCCTTGTGATAATCTCAATTGCTCTCTTTGGCGAATCGTCTTTGAGTAACTTTCGGCCAGGGAAAAACAATAAGCCAATCAGCAGAGAGATCCTCCTAACGGATGCAGCTTCAAGCGAATTGGACATCGAGAAAGGGGTGGGTCGGACGGGTTGGGCGTGGACGTTTACAAGTTCGGTTGCACTGAGCGTTCTTTTCTTTCCCTTTCCTCCGCCCCTCGTTTTTCTTTCAAAGCTGGCGCGGAAGGCGGCGGGAAGAGACTCCGCTCGGAGACTGGCTGAGAGGGTTTAACCAATCAAGTGAAAAAGAGGCGGGCAAATAGCCGGTCGACCAATACGCTTGCTCCTGCTGCTAAGGAAGGCATTAATAGGAACAAACGTGAGACATTTGTTGTTGTTCAGTCGCACAGTCGAGTCCGACTCTTTGCGACCCCATGGATCAATCCTCCTAGCATCAGGATCTTCTCCAGGGAGTGCTCCCTTCTCATTTAGTGGCCAAAGCTTCAGCATCTGACCTTCCAGTGAACAGTCTGGGTTGATTTCCCTTAGGACCGACTGATTTGATCTTGCAGTCCAAGGGACTCTCAAAAGTCTTCTCCAGCACATCTCAAAAGTATCTATTCTACGCTCGGCCTTCCTTATGCTCCAACTCTCACAGCCATACATTACTACTGGGAATACCATAGCTTTGACTATGCAGACTTTTGTTGGCAGGGTGATGTCTCTACTTTTTATTATACTGCTTAGGTTCGCCATAGCTGTCCTCCCAAGGAGCAAATGTCTTTTAATTTAATGGCTACAGTCGCCATCTGCACTGATCTTGGATCCCAGGAATGTGAAGTCTGTCACGACTTCCATGTCTTCCCCTTCTATTTACCAAGGAGTGATGGAGCCGGATGCCATGATCTTAGTTTTTTTTTTTATGTTGAGTTTCAAGCCTACTTTTGTGCTCCCCTCTTTCACCCTCAACAAGAGGTTCTTTAGGTTCTCCTCACTTTCTGCCATCAGACTGGTGTCATCTGCAAAATCTGAGGTTGTTGATGTCCCCCCCCCCCCCGCCCCGCAATCTTAATTCCTGTTTGAGCCATATGGCACGTGAAAGGCTAGTGGGGGTGGGGGGAAGAGGAGTCTCTGATCACGGTACATTTACTTCCTTCTCTGTTTTCCTGTGAAATTAAGCCCAAATGGCAATCATAAACTTTATTATTCCAGTTGTGTCCTTGCATCTGTTAAAAAACTCTAATTTGCTGCTCTAACTATCTGTGCCACAGGGCCACCCAGGAAGTGTCATTGCTAAGTTTGGATTGGATCTTGGGTCTCCCCATTGTATGTGTAGACTTCTAACTTCCATTTCAATGTACCTGAAGATGTGTACATGCACACAAAATCTTATACCTGGGTGGCCAAACTTGCGTAATGTAGGAGTCACATAGAATAAACATCAGATGTTTGAGAGTCACAAGACATGAGCATCAGATATTTGAGAGCAGGAAGGAAGGAAAATAGATGAGGAGAGGTGGAAAGAAAACTTTAACTTTAAATGCATTCTCCAAGCCACCAGCTGGCTTGGTGAAGTGATTTAAAAAGACAAATGCCTTTTCTAAGCTGGCTGGTGGGATGGGTAGGGGCTTTGAGAGCCACCCAATACGTGTGAAAGAGCCACGTGGCTCCCGAGCCACAGTCTGGCCACCCCTGCCTTATAACTATACTAGATATGTAATTTGTATCTATAAAATAAGATTCCCAGTGCTGCGTTGGGAACTACTTGGAGATTCTGGGTGCTGGAGTTGGGGAGCACAAGATTGGAGCAAAGTGGTAGAAAGATCTCAGTAGGCTGTAATCCACTCTCCAAAGCAGCCATTTTTTTCCAGGGGAACTGAACTTGGTTTTTGGCTTGCTATCCTCCTGGTGGGGCCTGAAGTTCTCCTGGAATTACAACTGATATCCAGACTACAGAGCTGGAAAGACCTCGTAAACAGAGAGAAAAGTGTACAGTATGTAAAATGTAAAAAAATAAAATCAGTTATTTGTTTAAAATATTGCCTTCAAAATAACATAGATCATTCAAAAGGTTTCTCCCGTGTGGATTCTCTGGTGCAGTTGAAGACTGCTACGCCGACCAAATCTCTTTCCGCACGCTAAGCATTCAAAAGGTTTCTTCCCTGTATGGGTTCTCTGATGCCACTGCAGCTGGCCACTTTGAGTGAATCTCTTTACACACTCTGAGCATTCTTTGCCTGTTCCCTTATAACCAGCGTTGGTGCTAGGCTGCTGGCCCAGACAAGGCACCCACCCCCAACTTCCCACCCGCATTTCCTCTCCCCGCTAAGTGAGGCGGCAGCAGGCTCCAATTGGCACACCAGACCACAACAGCCACCACGTCACCCCCATCAGGAAGGACCGTACGGCTCCTCTCTTGCCATCAGCCTGCCTCCCTTGGCAGCTGCAGTGGTGAGAAGAGGCTCCTCAAGCTGCCGATAGAGCCAGGGCAGGCAGAAAGAGGAGTGTCAGCAGGGAGGACATGAGAGCGGCGAGGCCAGGTGGATGCAGTGCTTCCTTCCCACTGCACTGCCAGCTGCTTTTATTTGTGAGCTTTTCCAGCACAGCCAGGGAAGCCGTGTGGCAGCTTAGCCTCCCACAAAGGCTGCTTGGGCCACCTATGGGGAGAGTGTGGGGGCAGGAGGGGACGCCCAGCACACCTGTTGGCTTGATGGCACCTGAAGCAGCCACCTACCTGGCCTACTCAGATGCACCGGGCCTGAATATAAAGATATGTACCCTCAACCAGCTCATTTGGGAAGGCAATATGCTCTTGAGATCCTCTTGATGAACTCTCCAGCCTTTCTTTGGAAACAAGGCCATTGTCTGGGACCACAATAATCTCTTATAATTTTAAGTGCTTCATAAACCTTCTATTTTTAACAGTGTTTTATGTGCACACTTGTGAACCTACTGAAACGAATGCTGCTCAGGTGCAAAGAGTCAGGGCCTGGAGGACCCAAACTTTGGTTCTGGACAGGATTAGTTCGAGATCACAGGCAGAGCAGAGGGTTTTAATCCCTTCTGCGAAGGGGGGGAGGGTTGTGTTGTCAAGGTTGGCAACAGATAAATGAGCATTTGGCCCTTCCAAAGTCTTTCTGAGGGCCTCTCCTCTTTTCAAGCCAAGAAACCTTCTCTGAGTTGGGTGATGGCCACAACAAGGGCTTCAGTTGCCCCTTGGCAAATACACACATATGAAGCTGCCTTGTAAAGAATCACTCAAGGTCCATTGAAGTCAATACTATCTTCTCAGTCTGGCAGCAGCTCTCCAGGGTCTCAGGCAGATGTCTTTCAGATCACCTCCTACCTGATCCTTTTAACTGGAGATGCCGGGGATTGAACCAGGGACCTTCTGCATGCCACGATGCTCTCCCACTGAGCCATACCCACTCCCCAAGTCGCAGGACAGGCCTCAAAACAGTGTACTGCTATTCAATATTTTAATTCATGCCTCATCACAATGGCAGCAACTCCCACCTTTGGCATCTTACCCCAAAATGCCATATTCTTATAGTTCTCCAGCATGACGTCCCTGTACAGAGTTCTTTGACCGCAACTCAGCAGGGCCCATTCTCCCTCAGTGAAACAGATGGACACCTCCTCAAAGGAAAAGGGGCATTGAAAGAAAAAGCAGATTCACTTGTCAGAGATCATGCCAAGCAGAAATTGCACACTGGAAGGGAGTAATCTGGGAAGGTACAGGATGTATGGCTTGGTATGGGTAATGGGAACAGTGTTCACAGGATCTCTCACCCACCTTGTAGAAACTGGAGAAGCAAAAGCCCCCCTGAGAAAGGAAGAAGGACCCAGGCAGCCCCCTGCTCATCTCTCCTACCTGGATTGGAGATGCAGCAGCCATTTCCACACCTCTGACAAGATCATGGCTCTCATCACTGCCTGTTACTGAGACAAAGGAGGGAAGAAGGATGCTAGCTTCCTTGTTCGCTGCTTCACACCCCTTCTTCCCAGGATTGTGAAACCTTGCCCTGTATACACTCAACAAATTTTAAACACTTTTTACTAAATTCTGGGGGAGGCAGAAGAGAAGCACCAGGTAGCTATGAGCCTCAGGGATATAAATGCTGTCAACCTTTCAGACTTCTGGGAGACCTGTTTCTGGCCTGGAGGGAGGGAGAGGGGGGTGGAAATGACATTACATGACACATCACACTTGTCCCATTCAGCCCAAATGTGGCTTCAGTGCCTCTCATGACTTCAGGATAATATGAGTTTTCAGAGTGACTCTTGACATGCTAACTTGGTTTTCAGCCAAACCCAACATGATACTATGGAAGTAAAATTTTCCCAGTTTTATTGGGCCCTAGAAACAGGTTTCCAGAGCTCTGCCACCTCAGAAGGTGGAGGCTCTCTTCAGTCAACAGGATGAATAGCTCTGCTGAGGCTTCTCTTCTGAGCCATCTTGAGTTCTCAGAAGGAAGGTGAGATAGTAATATTTCAATTAATGGGAGGGATTTCCCTCCATGAATTTGTCTAATTTCCTTTTACAGGCATCAGAGTTAGTGGACACTGAGTGCCACAAATTAACTCTGTGCTGCGGAAGTAATTAATTTTCCCACTGAACTGAACTCTCTACCCATCGACTTTGCAATGTGCTCCAATTGCATCTAGGCTCCATGAGCCCTTACCACAGGAGAGCATATGTTCCATCTGCATCCTCTGCTCCTCCTCAGAAGGAGTTTTTATCAGCTCAGGGATTGTAGCTTCTATTTTCACAGATGGTCCCAACATCTGAAACAGCAGTGAGGGGGGGGGGGGGGGTAAGAGATGTAATGGAAGAGACCAAGCAAGAGGTCCTGCCCACTCCCAAACTCTGTCTACACCCTTCTATCAGCAGACTTCATGAGTTATCTGAAGGAATAAGAAATTCTCTAGAAAAGGCTGCTGAAGGAGGCTGCTACATCTCCCATTTGGATGATTAACACTTTGAGAAATGTCGGGCAGGGAAACTTTAGGATAAGCCCAGATATTAACTGAATTGGAAATACCTAGAGGAAATTCCCTCACCTCTTCTGCCTGCCTCTTCTCCTCTGCCTGACTCAGAAGGAAACCTTCAGCCAAGGCCACCGCCTGGGAACTGGTCTCTGGATTGCATCCTCTGACCCAGAACTGCATTTCCTGGGGCAGGAGAGTCAGGAACTGCTCCAGGACCAGCAGGTCCAGGATCTGCTTCTTGGTGTGCCTCTCTGGCTTCAGCCACTGGTTGCATAGCCCATGGAGCTGGCTGCAAACCTCTTGAGGCCCATCAGCCTCATGGTAGTGGAACAGCCGGAAGCATTGGCGATGTACATCTGAGGTTATGGTGTCACTGGTCAGGATCTCTGGCACAGGTCTTTCCCAAAATTCAATACTACTCTTCACTTGGATGGATGGGAGTCTTTGCTTGCTGTCTTGCCAATCCTGGGTCCTTTTAGATCCTCCTCTTCCATCTTCCTCCCCTCTTGGGCCACCTCAGACTTCAAAAAGTTAAAAGGAAAATAATGGGAGATCCTTCACAGATCTTTATATGCTCAGGAGATAAGTGAGAATTCCCCTGGTGGATCAGAACAAAAGTACTTCTTGTAGTTTGTAGAAGTTTAATATCCTTTTGCCTCATCACATACCAAGCTATTTTAGATATGCCTCTTTGGTTCTTAGGAGAAGTTTAGTATCTATTTGGCGCTTTAAGGGCGTTACAAGCTTAGCCTCTGATTACATTGGGTCAGTCCATCTTAGGGGCTAATTCTTAAGGCAAGCGGAATCTCAAAAGGACAAGAACTGGCGACCAGGGCAGGGTGATTAACACGTGGAATTCACTGCCACAGGAGGTGGTGGCGGCCACAAGCATAGCCAGCTTCAAGAGGGGGTTAGATAAAAATATGGAGCAGAGGTCCATCAGTGTATATATAATTTTGGCCACTGTGTGTCACAGAGTGTTGGACTGGATGGGCCATTGGCCTGATCCAACATGGCTTCTCTTATGTTCTCCCCAACCCCTTTCAGTGCAGCAGTGGAAGAGAAGAAATCCTGTCCTCTCCATGAGGTGCTTCAGCCAGGCTGCCGTCAGTGACGCCCTCTGCTACTCAATGGGGCTGCTCTGGAGTAACTCTGCACGGGGTCAAGGTTGCACTATCCCCTGCTGTTCCGCCAGCAAAGAAAAAGGAGCATGGAGCTACAGAGGGGAAACGTGGAAAGTGGGGCTTAAATGCAAGAGGCTCAAGGTGGGACATTTCTGCGTAAAACTCAAAAGCGCAGAAAAGAGGCACAGCGACCATTCACAACACCTGAAACCGGGAAATTGTTCCCTTCGGTGCAACCCGACGTGGAATTACTCCACTCTACACTTGTTGATTTAAACGGGCTCAAAGTCAAGGAACTCTCCATAAAAATGCGCTATAAACCATATGCAATAGACAAACGCTCCTCCCCACTTAACACTTATACAAACTTGGAAACAATAGCTAGTGGTCCCCTCAGGAACAACAATGTCACTTCTGGTGGACCCAAGAAAATAACAAGCAGTGCGACACGAAGGAAGGAACAACACAAAAAGGGTCCCTAACTGCTCGCGGGAAGCCGGGCTCGTGCTGCACTACCGCAGGTGGCGCGTGGCGATCCTGGCGCAGTGATTGGCCGGTAAGAGCCGGCGTGGTCGTTGTCGATTGGTTGGTTCAAAGCGGACGAAACAGTTGGGTGCTGGAGTTGAAGGGCCTTTGGCAGGTTCCTTCCCTCTTGAGGGGAGGGAAGCGGCCTTGGCGACAAAGGGTCGTTTGAGGTGCGCGGAAATTCCCTTGTTGAGGGCTGGCCTGTGTGTCACTTCCTGCGTGTCACTTTAGGATCATACAATTAGTATTTTGCATGATGGTTTAAATAGTTCTGTGCCTTCTGGTGGATCCAAGGATAATTCAAGAAGATAAAAATAAAAAAGGGACAATTCAAGGAATTAATGAGGATTTTAGGGTTGGTTGCCTGCCAAAACTACAGTATGCACAACATAAGGTTAAAAAACCTACATGAATACATATTTTTGCAATAGACGGAACATAAACATGGAATACAAAGATTTTAAAAATAAATAGAAAGTGCCATCAAGTCACAGCTGACTTACAGCGACCCTGTGGGGTTTTCAAGGCAAGAGATGTTCGTAGGTGGTGGGTTTACCATTGCCTGCCTCTGCATAGCGACCCTGGACGTCCTTGGTGGTCTCCCATCTGTTAACCAGTACCCACCAACCTTGCTAAGCTTCCAAGATTTGATGAGATTGAGCTAGCCTTGGGCAATGCACATATAGGAGATATGAAAGTCTAAAAATACACTCCGGACTTTATATACATTCCGGTTGAATAACTCGCCTCCGTCATTGGTGTAGGTTGTTTGGGTTACCGAGATGCCCAAAAGTGAATCCGGCCTCATGCAGTACTTTCTGCATGCTTGGATTTAGGAATACTCACGGTTACACCGTTACATTCAATCAAAACAAATTCTTCAAAGTCACTATTCTTAGGGGCTTTCATGCACCATATCCAGAGCCTGTCTGTAAAGCCGGCTTAGTATAGCGGCTAAGAGTGCGGACTCTAATTTGGGAGAACCGGGTTTGCTTTCCCTCTCCTCCACTTGCACCTGCTGGAAGGGCCTTGAGTCAGCCATAACTCTGGTAGATACTAGAACTTTCACATGAAACCTGTATAAATGCATTTTACTACAAACTAAAGCAAACAAAACTAAGGAACACTGAACATTCAATACACGAAATTTCCCCACGTAGTCTTTCAATAGCTTTGAAATTAGGCTTTCTCAAGATAGACACAACAGTGGTTAAGCACTTTTCTCTTCAGTGTTCGACTCCTAACGGTGCAGAGAGGATAAGGAAGGAACCACTTATGAAAGGACTCCTCACGGCTTCGATCATCAACTTCATCAGCCTTCCTCCGACTACGCATGCTCTCAACAGACCCATGTTAAAAGAATTAAGCTGAGGGTGAGTGTGACGAAGTAGATGAGCATGTGCACCACACTTTCCAAAGTGAGCACAAAAGCACAAAGTCATTGAGCTTCTCTGCCATCTCTCTCCTCTTTCTATAGCAGTTCCTTCATTCCTGTGTCATACAAAGGCTCCGCTGCTTCTCTGACTGGTTACTTTCACTGGATATATTTTTTAAAATGCTTATTGTTTGACTTGATATTTGTAGCAACCTGCTCCTCAAAATCCCCTTTTCAGTGCCTAATCATTGACTTACACTTTTTTTTTTCTTTACAAGAGCCCGTGGTTCCTCCCGTTCAGTTCATTGGGACAGCTCTTCCACTGGTTCAAAAGAAGTTTCTTCACTTTTTAGAGCTTCCTTTACACAAGCCTTCTTTCAGATTTGGCAGTGCCTTTCCCAGCTTGTGGAATGCATTCTCTTTGGGCTTCAATTAGTGTGGTTTTAAATAGCTTCCAAGCATCCTCTATGGATTTAACTCTCTTGTGTTTGCCCTTCAGCTTCCTTTTTACTATTCCCCACGTTTTGGTAAAGCTCCCTCTTTGAAATTTTCCCCATTTGAAAACAAGAATTACAGTTTTGCACTTTAGGGGTAACTTTCCATTGACCTGGATGCTGAACTTAATAGCATTGTGGCCACTGTTTCCAATTGGTGTAACAACCTCTACATCTCTTGAGACCTGCTCAGAACCAAGTCTCAGATCACTACGCCTCTGGTAGACTCTGTGATCAACAGAGCGCCAGCACAGTCATTGATAGCATCTAGGAATCTGATTTCTGTAGCATGACCTCAACACATGTATACCCAGTCAACGTGAGGGTAGTTGACATCTCCCAGTATCACAACAGTCTCTGTTTTAGTCACTTCCCTTCTTTCCTTCTCCACCTGAAGATCAGCTTCAAGAGTTGGATCAGATGGGCAATAGCACCCACTCACCCCACACACTTTTAAGTAACCCTTAGGGCCCAGTATTTCCGCTCATATCGCTACTGTTGGGGAATCAATTCCTCTGAGGTTTTCTAACTTAATTAATTCCATGCCCTCTTTGATGTACAGCACACCACCACCAATCCAGCCCACTCTGTCCCACCTATAGAACTTATACCCAGGAATGACTGTATCCCATAGATTTCCCCATCCCACCATATTTCTGAGACACCTCCTATATCTAAATTGTCACTGAACACCAAGCACTCCAGCTCCCCAATCTTGGCTCAGAGACTTTTCGCATAGGCGTCCTGACACCTATGACATGTTTCCCTCTCCAGTCACTCTCGCTCCCTCGGACCCTCAGTCACTACGCATGGCCCTCATTTGCCATCATGCCCTCACTCCCAAGTTCTATTATGCTCATGTCAATATTGCCCCGAGTGTTATGCAGTTATTCCTTTGGGCTGATTTGTCCCTAAGCAGAGACTCCCCTGGGATTCGTTTAACAGCTGCTTGGCCATTTTTTGGATATTAATTGTCAGTAGCCTGGTTTCCTTTTGATTCAAGTGAAGCCTGGCTCTTTCGTACAGGTTTGGCTTGTCCCAGAAACTTTCCTCCATGCCTAACAAATCTAAACCCTTCCTCCAGACACCGCTTTCTCATGCACGCATTAAGACCCCGGACCTGTGCCACAGCAGGCCAAGTGCGTGGAACTGGCAGCACTTCTGAGAATGCTGTCTTTGAGCTCCTAGCCCTTTAACTTTCTGCCTAGTAACCTGCATTTTAACTCCAGGATCACACGACTACATTTCCCAATATTATTTTTGTCAACGTGCACCATTGACTACTAGCTGCTCCCCAGCACTATCCTTCAGCCTATCTAGACAACTTACCCACAACCTGCCCGCAACCTACCCACCAGGCAGGAAAGTCACCGTGTGTCACACAGTGGACAAAAAAACCCAGGTGCCATCAGGAGGTCCACCAGTGGAGCCAGTACACTAAAAGTCCTCCCGCTGTTCCCCCTCCCTAGCGCCAAGAATACACAGCATCACTTGCCCCAGACAGAGAGTTCCAACACTGCACTATGGCCACTGATGGACCTCTGCTCCATATATTGATCCAATCCCATCTTGAAGCTGGCTATGCTTGTAGCCGCCACATCCTGTGGCAGTGAATTCCATGTGTTAGTCACCCTTTGGGTGAAGAAGTAGGTACTTCCTTTTATCCACTCTAAACCGACTGCACAGGAATTTCATTGTGTACCCACGAGTTCTTGTATTGGGAGAAAAGGAGAAAAGGACATCTTTCTCTACCTTCTCTATCCTGTGCATATTCTTGTAGATCTCTGTCATATCGCCCCTCAGTTGATGTTTCTCCAAGCTAAAGAGTCCCAAGTGCTTTAACCTTTCTTCATAGGGAAAGAAAGATTCTGTTGGAGAGCATTGCCAAATTGTGAGAAGCCAGTGAGGAACATCACCCCTCTACTTATTACATCAGCAAACAACAGACAGGCAAATGAGAAGGTTTAACATTAAGATTTTATTAATTCTGGGAAGGGGCCCTATTGACTTTAATTCTCTAAACGTTTTTCCTCTTCTACCAGAATGGTTTCGATTGCACTCCTTTACCCAAACACCTAACGGGTGATCCCTGCTCGATGCTCAGAGGAAGGCGAAAAACCTTCAGGAGCCCTGGCCAATCTGCCCTGGAGGAAAATTCCTTCCCGACCCCAGAAAATGGCGGTCACTGCTACCCTGAGTATGTGAGCAAAGACCAGAAACTGCCACGCCGTGGCCTGCGGCTCGCTCAGGCTAATCTCCTCCTTCCATACTTCCCCTGGTTTCTAAGGACCAGCCTTGAAGGTTCCATGGTTGCCTTTCCTGTGGCCCCAGCAGCCGCTGGCCCACGCTCTACAGACTGCCCAACCGACAGACTGGCTGCTCTTGAATTCAGCCAGTAGCTCCGCCCTCTCCAGGTATGGCCAGATGCCTTCCTAAGATTCCTGTGGTGACTAGCAGATGCCTTCTTCTTGGCCAGGGTCACATATTCAGTTTTGAGGGGAAAGAACCACGGGTAGAATTCTAGCAGGAGCTCCTTTGCATATTAGGCCACACACCCCTGATGTAGCCAATCCTCCAAGAGCTTACAAGGCTCTTTTTTATCAGCTCTTGGAGGACTGGCTACATCAGGGGTGTGTGGCCTAATATGCAAAGGAGCTCCTGCTAAAATACCACCCCTGAAAAGAACCGCCTGTTCCCTTTGGGTTTTGGTCCCACAGCTGACCAACAAAGCCACATCACATTTCATATGGACACATTGTGCGCTGAGCAGACTGCCTCTGTGCTGGCCAAGCCAAGCCAATTAGATGCTGGAGGCCTCTAACTCTAACCGGGAACATGTAGACTAAGAGGATGCAGTCCCTAACACAGGGATTTAGGCTTTTCGTCGAATTCATGCTTTAGCTTGACTATATGCTTGACCACAGAATTATTCTTGACTAAAGAACTGGGACTGTATTATGATTGCATAACTGTATTTTGAAACTGTGCTAATGCTATCTATTCTTTGCCTTTCTAACTATGTTTTAAGCCTTCTGTCCAGAAAAGAAGGCTTAAAAAGTCTTGAAACTTACTGGTGTGCATGTATTAGCCTTCTGAAAACTGTAGGTTGTTAGGGTTACTGAGATGCCCAAAAGTGAATCCGGCCTCATGCAGTACTTTCTGCCTGCTTGGATTTAGGAATACTCACCGTTACACTGCCCATTCAATCAAAACAAATTATTCAAAGTCACTGTTCTTAGGGGCTTTCACGCACCATATCCAGAGCCTGTCTGTAAAGTCGGCTTAGTATAGCGGCTAAGAGTGCGGACTCTAATTTGGGAGAACCGGGTTTGCTTTCCCTCTCCTCCACTTGCACCTGCTGGAATGGCCTTGAGTCAGCCATAACTCTGGTAGATACTAGAACTTTCACATGAAACCTGTATAAATGCAATTTACACCAAACAAAACTAAGGAACACTGAACATTCAATACACGAAATTTCCCCACGTAGTCTTTCAATAGCTTTGAAATTAGGCTTTCTCAAGATAGACACAACAGTGGTTAAGCACTTTTCTCTTCAGTGTTCGACTCCTAACGGTGCAGAGAGGATAAGGAAGGAACCGCTTATGAAAGGACTCCTCACGGTTTTGATCATCAACTTTGTCAGCCTTCCTCCGACTACGCATGCTCTCAACAGACCCATGTTAAAAGAATTAAGCTGAGGGTGAGTGTGACGAAGTTGATGATCGAAACCGTGAGGAGTCCTTTCATAAGCGGATCCTTCCTTATCCTCTCTGCACCGTTAGGAGTCGAATGCTGAAGAGAAAAGTGCTTACCCACTGTTGTGTCTATCTTGAGAAAGCCTAATTTCACGGCTATTGAAAGACTACGCGGGGAAATTTCGTGTATTGAATGTTCAGTGTTCCTTAGTTTTGTTTGGTTTAGTTTGTACTAAACCGTGTACATGTTTCACGTGTAAGTTGTAGTGTCTACCAGAGTTGTGGTTGTCTCAAGGCCACAAGTGGAGGTGCAAGTGGAGGAGTGGGGAATCAATCCTGGTTCTCCCAGATAAGAGTCCACACACTTAACCACAACACCAAATTGGCTCCCAACATGGGTGTCGTCTGCATCAGCTGTGGACGGCGGCCTTGGCGTCGTCTGCATCAGCTCTAGGCGTCATGTGCATTGAGCTGGGCGTCATCTGCATCAACCGTGGGCAGCAGCCTGGGCTTCCTCTGCATCAGCCGTGGGCGATGTCTGCATCAGCCATAGGCGTCAGCTACATCAGCCATGAGCGGCGGCCTGGGCATCCTCTACATGAGCCGTGGGCGTCATATGCATGCACCGTGGGCGTCATGTGCATCAGCCGTGGACAGCAGCCTGGGCATCCTCTGCATGAGCCGTGGGCGTCATCTGCATCAGCCATAGGCGTCATCTACATCAGCCGTGGGCAGCGTCCTGGGCATCCACTGCATCAGCCGTGGGCGTCAACTGCATCGGCCTGGGCCTCGTCTGCATCAGCCCTGGGCGTCGTCTGCACTGAGCTGGGCGTCATCTGCATCCAGCCGCAGGCGATAGCCTGGGCTTTCTCTGCATCAGCCGTAGGCGTCAACTGCATCGGCCCGGGCGTCGTCTGCATCAGCCGTGGGCGTCATCTGCACTGAGCTGGGCGTCATCTGCATCAGCCCTGGGCGGCTGCCTGGGCGTCCTCTGCATCAGCCGTAGGCGTCGTCTGCATCAGCCGTGGCGTCATCTACATCAGCCGTGGGCTGCAGCCAGGGCGTCGTCTGCATCAGCGGTGGGTGTCGTCTGCATCAGCTCTAGGCGTCATGTGCATTGAGCTGGGCGTCATCTGCATCAACCGTGGGCAGCAGCCTGGGCTTCCTCTGCATCAGCCGTGGGCGTTGTCTGCATCAGCCATAGGCGTCAGCTACATCAGCCGTGAGCGGCGGCCTGGGCATCCTCTGCATGAGCCGTGGGCGTCATATGCATGCACCGTGAGCGTCATGTGCATCAGCCGTGGACAGCAGCCTGGGCATCCTCTGCATGAGCCGTTGGCGTCATCTGCATCAGCCATAGGCGTCATCTACATCAGCCGTGGGCAGCGTCCTGGGCGTCCACTGCATCAGCCGTGGGCGTCAACTGCATCGGCCTGGGCCTCATCTGCATCAGCCCTGGGCGTCATCTGCACTGAGCTGGGCGTCATCTGCATCCAGCCGCAGGCGATAGCCTGGGCTTTCTCTGCATCAGCCGTAGGCGTCAACTGCATCGGCCCGGACGTCGTCTGCATCAGCCGTGGGCGTCATCTGCACTGAGCTGGGCGTCATCTACATCAGCCGTGGGCTGCAGCCGGGGCGTCGTCTGCATCAGCCGTTGGCGTCGTCTGCATCAGCCATGGGCGGCGGCCTGGGCGTCATCTGCATGAGCCGTGGGCATCATCTGCATGAGCCGTGTGCGTCATCTTCATCAGCCGTGGGCAGCGTCCTGGGCGTCCTCTGCATCAGCCGTGGGCGTCAACTGCATCGGCCTGGGCGTCTTCTGCATCAGCTGTGGGCGTCATCTGCATCGAGCTGGGCGTCTTCTGCATCAGCCGTGGCCATCATCTGCATGGAGCTGGGCGTCAGCTGCATCATCCTCTGGCATCATCTGATTTCCCATATCTGACATTTCCCCAAAGTTCTAGATGGGGAAGCTTTCCCTCAAGAACACCAGAACATCAGGCCAACAGTTTTCCTTCTTCATCACGTCTTCTTTTTCCTCTTTTCCCACCTTCCTTCCTTTCTAGCTCACCAAAGACACAAGGTGGCTGCAGAAGAAAAAATATCTAACAGCTTCAGTCACCAAGAAAGCAATTAAGTAGAAATAGAATAATAATGAAAACAGCATTGGATGCAGAGAGTAAAGATCTTAGCTTCAACCAAATGCCCCATTAAGGAACTCTACTCGACAAAACCCCAAGAAGCACAATGGGTTCCTTCCCATATTCTCAGAAAGATCGCTTCACATAACCAGGGCCCCATCTGAAAGGACCCAGGCCATGCCAGAGGCAAACTGAACTTTTGTATAGGGAGCAATGCTGCCCGCTGGTTGCTAAGCACATCATAACAGAAGAAAACGCATCATCAGCCACCTGATTACATCACAATGATATGTCCACAGGGCCACCCTACGGTGCTCTTGGATTGCCAACTCCTGTAGATTTTGGGGTGCAGCCTGTGGAGAGAGGGGTTTGGGAGGGGATGGAACTCAGTGGAGTAGAATGTCATAGAATCCGCCCTCCAAAGGAGCCATTTTCTCCAACAGGACTGACCTCTGTAATCTGGAGATTATTCCAGGAGATCTCCAGTTCCCACCTGGAGGCAGGCAAACCTAGCTGTGGGTCCCTCGATCTCCATTTTGACTGAATTTCCTATAAACATGTTATGAAATCACAGTTGGCCCAGAAGAGTTCTGTGGGGAGGCAAGGAATTCTGGGGGGATTTGGCAGTGCAAACGGAACCCAGGGCAGCCTCGATTTGGAGGGCACTGCCCCAGGTGGATTTGCCCCAATCTAGACGCTACTGAGAAGAAGGTTTTCGCCCTCACTTCCCCACAGTACTGTTGAGTTTTCGGGCATCTCCCTGGTTTCCCTGCTTTTTTGTGATCTTTTCCAAACCTGCTTCACCCATAGTGTTTTGGGAAACATCACGACAGAGGCCGGATGGCTACTAAGTGGGTGGAAAAGTGTATGTTTTCCTGTTTCTGCCCACAGGGCAGCCATTTTCCCTCTGTAAGAGCATATGAAGAGCCTTGATGGACCAGACCAATGGTCCATTTAGCCCAGCATTCTGTCACACACACTGGCCAATCAGTTCTTCTGAATGGTGGAGAACAAGGTATAGAGGAAGAGGCCTTCCCCTGATGTTGCTTTCTAGCTCTGAGATAGTATAACAGCCGTCTTGAACACAGCGACGAGGTAGTACACAGCGATGAGGAAATATAAAATCCTACCTCGTCGGTGTGTTCAAGACTGCTGTGTACAAGACATAGTGAACCATTTTGGAATTGAACTTCTGTGTGGTTTCCTCAGAGGCTGCAAGACTGAGGATCCCTATGAGGCTGAAGGACTATTGGATAAAACTATTGAATAGACTGTATTTGAAAATGGTTTTATTGATGTCCTTTTGCATCTGGGTGTTCTGTACATCGGTATATTAATACAGGATTTTCATTTGAGCGTGATTAGAATAATCATGATTATTTTTTTTCAGTCATTTATAATTCCACTGGTTTCCTTTTTTGAGGCTGGTTGTCACGGAAACTTGGGGTTTTCTCCTGTCACCCACCTGGAGTCTGGCATCCCTAACTCCCATGCAGCTTCCCTCGCAAGGAGATTTAAAGGCATACACACACTTTCTCTCCAAATGCAAAAAAAGAGCAAGAACTCTCCACCACTGCCAATTCTGACAGACTCAGCGAAGGGAGGGAGGGAGGTGTGACGAAACCTTGGAAGTTGGGGGCCATGGACTGAATGGGAAGTCGTGGGGCTTGGCAATCGGGACCAGACCCCAAGAAGCCCTGTTGTACCTACAGGCCTGGTCTCAGGTATATGCAATCAGGACATAGAGACTTAATGGTTTTCAACTGCCCCAGCGCGTCTAGAAAAAGGGTGTCAAAGTTGCAGCCTGTGGGTTGAATCAGGCCCCCGGAGGGCTCCTATCAAGCCCGCAAGCCACTCACTGTCGTCTGCTTCCTTCTCCCCCTCTTGCTTCCTTCTGTATCACTGCTTGCTTTTTCAGGCTTCCTCAATCACATAAGATTGAGGCTTGGTCAATCACATTGAGGCTTGCTCAATCACACAGGAGCTACACAGCAAAGCACCTCTCTTGGAGAGAAGTGGGGGAAGTAGAGCTAGCTTTGCCAGGCTCTCTCAGTTGCACAGCAGAGCTACTGAGCCAAGGCTCTCTTCCTTCTCTTGATTGAGGCTCAGCAAGCCAATGAGGTGGATTAGGCTGTCTGTGTGTGTGTTTGTCTGTGTCCATTATAAAGTTTTATCTCCCTGACCTGGCATTATATTTTATGGCACACATGGCCCGGCCCAACAAGGTCAAGATCCGACCATCATAGCAAATGAGTTTGACACTCCTGGTCTAGAACTTCATCTCTGTTCACCTCAAGTTGGCTCAGTTCTTCAGACTCACTTCCTCAGAACAGGGGCTGTGGCATGGGCATGTGCCCCACACTTTCCAAAGTGAGCACAAAAGCACAAAGTCATTGAGCTTCTCTGCCATCTCTCTCCTTTTTCTATAGCAGTTCCTTCATTCCTGTGTCATACAAAGGCTCCGCTGCTTCTCTGACTGGTTACTTTCACTGGATATATTTTTTAAAATGCTTATTGTTTGACTTGATATTTGTAGCAACCTGCTCCTCAAAATCTCCTTTTCAGTGCCTAATCATTGACTTACACTTTTTTTCTTCTTTACAAGAGCCCGTGGTTCCTCCCGTTCAGTTCATTGAGACAGCTCTTCCACTGGTTCAAAAGAAGTTTCTTCACTTTTTAGAGCATCCTTTACACAAGCCTTCTTTCAGATTTGGCAGTGCCTTTCCCAGCTTGTGGAATGCATTCTCTTTGGGCTTCAATTAGTGTGGTTTTAAATAGCTTCCAAGCATCCTCTATGGATTTAACTCTCTTGTGTTTGCCCTTCAGCTTCCTTTTTACTATTCCCCACGTTTTGGTAAAGCTCCCTCTTTGAAATTTTCCCCATTTGAAAACAAGAATTACAGTTTTGCACTTTAGGGGTAACTTTCCATTGACCTGGATGCTGAACTTAATAGCATTGTGGTCACTGTTTCCAATTGGTGTAACAACCTCTACATCTCTTGAGACCTGCTCAGAACCAAGTCTCAGATCACTACGCCTCTGGTAGACTCTGTGATCAACAGAGCGCCAGCACAGTCATTGATAGCATCTAGGAATCTGATTTCTATAGCAAATACATGACCTCAGCACATGTATACCCAGTGAATGTGAGGGTAGTTGACATCTCCCAGTATCACAACAGTCTCTGTTTTAGTCACTTCCCTTCTTTCCTTCTCCACCTGAAGATCAGCTTCAAGAGTTGGATCAGATGGGCAATAGCACCCACTCACCCCACACACTTTGAAGTAACCCTTAGGGCCCAGTATTTCCGCTTATGTCGCTACTGTTGGGGAATCAATTCCTCTGAGGTTTTCTAACTTAATTAATTCCATGCCCTCTTTGATGTACAACACACCACCACCAATCCAGCCCACTCTGTCCCACCTATAGAACTTATACCCAGGAATGACTGTATCCCATAGATTTCCCCATCCCACCATATTTCTGAGACACCTCCTATATCTAAATTGTCACTGAACACCAAGCACTCCAGCTCCCCAATCTTGGCTCAGAGACTTTTCGCATAGGCGTCCTGACACCTATGACATGTTTCCCTCTCCAGTCACTCTCGCTCCCTCGGACCCTCAGTCACTACGCATGGCCCTCATTTGCCATCATGCCCTCACTCCCAAGTTCTATTATGCTCATGTCAACATTGCCCCGAGTGTTATGCAGTTATTCCTTTGGGCTGATTTGTCCCTAAGCAGAGACTCCCCTGGGATTCGTTTAACAGCTGCTTGGCCATTTTTTGGATATTAATTGTCAGTAGCCTGGTTTCCTTTTGGTTCAAGTGAAGCCTGGCTCTTTCGTACAGGTTTGGCTTGTCCCAGAAACTTTCCTCCATGCCTAACAAATCTAAACCCTTCCTCCAGACACCGCTTTCTCATGCACGCATTAAGACCCCTGACCTGTGCCACAGCAGGCCAAGTGCGTGGAACTGGCAGCACTTCCGAGAATGCTGTCTTTGAGCTCCTGGCCCTTTAACTTTCTGCCTAGTAACCTGCATTTTTCCTCCAGGATCACACGACTACATTTCCCAATATTATTTTTGTCAACGTGCACCATTGACTACTAGCTGCTCCCCAGCACTATCCTCCAGCCTATCTAGACAACATACCCACAACCTGTCCGCAACCTACCCACCAGGCAGGAAAGTCACCGTGTGTCACACAGTGGACAAAAAAACCCAGGTGCCATCAGGAGGTCCACCAGTGGAGCCAGTACACTAAAAGTCCTCCCGCTGTTCCCCCTCCCTAGGGCCAAGAATACACAGCATCACTTGCCCCAGACAGAGAGTTCCAACACTACACTATGGCCACTGATGGACCTCTGCTCCATATATTGATCCAATCCCCTCTTGAAGCTGGCTATGCTTGTAGCCGCCACCACCTGTGGCAGTGAATTCCATGTGTTAGTCACCCTTTGGGTGAAGAAGTAGGTAGTTCCTTTTATCCACTCTAAACCGACTGCTCAGGAATTTCATTGTGTACCCACGAGTTCTTGTGTTGTGAGAAAAGGAGAAAAGGACATCTTTCTCTACCTTCTCTATCCTGTGCATATTCTTGTAAATCTCTGTCATATCGCCCCTCAGTTGATGTTTCTCCAAGCTAAAGAGTCCCAAGTGCTTTAACCTTTCTTCATAGGGAAAGAAAGATTCTGTTGGAGAGCATTGCCAAATTGTGAGAAGCCAGTGAGGAACATCACCCCTCTACTTATTACATCAGCAAACAACAGACAGGCAAATGAGAAGGTTTAACGTTAAGATTTTATTAATTCTGGGAAGGGGCCCTATTGACTTTAATTCTCCAAACGTTTTTCCTCTTCTATCAGAATGGTTTCGATTGCACTCCTTAACTCAAACACCTAACGGGTGATCCCTGCTCGATGCTCAGAGGAAGGCGAAAAACCTCCAGGAGCCCTGGCCAATCTGCCCTGGAGGAAAATTCCTTCCCGACCCCAGAAAATGGCGGTCAGTGCTGCCCTGAGCATGTGAGCAAAGACCAGAAACTGCCACGCCGTGGCCTGTGGCTCGCTCAGGCTAATCTCCTCCTTCCATACATCCCCTGGTTTCTAAGGACCAGCCTTGAAGATTCCATGGCTGCCCTTCCTGTGGCCCCAGCAGCCGCTGGCCCACGCTCTACAGACTGCCCAACCGACAGACTGGTTGCTCTTGAATTCAGCCAGTAGCTCCGCCCTCTCCAGGTATGGCCAGATGCCTTCCTAAGATTCCTGTGGTGACTAGCAGATGCCTTCTTCTTGGCCAGGGTCACATATTCAGTTTTGAGGGGAAAGAACCACGGGTAGAATTCTAGCAGGAGCTCCTTTGCAGATTAGGCCACACACCCCTGATGTAGCCAATCCTCCAAGAGCTTACAAGGTTCTTTTTTGTCAGCTCTTGGAGGACTGGCTACATCAGGGGTGTGTGGCCTAATATGCAAAGGAGCTCCTGCTAAAATACCACCCCTGAAAAGAACCGCCTGTTCCCTTTGGGTTGTGGTCCCACAGCTGACCAACAAAGCCACATCACATTTCATATGGACACATTGTGCGCTGAGCAGACTGCCTCTGTGCTGGCCAAGCCAAGCCAATTAGATGCTGGAGGCCTCTAACTCTAACCGGGAACATGTAGACTAAGAGGATGCAGTCTCTAACACAGGGATTTAGGCTTTTCGTCGAATTCATGCTTTAGCTTGACTATATGCTTGACCACAGAATTATTCTTGACTAAAGAACTGGGACTGTATTATGATTGCATAACTGTATTTTGAAACTGTGCTAATGCTATCTATTCTTTGCCTTTCTAACTATGTTTTAAGCCTTCTGTCCAGAAAAGAAGGCTTAAAAAGTCTTGAAACTTACTGGTGTGCATGTATTAGCCTTCTGAAAACTGTCGGTTGTTAGGGTTACTGAGATGCCCAAAAGTGAATCCGGCCTCATGCAGTACTTTCTGCCTGCTTGGATTTAGGAATACTCACCGTTACACTGCCCATTCAATCAAAACAAATTCTTCAAAGTCACTGTTCTTAGGGGCTTTCACGCACCATATCCAGAGCCTGTCTGTAAAGTCGGCTTAGTATAGCGGCTAAGAGTGCGGACTCTAATTTGGGAGAACCGGGTTTGCTTTCCCTCTCCTCCACTTGCACCTGCTGGAATGGCCTTGAGTCAGCCATAACTCTGGTAGATACTAGAACTTTCACATGAAACCTGTATAAATGCAATTTACTACAAACGAAACCAAACAAAACTAAGGAACACTGAACATTCAATACACGAAATTTCCCCACGTAGTCTTTCAATAGCTTTGAAATTAGGCTTTCTCAAGATAGACACAACAGTGGTTAAGCACTTTTCTCTTCAGTGTTCGACTCCTAACGGTGCAGAGAGGATAAGGAAGGAACCGCTTATGAAAGGACTCCTCACGGTTTTGATCATCAACTTTGTCAGCCTTCCTCCGACTACGCATGCTCTCAACAGACCCATGTTAAAAGAATTAAGCTGAGGGTGAGTGTGACGAAGTTGATGATCGAAACCGTGAGGAGTCCTTTCATAAGCGGATCCTTCCTTATCCTCTCTGCACCGTTAGGAGTCGAATGCTGAAGAGAAAAGTGCTTACCCACTGTTGTGTCTATCTTGAGAAAGCCTAATTTCACGGCTATTGAAAGACTACGCGGGGAAATTTCGTGTATTGAATGTTCAGTGTTCCTTAGTTTTGTTTGGTTTAGTTTGTACTAAACCGTGTACATGTTTCACGTGTAAGTTGTAGTGTCTACCAGAGTTGTGGTTGTCTCAAGGCCACAAGTGGAGGTGCAAGTGGAGCAGTGGGGAATCAAACCTGGTTCTCCCAGATAAGAGTCCACACACTTAACCACAACACCAAATTGGCTCCCAACATGGGTGTCATCTGCATCAGCTGTGGACGGCGGCCTTGGCGTCGTCTGCATCAGCTCTAGGCGTCATGTGCATTGAGCTGGGCGTCATCTGCATCAACCGTGGGCAGCAGCCTGGGCTTCCTCTGCATCAGCCGTGGGCGATGTCTGCATCAGCCATAGGCGTCAGCTACATCAGCCATGAGTGGCGGCCTGGGCATCCTCTACATGAGCCGTGGGCGTCATATGCATGCACCGTGGGCGTCATGTGCATCAGCCGTGGACAGCAGCCTGGGCGTCCTCTGCATGAGCCGTGGGCGTCATCTGCATCAGCCATAGGCGTCATCTACATCAGCCGTGGGCAGCGTCCTGGGCATCCACTGCATCAGCCGTGGGCGTCAACTGCATCGGCCTGGGCCTCGTCTGCATCAGCCCTGGGCGTCGTCTGCACTGAGCTGGGCGTCATCTGCATCCAGCCGCAGGCGATAGCCTGGGCTTTCTCTGCATCAGCCGTAGGCGTCAACTGCATCGGCCCGGGCGTCGTCTGCATCAGCCATGGGCGTCATCTGCACTGAGCTGGGCGTCATCTGCATCAGCCCTGGGCGGCTGCCTAGGCATCGTCTGCATCAGCCGTAGGCGTTGTCTGCATCAGCCGTGGCGTCATCTACATCAGCCGTGGGCTGCAGCCAGGGCGTCGTCTGCATCAGCGGTGGGTGTCGTCTGCATCAGCTCTAGGCGTCATGTGCATTGAGCTGGGCGTCATCTGCATCGACCGTGGGCAGCAGCCTGGGCTTCCTCTGCATCAGCCGTGGGCGTTGTCTGCATCAGCCATAGGCGTCAGCTACATCAGCCGTGAGCGGCGGCCTGGGCATCCTCTGCATGAGCCGTGGGCATCATATGCATGCACCGTGGGCGTCATGTGCATCAGCCGTGGACAGCAGCCTGGGCATCCTCTGCATGAGCCATGGGCGTCATCTGCATCAGCCATAGGCGTCATCTACATCAGCCGTGGGCAGCGTCCTGGGCGTCCACTGCATCAGCCGTGGGCGTCAACTGCATCGGCCTGGGCCTCGTCTGCATCAGCCCTGGCCGTCGTCTGCACTGAGCTGGGCGTCATCTGCATCCAGCCGCAGGCGATAGCCTGGGCTTTCTCTGCATCAGTCGTAGGCGTCAACTGCATCGGCCCGGGCGTCGTCTGCATCAGCCGTGGGCGTCATCTGCACTGAGCTGGGCGTCATCTGCATCAGCCCTGGGCGGCTGCCTGGGCGTCCTCTGCATCAGCCGTAGGCGTCGTCTGCATCAGCCGTGGCGTCATCTACATCAGCCGTGGGCTGCAGCCAGGGCGTCGTCTGCATCAGCGGTGGGTGTCGTCTGCATCAGCTCTAGGCGTCATGTGCATTGAGCTGGGCGTCATCTGCATCAACCGTGGGCAGCAGCCTGGGCTTCCTCTGCATCAGCCGTGGGCGTTGTCTGCATCAGCCATAGGCGTCAGCTACATCAGCCGTGAGCGGCGGCCTGGGCATCCTCTGCATGAGCCGTGGGCATCATCTGCATGAGCCGTGTGCGTCATCTGCATCAGCCGTGGGCAGCGTCCTGGGCGTCCTCTGCATCAGCCGTGGGCGTCAACTGCATCGGCCTGGGCGTCTTCTGCATCAGCTGTGGGCGTCATCTGCATCGAGCTGGGCGTCTTCTGCATCAGCCGTGGCCATCATCTGCATGGAGCTGGGCGTCAGCTGCATCATCCTCTGGCATCATCTGATTTCCCATATCTGACATTTCCCCAAAGTTCTAGATGGGGAAGCTTTCCCTCAAGAACACCAAAACATCAGGCCAACAGTTTTCCTTCTTCATCACGTCTTCTTTTTCCTCTTTTCCCACCTTCCTTCCTTTCTAGCTCACCAAAGACACAAGGTGGCTGCAGAAGAAAAAATATCTAACAGCTTCAGTCACCAAGAAAGCAATTAAGTAGAAATAGAATAATAATGAAAACAGCATTGGATGCAGAGAGTAAAGATCTTAGCTTCAACCAAATGCCCCATTAAGGAACTCTACTCGACAAAACCCCAAGAAGCACAATGGGTTCCTTCCCATATTCTCAGAAAGATCGCTTCACATAACCAGGGCCCCATCTGAAAGGACCCAGGCCATGCCAGAGGCAAACTGAACTTTTGTATAGGGAGCAATGCTGCCCGCTGGTTGCTAAGCACATCATAACAGAAGAAAACGCATCATCAGCCACCTGATTACATCACAATGATATGTCCACAGGGCCACCCTACGGTGCTCTTGGATTGCCAACTCCTGTAGATTTTGGGGTGCAGCCTGTGGAGAGAGGGGTTTGGGAGGGGATGGAACTCAGTGGAGTAGAATGTCATAGAATCCGCCCTCCAAAGGAGCCATTTTCTCCAACAGGACTGACCTCTGTAATCTGGAGATTATTCCAGGAGATCTCCAGTTCCCACCTGGAGGCAGGCAAACCTAGCTGTGGGTCCCTCGATCTCCATTTTGACTGAATTTCCTATAAACATGTTATGAAATCACAGTTGGCCCAGAAGAGTTCTGTGGGGAGGCAAGGAATTCTGGGGGGATTTGGCAGTGCAAACGGAACCCAGGGCAGCCTCGATTTGGAGGGCACTGCCCCAGGTGGATTTGCCCCAATCTAGACGCTACTGAGAAGAAGGTTTTCGCCCTCACTTCCCCACAGTACTGTTGAGTTTTCGGGCATCTCCCTGGTTTCCCTGCTTTTTTGTGATCTTTTCCAAACCTGCTTCACCCATAGTGTTTTGGGAAACATCACGACAGAGGCCGGATGGCTACTAAGTGGGTGGAAAAGTGTATGTTTTCCTGTTTCTGCCCACAGGGCAGCCATTTTCCCTCTGTAAGAGCATATGAAGAGCCTTGATGGACCAGACCAATGGTCCATTTAGCCCAGCATTCTGTCACACACACTGGCCAATCAGTTCTTCTGAATGGTGGAGAACAAGGTATAGAGGAAGAGGCCTTCCCCTGATGTTGCTTTCTAGCTCTGAGATAGTATAACAGCCGTCTTGAACACAGCGACGAGGTAGTACACAGCGATGAGGAAATATAAAGTCCTACCTCGTCGGTGTGTTCAAGACTGCTGTGTACAAGACATAGTGAACCATTTTGGAATTGAACTTCTGTGTGGTTTCCTCAGAGGCTGCAAAACTGAGGATCCCTATGAGGCTGAAGGACTATTGGATAAAACTATTGAATAGACTGTATTTGAAAATGGTTTTATTGATGTCCTTTTGCATCTGGGTGTTCTGTACATCGGTATATTAATACAGGATTTTCATTTGAGCGTGATTAGAATAATCATGATTATTTTTTTTCAGTCATTTATAATTCCACTGGTTTCCTTTTTTGAGGCTGGTTGTCACGGAAACTTGGGGTTTTCTCCTGTCACCCACCTGGAGTCTGGCATCCCTAACTCCCATGCAGCTTCCCTCGCAAGGAGATTTAAAGGCATACACACACTTTCTCTCCAAATGCAAAAAAAAAGCAAGAACTCTCCACCACTGCCAATTCTGACAGACTCAGCGAAGGGAGGGAGGGAGGTGTGACGAAACCTTGGAAGTTGGGGGCCATGGACTGAATGGGAAGTCGTGGGGCTTGGCAATCGGGACCAGACCCCAAGAAGCCCTGTTGTACCTACAGGCCTGGTCTCAGGTATATGCAATCAGGACATAGAGACTTAATGGTTTTCAACTGCCCCAGCGCGTCTAGAAAAAGGGTGTCAAACTTGCGGCCTGGGGGCTGAATCAGGCCCCCGGAGGGCTCCTATCAAGCCCGTGAGCAACTCACTGTCGTCTGCTTCCTTCTCCCCCTCTTGCTTTCTTCTGTATCACTGCTTGCTTTTTCAGGCTTGCTCAATCACACAGGAGCTACACAGCAAAGCACCTCTCTTGGAGAGAAGTGGGGGAAGTAGAGCTAGCTTTGCCAGGCTCTCTCAGTTGCACAGCAGAGCTACTGAGCCAAGGCTCTCTTCCTTCTCTTGATTGAGGCTCAGCAAGCCAATGAGGTGGATTAGGCTGTCTGTGTGTGTGTTTGTCTGTGTCCATTATAAAGTTTTATCTCCCTGACCTGGCATTATATTTTATGGCACACATGGCCCGGCCCAACAAGGTCAAGATCCGACCTTCATAGCAAATGAGTTTGACACTCCTGGTCTAGAACTTCATCTCTGTTCACCTCAAGTTGGCTCAGTTCTTCAGACTCACTTCCTCAGAACAGGGGCTGTGGCATGGGCATGTGCCCCACACTTTCCAAAGTGAGCACAAAAGCACAAAGTCATTGAGCTTCTCTGCCATCTCTCTCCTCTTTCTATAGCAGTTCCTTCATTCCTGTGTCATACAAAGGCTCCGCTGCTTCTCTGACTGGTTACTTTCACTGGATATATTTTTTTAAAATGCTTATTGTTTGACTTGATATTTGTAGCAACCTGCTCCTCAAAATCTCCTTTTCAGTGCCTAATCATTGACTTACACTTTTTTTCTTCTTTACAAGAGCCCGTGGTTCCTCCCGTTCAGTTCATTGAGACAGCTCTTCCACTGGTTCAAAAGAAGTTTCTTCACTTTTTAGAGCATCCTTTACACAAGCCTTCTTTCAGATTTGGCAGTGCCTTTCCCAGCTTGTGGAATGCATTCTCTTTGGGCTTCAATTAGTGTGGTTTTAAATAGCTTCCAAGCATCCTCTATGGATTTAACTCTCTTGTGTTTGCCCTTCAGCTTCCTTTTTACTATTCCCCACGTTTTGGTAAAGCTCCCTCTTTGAAATTTTCCCCATTTGAAAACAAGAATTACAGTTTTGCACTTTAGGGGTAACTTTCCATTGACCTGGATGCTGAACTTAATAGCATTGTGGCCACTGTTTCCAATTGGTGTAACAACCTCTACATCTCTTGAGACCTGCTCAGAACCAAGTCTCAGATCACTACACCTCTGGTAGACTCTGTGATCAACAGAGCGCCAGCACAGTCATTGATAGCATCTAGGAATCTGATTTCTATAGCAAATACATGACCTCAGCACATGTATACCCAGTGAATGTGAGGGTAGTTGACATCTCCCACTATCACAACAGTCTCTGTTTTAGTCACTTCCCTTCTTTCCTTCTCCACCTGAAGATCAGCTTCAAGAGTTGGATCAGATGGGCAATAGCACCCACTCACCCCACACACTTTAAAGTAACCCTTAGGGCCCAGTATTTCCGCTTATATCGCTACTGTTGGGGAATCAATTCCTCTGAGGTTTTCTAACTTAATTAATTCCATGCCCTCTTTGATGTACAACACACCACCACCAATCCAGCCCACTCTGTCCCACCTATAGAACTTATACCCAGGAATGACTGTATCCCATAGATTTCCCCATCCCACCATATTTCTGAGACACCTCCTATATCTAAATTGTCACTGAACACCAAGCACTCCAGCTCCCCAATCTTGGCTCAGAGACTTTTCGCATAGGCGTCCTGACACCTATGACATGTTTCCCTCTCCAGTCACTCTCGCTCCCTCGGACCCTCAGTCACTACGCATGGCCCTCATTTGCCATCATGCCCTCACTCCCAAGTTCTATTATGCTCATGTCAACATTGCCCCGAGTGTTATGCAGTTATTCCTTTGGGCTGATTTGTCCCTAAGCAGAGACTCCCCTGGGATTCGTTTAACAGCTGCTTGGCCATTTTTTGGATATTAATTGTCAGTAGCCTGGTTTCCTTTTGGTTCAAGTGAAGCCTGGCTCTTTCGTACAGGTTTGGCTTGTCCCAGAAACTTTCCTCCATGCCTAACAAATCTAAACCCTTCCTCCAGACACCGCTTTCTCATGCACGCATTAAGACTCCTGACCTGTGCCACAGCAGGCCAAGTGCGTGGAACTGGCAGCACTTCCGAGAATGCTGTCCTTGAGCTCCTGGCCCTTTAACTTTCTGCCTAGTAACCTGCATTTTTCCTCCAGGATCACACGACTACATTTCCCAATATTATTTTTGTCAACGTGCACCATTGACTACTAGCTGCTCCCCAGCACTATCCTTCAGCCTATCTAGACAACATACCCACAACCTGTCCGCAACCTACCCACCAGGCAGGAAAGTCACCGTGTGTCACACAGTGGACAAAAAAACCCAGGTGCCATCAGGAGGTCCACCAGTGGAGCCAGTACAGTAAAAGTCCTCCCGCTGTTCCCCCTCCCTAGCGCCAAGAATACACAGCATCACTTGCCCCAGACAGAGAGTTCCAACACTACACTATGGCCACTGATGGACCTCTGCTTCATATATTGATCCAATCCCCTCTTGAAGCTGGCTATGCTTGTAGCCGCCACCTCCTGTGGCAGTGAATTCCATGTGTTAGTCACCCTTTGGGTGAAGAAGTAGGTAGTTCCTTTTATCCACTCTAAACCGACTGCTCAGGAATTTCATTGTGTACCCACGAGTTCTTGTGTTGTGAGAAAAGGAGAAAAGGACATCTTTCTCTACCTTCTCTATCCCGTGCATATTCTTGTGAATCTCTGTCATATCGCCCCTCAGTTGATGTTTCTCCAAGCTAAAGAGTCCCAAGTGCTTTAACCTTTCTTCATAGGGAAAGAAAGATTCTGTTGGAGAGCATTGCCAAATTGTGAGAAGCCAGTGAGGAACATCACCCCTCTACTTATTACATCAGCAAACAACAGACAGGCAAATGAGAAGGTTTAACGTTAAGATTTTATTAATTCTGGGAAGGGGCCCTATTGACTTTAATTCTCCAAACGTTTTTCCTCTTCTATCAGAATGGTTTCGATTGCACTCCTTAACTCAAACACCTAACGGGTGATCCCTGCTCGATGCTCAGAGGAAGGCGAAAAACCTCCAGGAGCCCTGGCCAATCTGCCCTGGAGGAAAATTCCTTCCCGACCCCAGAAAATGGCGGTCAGTGCTGCCCTGAGCATGTGAGCAAAGACCAGAAACTGCCACGCCGTGGCCTGTGGCTCGCTCAGGCTAATCTCCTCCTTCCATACATTGCCTGGTTTCTAAGGACCAGCCTTGAAGATTCCATGGCTGCCCTTCCTGTGGCCCCAGCAGCCGCTGGCCCACGCTCTACAGACTGCCCAACCGACAGACTGGTTGCTCTTGAATTCAGCCAGTAGCTCCGCCCTCTCCAGGTATGGCCAGATGCCTTCCTAAGATTCCTGTGGTGACTAGCAGATACCTTCTTCTTGGCCAGGGTCACATATTCAGTTTTGAGGGGAAAGAACCACGGGTAGAATTCTAGCAGGAGCTCCTTTGCAGATTAGGCCACACACCCCTGATGTAGCCAATCCTCCAAGAGCTTACAAGGTTCTTTTTTGTCAGCTCTTGGAGGACTGGCTACATCAGGGGTGTGTGGCCTAATATGCAAAGGAGCTCCTGCTAAAATACCACCCCTGAAAAGAACCGCCTGTTCCCTTTGGGTTGTGGTCCCACAGCTGACCAACAAAGCCACATCACATTTCATATGGACACATTGTGCGCTGAGCAGACTGCCTCTGTGCTGGCCAAGCCAAGCCAATTAGATGCTGGAGGCCTCTAACTCTAACCGGGAACATGTAGACTAAGAGGATGCAGTCCCTAACACAGGGATTTAGGCTTTTCGTCGAATTCATGCTTTAGCTTGACTATATGCTTGACCACAGAATTATTCTTGACTAAAGAACTGGGACTGTATTATGATTGCATAACTGTATTTTGAAACTGTGCTAATGCTATCTATTCTTTGCCTTTCTAACTATGTTTTAAGCCTTCTGTCCAGAAAAGAAGGCTTAAAAAGTCTTGAAACTTACTGGTGTGCATGTATTAGCCTTCTGAAAACTGTAGGTTGTTAGGGTTACTGAGATGCCCAAAAGTGAATCCGGCCTCATGCAGTACTTTCTGCCTGCTTGGATTTAGGAATACTCACCATTACACTGCCCATTCAATCAAAACAAATTCTTCAAAGTCACTGTTCTTAGGGGCTTTCACGCACCATATCCAGAGCCTGTCTGTAAAGTCGGCTTAGTATAGCGGCTAAGAGTGCGGACTCTAATTTGGGAGAACCGGGTTTGCTTTCCCTCTCCTCCACTTGCACCTGCTGGAATGGCCTTGAGTCAGCCATAACTCTGGTAGATACTAGAACTTTCACATGAAACCTGTATAAATGCAATTTACTACAAACGAAACCAAACAAAACTAAGGAACACTGAACATTCAATACACGAAATTTCCCCACGTAGTCTTTCAATAGCTTTGAAATTAGGCTTTCTCAAGATAGACACAACAGTGGTTAAGCACTTTTCTCTTCAGTGTTCGACTCCTAACGGTGCAGAGAGGATAAGGAAGGAACCGCTTATGAAAGGACTCCTCACGGTTTTGATCATCAAGTTTGTCAGCCTTCCTCCGACTACGCATGCTCTCAACAGACCCATGTTAAAAGAATTAAGCTGAGGGTGAGTGTGACGAAGTTGATGATCGAAACCGTGAGGAGTCCTTTCATAAGCGGATCCTTCCTTATCCTCTCTGCACCGTTAGGAGTCGAATGCTGAAGAGAAAAGTGCTTACCCACTGTTGTGTCTATCTTGAGAAAGCCTAATTTCACGGCTATTGAAAGACTACGCGGGGAAATTTCGTGTATTGAATGTTCAGTGTTCCTTAGTTTTGTTTGGTTTAGTTTGTACTAAACCGTGTACATGTTTCACGTGTAAGTTGTAGTGTCTACCAGAGCTGTGGTTGTCTCAAGGCCCCAAGTGGAGGTGCAAGTGGAGGAGTGGGGAATCAAACCTGGTTCTCCCAGATAAGAGTCCACACACTTAACCACAACACCAAATTGGCTCCCAACATGGGTGTCATCTGCATCAGCTGTGGACGGCGGCCTTGGCGTCGTCTGCATCAGCTCTAGGCGTCATGTGCATTGAGCTGGGCGTCATCTGCATCAACCGTGGGCAGCAGCCTGGGCTTCCTCTGCATCAGCCGTGGGCGATGTCTGCATCAGCCATAGGCGTCAGCTACATCAGCCATGAGCGGCGGCCTGGGCATCCTCTACATGAGCCGTGGGCGTCATATGCATGCACCGTGGGCGTCATGTGCATCAGCCGTGGACAGCAGCCTGGGCATCCTCTGCATGAGCCGTGGGCGTCATCTGCATCAGCCATAGGCGTCATCTACATCAGCCGTGGGCAGCGTCCTGGGCGTCCACTGCATCAGCCGTGGGCGTCAACTGCATCGGCCTGGGCCTCGTCTGCATCAGCCCTGGGCGTCGTCTGCACTGAGCTGGGCGTCATCTGCATCCAGCCGCAGGCGATAGCCTGGGCTTTCTCTGCATCAGCCGTAGGCGTCAACTGCATCGGCCCGGGCGTCGTCTGCATCAGCCGTGGGCGTCATCTGCACTGAGCTGGGCGTCATCTGCATCAGCCCTGGGCGGCTGCCTGGGCGTCCTCTGCATCAGCCGTAGGCGTCGTCTGCATCAGCCGTGGCGTCATCTACATCAGCCGTGGGCTGCAGCCAGGGCGTCGTCTGCATCAGCGGTGGGTGTCGTCTGCATCAGCTCTAGGCGTCATGTGCATTGAGCTGGGCGTCATCTGCATCAACCGTGGGCAGCAGCCTGGGCTTCCTCTGCATCAGCCGTGGGCGTTGTCTGCATCAGCCATAGGCGTCAGCTACATCAGCCGTGAGCGGCGGCCTGGGCATCCTGTGCATGAGCCGTGGGCGTCATATGCATGCACCGTGAGCGTCATGTGCATCAGCCGTGGACAGCAGCCTGGGCATCCTCTGCATGAGCCGTGGGCGTCATCTGCATCAGCCATAGGCGTCATCTACATCAGCCGTGGGCAGCGTCCTGGGCGTCCACTGCATCAGCCGTGGGCGTCAACTGCATCGGCCTGGGCCTCGTCTGCATCAGCCCTGGGCGTCGTCTGCACTGAGCTGGGCGTCATCTGCATCCAGCCGCAGGCGATAGCCTGGGCTTTCTCTGCATCAGCCGTAGGCGTCAACTGCATCGGCCCGGGCGTCGTCTGCATCAGCCGTGGGAGTCATCTGCACTGAGCTGGGCGTCATCTGCATCAGCCCTGGGCGGCTGCCTGGGCGTCTTCTGCATCAGCCGTAGGCGTCGTCTGCATCAGCCGTGGCGTCATCTACATCAGCCGTGGGCTGCAGCCAGGGCGTCGTCTGCATCAGCGGTGGGTGTCGTCTGCATCAGCTCTAGGCGTCATGTGCATTGAGCTGGGCGTCATCTACATCAATCGTGGGCAGCAGCCTGGGCTTCCTCTGCATCATCCGTGGGCGACGTCTGCATCAGCCATAGGCGTCAGCTACATCAGCCGTGAGCGGCGGCCTGGGCATCCTCTGCATGAGCTGTGGGCATCATATGCATGCACCGTGGGCGTCATGTGCATCAGCCGTGGACAGCAGCCTGGGCATCCTCTGCATGAGCCGTGGGCGTCATCTGCATCAGCCATAGGCGTCATCTACATCAGCCGTGGGCAGCGTCCTGGGCGTCCACTGCATCAGCCGTGGGCGTCAACTGCATCGGCCTGGGCCTCGTCTGCATCAGCCCTGGGCGTCGTCTGCACTGAGCTGGGCGTCATCTGCATCCAGCCGCAGGCGATAGCCTGGGCTTTCTCTGCATCAGCCGTAGGCGTCAACTGCATCGGCCCGGGCGTCGTCTGCATCAGCCGTGGGCGTCATCTGCACTGAGCTGGGCTTCATCTGCATCAGCCCTGGGCGGCTGCCTGGGCGTCCTCTGCATCAGCCGTAGGCGTCGTCTGCATCAGCCGTGGCGTCATCTACATCAGCCGTGGGCTGCAGCCGGGGCGTCGTCTGCATCAGCGGTGGGTGTCGTCTGCATCAGCCGTTGGCGGCGGCCTGGGCGTCATCTGCATCAGCCGTGTGCGTCATCTGCATCAGCCGTGGGCAGCGTCCTGGGCGTCCTCTGCATCAGCCGTGGGCGTCAACTGCATCGGCCTGGGCGTCTTCTGCATCAGCTGTGGGCGTCATCTGCATCGAGCTGGGCGTCTTCTGCATCAGCCGTGGCCATCATCTGCATGGAGCTGGGCGTCAGCTGCATCATCCTCTGGCATCATCTGATTTCCCATATCTGACATTTCCCCAAAGTTCTAGATGGGGAAGCTTTCCCTCAAGAACACCAGAACATCAGGCCAACAGTTTTCCTTCTTCATCACGTCTTCTTTTTCCTCTTTTCCCACCTTCCTTCCTTTCTAGCTCACCAAAGACACAAGGTGGCTGCAGAAGAAAAAATATCTAACAGCTTCAGTCACCAAGAAAGCAATTAAGTAGAAATAGAATAATAATGAAAACAGCATTGGATGCAGAGAGTAAAGATCTTAGCTTCAACCAAATGCCCCATTAAGGAACTCTACTCGACAAAACCCCAAGAAGCACAATGGGTTCCTTCGCATATTCTCAGAAAGATCGCTTCACATAACCAGGGCCCCATCTGAAAGGACCCAGGCCATGCCAGAGGCAAACTGAACTTTTGTATAGGGAGCAATGCTGCCCGCTGGTTGCTAAGCACATCATAACAGAAGAAAACGCATCATCAGCCACCTGATTACATCACAATGATATGTCCACAGGGCCACTCTACGGTGCTCTTGGATTGCCAACTCCTGTAGATTTTGGGGTGCAGCCTGTGGAGAGAGGGGTTTGGGAGGGGATGGAACTCAGTGGAGTAGAATGTCATAGAATCCGCCCTCCAAAGGAGCCATTTTCTCCAACAGGACTGACCTCTGTAATCTGGAGATTATTCCAGGAGATCTCCAGTTCCCACCTGGAGGCAGGCAAACCTAGCTGTGGGTCCCTCGATCTCCATTTTGACTGAATTTCCTATAAACATGTTATGAAATCACAGTTGGCCCAGAAGAGTTCTGTGGGGAGGCAAGGAATTCTGGGGGGATTTGGCAGTGCAAACGGAACCCAGGGCAGCCTCGATTTGGAGGGCACTGCCCCAGGTGGATTTGCCCCAATCTAGACGCTACTGAGAAGAAGGTTTTCGCCCTCACTTCCCCACAGTACTGTTGAGTTTTCGGGCATCTCCCTGGTTTCCCTGCTTTTTTGTGATCTTTTCCAAACCTGCTTCACCCATAGTGTTTTGGGAAACATCACGACAGAGGCCGGATGGCTACTAAGTGGGTGGAAAAGTGTATGTTTTCCTGTTTCTGCCCACAGGGCAGCCATTTTCCCTCTGTAAGAGCATATGAAGAGCCTTGATGGACCAGACCAATGGTCCATTTAGCCCAGCATTCTGTCACACACACTGGCCAATCAGTTCTTCTGAATGGTGGAGAACAAGGTATAGAGGAAGAGGCCTTCCCCTGATGTTGCTTTCTAGCTCTGAGATAGTATAACAGCCGTCTTGAACACAGCGACGAGGTAGTACACAGCGATGAGGAAATATAAAGTCCTACCTCGTCGGTGTGTTCAAGACTGCTGTGTACAAGACATAGTGAACCATTTTGGAAATGAACTTCTGTGTGGTTTCCTCAGAGGCTTCAAAACTGAGGATCCCTATGAGGCTGAAGGACTATTGGATAAAACTATTGAATAGACTGTATTTGAAAATGGTTTTATTGATGTCCTTTTGCATCTGGGTGTTCTGTACATCGGTATATTAATACAGGATTTTCATTTGAGCGTGATTAGAATAATCATGATTATTTTTTTCAGTCATTTATAATTCCACTGGTTTCCTTTTTTGAGGCTGGTTGTCACGGAAACTTGGGGTTTTCTCCTGTCACCCACCTGGAGTCTGGCATCCCTAACTCCCATGCAGCTTCCCTCGCAAGGAGATTTAAAGGCATACACACACTTTCTCTCCAAATGCAAAAAAAAAAGCAAGAACTCTCCACCACTGCCAATTCTGACAGACTCAGCGAAGGGAGGGAGGGAGGTGTGACGAAACCTTGGAAGTTGGGGGCCATGGACTGAATGGGAAGTCATGGGGCTTGGCAATCGGGACCAGACCCCAAGAAGCCCTGTTGTACCTACAGGCCTGGTCTCAGGTATATGCAATCAGGACATAGAGACTTAATGGTTTTCAACTTCCCCAGCGCGTCTAGAAAAAGGGTGTCAAACTTGCGGCCTGTGGGTTGAATCAGGCCCCCGGAGGGCTCCTATCAAGCCCGCGAGCCACTCACTGTCGTCTGCTTCCTTCTCCCCCTCTTGCTTTCTTCTGTATCACTGCTTGCTTTTTCAGGCTTCCTCAATCACATAAGATTGAGGCTTGCTCAATCACATGGGTCGCGGTGGGCCAGGGGAGATCTCCCTACCAGCCTTTGACGGTGCGTCGCTGATACCAGTGCACAGGGTCAAGTGCCTGGGAGTGCTTCTGGAGCCTTCCTTGACAATGGAGGTACAGATAGCCACCACTGCTAAAGCCGCCTTTTTCCATCTTAGGAGGGCGAAGCAGCTGGCCCCCTTCCTGGAACGTGGTGACCTAGCAACAGTGATCCATGCAACAGTCACCTCGAGGTTGGACTACTGCAATGCCCTCTACATGGGGCTGCCACTGTACTGAACTCGGAAACTGCAGCTAGTACGGAATGCAGCAGTCAGGCTGTTGGTGGGACTACCTCGGTGGGAGCACGTGCAGCCTAGGTTGCGGGAGCTGCACTGTTTGCCAATTGTGTTCCGAGTTCGTTACAAGGTGCTGGTTATTACCTTTAAAGCCCTTTATGGCCGAGGACCTGTCTACCTTAGGGACCGCCTCTCTCCATATATCCCCCAGAGAGCACTGAGATCTAGCTCCGAAAATCTCTTAAAAATCCCTGGACCAAAGGAGGCCAAACTGAAAACAACTCAAGAGCAGGCCTTCTCAATAACGGCTCCCCATTGGTGGAATCAATTACCAGCGGAGGTTCGAGCCCTGTGGGACTATAATCAGTTCTGCAGGGCCTGTAAAACTGTCCTTTTTCAAATGGCCTACAAGACTGAATCCTGAAGCGACACCTAGCCATCTGATATACGCTGTCTTGTATTATAGCACCTCAACTGTTGTGGTTTTAATTAAATTATTTAAATGTATTTTATTGAATAATATATTTATTGTAATCATGGCACTTTCCATGTCTGTAAGCCGCCCTGAGCCCTGCCTCGGCGGGGAGGGCGGGATATAAATAAAAATTATTATTATTATTATTATATAGAACACTGGATTACTTTCCATCTCCTGAAACCAGCCTACGGGTAGTTTTCAGTATAAATGGTGAAATTCCATTTAGCTTTTGGATCATGGCCCTGGAATTCAAAATATTTTCTGATGCTACAGCCCAAATCCACTTGGGATCCCCATGAAGATTTGGGGGTCAGGTACAAGCTTGTGTGTACACCACGTCACTTCTGGTGATGAGTATAGGGGGGGAAATTCTATACACACACGGGACGGACATAAACTGCATAGTGAAGACCCATTACATACAGGGCTTTTTTTGAGCAGGACTGCACAAGGACAGTTTCAGCTGGCTTGGCATCAGGGTGTGGCCTAATAGGCAAATGAAAAAAAGCCCTGATTATATCCATGCATCTTATTGGGAGGCTTGAGGCATGGTTGCCAGATCCCCCCTGCCCACTGGAAAGGTCAGATCCAGGTTAGGAATCTTCTGGAAATTTGAGGATGGACTTTGGGGAGGCCAGGGACCTCAGTGGGATACAGTGCCCCTCTACCCTCCAGAATGAACTGATATATGTAGTCAGGAGACGAGTTGTAATTCCAGGGGATTCCCAGGCCCCACCTGGAGGCTGGCATCCCTAGCTCAAGGTCATGCAAGCTCCCCCCCACCATTTACAATTATTTCTTCTTGTATCCAGTTATGAAGAAGAATATATAAAGAGCTGGTTGTAACAAAAATGCATCCGGTAAATGGTGAGGAAGAATGAAGGAATAAAAAGTAGAGACTCTTCACTGTAGCTGCAGTTGCTGAGAATCTCCCTAATGTTGCTGAACTGGTTAATTACAGTTTATTTTTGCGGCAGCTAACACAGCTTCTCTTTTGGAACTGAAGTTTCATGTAGGTTGTATCTGCTTTATGGTGTTGGCAGAGAAATTATTAGGCTTATTCACATCAGCTTCCAAGTATAAAACAGCATATAAATAGCAACAATAGAAAATATAAAACAAGTTTTAAAAAGCAGAAAATACTAGTGAAGAAACTGTGTGGGAATTTGGTGTAGTGGTTAAGTGCATGGACTCTCATCTGGAAGAACCGGGTTTGATTCCCCATTCCTCCACTTGAAACTGCTGGACTGGCCTTGGGTCAGCCATAGCTTTCACAGGAGTTGTCCTTGAAAGGGCAGCTGCTGTAAAAAGCTCTCTCAGCCCCACCTACCTCACAGGCTGTCTGTTGTGGGGGAGGAAGGTAAAGGAGATTGTAAGCCACTCTCAGATTCAGGGTGAAGGGCTGGGTATAAATCTAATGTCATCTTCTTCATAATGTAATGGACTCCAGAATAGACAAGCATGTCCCAGAATAAGAATATTTTCTCTTTTTATCAGAGTGGAAAGCCTAGTGTTGCCAACCACAGTGGGCAATGCACTGGAAGGAACTGGGGTGAGGGTGGGCTGCCAACTTCCCAGTAGAGCCTGGAAATCTCCCAGAATTACAATTGGACTTCAGGTTACAGAGATCAGTTCCCCTGGAGAAAATGGCTGCTTTGGCAGGCGGATGCTATGGCATTATATCCCACTGGGGTTCCTCCCCAGGCTCCACCCCCAAAATCTTAAGCCATTGTCTAAATCAGGTCAGGTAACCCTAGGGGTCTGGTATGCTGGCATCGCACCAGAACAGCACCAGCAAGCCACCCAGCTTCTGCCCTGCCAGCCTGAGAAATGCTAGCAGAGAACAGGGGTAGTCCCTACCTGGCTTTGCTAGACAAGCCTCCATCAAGATTATTCAGACCCAGGAGATGATTCTTAAAGGAGCAGAACACAAATGTTTCAGGCTCCCATTATCCTCCTCAGTATTGAAAGGTAATCTGCTCCCTTACTTCAGGAGAATGTGCACAGCAGCATGCACAGGGGGGGAAAGCACTGAAGAGCGAGTAGCCCAGGCTGCTACAGAAGATACCATGTGTTTTATGTTGCCAAACTTTTGGAGAAATAAAGCGTTTTATCTGCTCAGCAATGTGGCCAACGGTGTGTTGAAAAGGATCAGAAACCAAATATGTAACACAGACAAACTTTATTTTTTAAATTTAATGAGCTTAAAACCTAATTAACATTTTCAAATATTATTGTTGGGAATTCTAAGAAAAGAATCACAGTCTATTGCTCTGCTAGTTTTTCAGGTCTAGTAAATAGGTTTGTGGCGGTCGTTGTGCTAATATATAAAAAAGGAAGATACCCTGAGAAAACTCTCTCCTTCATCTCACATCCTGTTATTCAGTGAAAATATGTGCAGAGCAGTCCTAAGTATGTTTACTCAAAAGCAAGAATTCCTGTGAGTTCAGTGTGACTTACTCAATGTTAAATGTACTCAAGACCATCTCCTTCCTCTCAGAACCCTGAACACAGAAATGTCTCTTCATTGTACATGGATACCAGAATCATTTCAAGACACTTTGATGCACATTACAGGATCACCTTGACCGACACAAGTGCAGAGATAATGCAGCATTAATATTTCTTTATAAAATACCTTTCTCAGCTGTTTAGGAAAAAAAAACCAAAATCTAATAGAGCTGGAAAGACCTTGTAAAAATAAGAAGAGAGAAAAATATACAGCATGCAAAATTTAAAAACACAAAACCAGGGTTATTTGTTTTAAAATATTCACCTGCAAAATAATATAGATTTGGTTTCCATAAGCTCTACACTGTAAACATATAATGGAACTGAAGGTCATGTCCTTAAGAGTGAATGTTCCTCCTCGCATTTGGCAGCAGTATTTGTTTTTTAAAAGTGAGTCAAAAATAGTAAGATCAAGTGGGAGTCACAGTCGTTCTTGCTGGCCCAGCTCTCATGACTGTTTCTGCACAGGGACAGTTTCACATACAGCTCTGACTGCTGCTACAAATGTAAAGATGTGAAAATGGAACAGGTGAAGTTTCCGCAGTGCCTGAATCATGCCCCTAGAAGTATGATCAAATACATGGGCAGGCGCCTGTTGGGAGCACAGGAACAAGGCCAGTGGGAATAGACAACAACCCCAACTTTTGTCGGTCTGGTTCAAAATTACATTTCATTTACAGATTTAACATGTAGCAATTGTTGCACAATTACAAACAAATTAGCAATTTGTGATAGTTCGTGTGATGCGAGAAGATCATGAAGCAACAAATAAATCTGGCAGCTTTTGCATTTTTTTGTAATTTATTGATACCCTACCTTTCTCCCCAACGGGGACCCAAAGCGGCTTACATCATTCTCCTCTCCTCCGTTTTATTCTCACAGCAACCCCATGAGGCAAGTTAGGCTGAGAGAATGTGAATGGCCCAAGGTCACCCAGCAAGCTTCCACATTATAACAGGGATTTGAACCTAGATCTCCCAGATCCTAGTCCGACAACCTTACCTACTACAGCATGCTGACTCTTTTGTTTATTTTTGCGGAAATTTTTTTTCCAAACACCAGTCTTTTGCCTAACCCAGGGGTGGGGAACCTTCATCCCGAGGGCCATATACGAGGTCACTTGGTGTGGCCTTTAGGAATTGCTGGGCCGAACCAAGCCATGTGGCAGCCTCCCTGGGGCCTGGCTGGCCAGCAAGAATTGTGGGGCCCAGCCGCAGTGTGCAGCAGCCTCCCCAGGGCCAGGCAGAGATCACAGGGCCCAGCTGTATTGTGCAGCAGCCTCCCTGGGGCTTGGCTGGCCGGCCAGCCAGAATTGCTGCAGGGCCTGGAAAAGTTACTGTCACAGTTCAGTTTGCATTTGATTATCCCAGATGGTGTGGCCTAATATGCTAATGAGTGCGTGACCTAATATGCTAATATTAGGGGATGTGGTCTGATATGTTACTGAGTTCCTGCTGGGCTTTTTCTACAAAGAAAAAACCCTGGACCTATGCATTTGCCTAGGGCGGCGGGCCGGGTGTGCATGTGTGTGCGCCAGACTAGGCTCTCCCCACATGAGTTCAAATAGAAAAACAATTATTTGCATTAATTTTGCAGGCCTGAATCATTCTCCCTTGGCGGAGCACTGTTTTTTAAACTGATAATTTTTTATGGCCTGCAAATGATGTTATAAATATCCATATGGCCCTTGGCAGAAAAAAGGTTCCCCACCCCTGGCCTAACCAAACTTGATCTGACAAAATTAATGAGACTCATTAATGAGAAAGTGTAGCCTTTACTTTCCATTGAAGTAACAGTTATATAAAAATAACAATGTTGCAATGAAAGAATTTGCTTTCTATTCAATGAGTTTGGGGCTTTGTGGGCAATTATTTTTATACAGAGCCATTTAACAGAGAAATACTGATTCCCAATAACACCTTGATTAAAAAGGCACGTTCTTAACATTTCAGCAGTTTCTTCAAGTCAGTTTTGCATTTGTGTGTGAAGGTTTGATTGTGCTTTTTACATTAGTAACCAATTCTTCTCCCTACTCCTCCATTTAAAAAAGTTGTATAACTTTTCCTCAAACACTCACTTAATCTTCAGGGATTTGTTTTGCTAAAGTTAAACTATACAGCTTTGTGGATGGAACTACAGAACTGTGAGTAGATACACACATCGGCATATGTACAGACACACACACAAAGTAGTCCTTCTGTAACAGCATCTAGAAGTGCTGTCTACTCGCCGTGAAGTTTGCTTGCAGCAATTGAATCCAGAGGCTTTTGTCAAGAGGAAAAAGAATTGTTTTGAAGATTATGCAAACCAATTAGGTTACTTGTACTCCAAGTGCCCAGTCCCTTTCTTCACTGGCTGGTTCAGATTTAATTCACTTCCAGATGAGATGATTGGCAGCTTGTTCTCCATGTGGTAGCGGATCAGGTGACCAACACTGTCAAATGTATGGTCTTTAGTTCTCACCTAGAAAAGGGAGCAAAATAAATTGGTAAAGCCCTTGTTTGTTGGCTATATATACTGTCCCTTTTTTGAGCAAGTTAAAGTAGTGAAGTAATCCAGTCAATTGGCTGGGTCCATGTAATTAGATTTCGGTTGCCAACAGGCCAGGGGGAGGGAATGTTCGAGATGTCTTTAGTTTTCATCTCTTGTTTTTGTTCTCTGGTTCTTTCCTGGGCCTTTTAAAACCACTTTTACCCCGATCCTTTTTTTCTGGAAGCCAGTTTTGAATTGGCTTCTTCCTCGTGTGTAATGTTTCTGTCAGTTTATTTGTCCCACCCAACTCCAGCCCACTTTTCAAGGACTAGACTGTCAGTCAAACCACTCCATCTTCTTGCCCCCTGCCCTGAAGATGAGTGGTTTCCTTTTTTTAAAATGGCCCTAAAATATCAATATATCAATGTAGTGTTGTAATTATTTATTTATTTATTACTTTAGATTTTTATCCCACCCTCTCTGCAAGCGGACTCAGGTTAAGGATAATAGGTTAAGCAGGTTCTCCATGAGGGAAGAGCTAGAGACTTACTTTTTTCTAATGAAAGCTGGGAATTCAGAGAACCTCCTTAAATTTTTATCACAACACTACATTGATATTTTAGGACCTTTAAAAAAATAAGGGCTCTGCCACCCCCAGTGATGACAGATCCTTCCCTTGAAAATCTTCATTTAAGGCACATGTGGGAGAAAATTAACTGAGTAACTTCCCTCTTTAAAGAAAGGATAGGTCCCCTGTGCAAGCACCAGTCGTTTCCAACTCTGGGGTGACCCTGTGGTGCAGAGTGGTAAAGCAGAAGTACTGTGGTCTGAACTCTCTGCTCATGACCTGAGTTCGATTCCGGCAGAAGCTGGATTCAGGTAGCCGGCCCAAGGTTGACTCAGCCTTCCATCCTTCCAAGGTCTGCAAAATGAGTCCCCAGCTTGCTGGGGGGAAAGTGTAAAAGACTGGGGAAGGCAATGGCAAACCACCCCGTAAAAAGTCTGCCATGAAAACGTTGCGAAAGCAACATCATCCCAGAGTCGGAAACGACTGGTGCTTGCACAGGGGACCTTTCCTTTCCCTCTTTAAACACAACTATTAATTTTGCACACTAGGGGGTGCTGTGGTTACACAATTTGAGTCTTGGAAGTTCAAGTTTTTGGCCGGGGGGGGGGGGGGCAGGTCAGTCCCTTCCCAAAATAGCCAAGAGTCCAAGCCATCTGTAGCCTTCAGAACAGAGGTTCTGGTCCTTTTGCTTCCAAGCAGGTGATTATTCCTACCTTCCCTTCAGGATCCACCAGCAGCAGATGTTTCGGTTGACCTCTTTGCAATCCGCTCAGAACATACTGGCCCGGTGACGTTGCACTTTCTCGCACCAAAAAGTCTCCATCGTTGACTAAGAGGCTCTCTGCAGCTTTCCTGGTTAACTTCCCATGGTAGCACTCTTCATTCCATAGCTGTTGCTTTATGCCTATGACACCTCCAAGACCAGCCATATTGCAGGAAAGATTCTGCTCGACTGCTTCCAAGGATTCTGCAATTAAACAAAATATGCAGAATTATAGTACCTCAAACCAGTTTTGCTAATATGAACTAAACAATATTTATTTGTTTGTTCGATTTATATGCCCGCCAAGGCAGACCCAAGGCGGCTTACATGAAATATAACATGAAATATAAAAATACATTAAGACATCAAAACATAAAATAAAAAAATATCAAAACATTTCAAGAGCAATAGTGATATCTGGGTGGTAATCTGTTTGATAAGGTGGATAGCTGCCTATTGTGATTTATATCAAGTTTTATATCAACAATGGAGTTTAGTCTTGCTTGGTTAATGTCTCCCACCTCCCAAATCCCAATGGCCACTGATGTATGTTATAGCTACAAAAAGCAAGCATGTATGCTCAAGATCACTAAAAAAAAATACGGCACAGTTAATCTGTATTAAGTATTGTGCAATACTGCTGAAGGACCGAGGCACATCTCTGGTTCAGATCAAGATCCACCTCTTCCAGCCATGGTTCAAACATCACAGCAACCACAAGACACTACATGGTCACGGTCAACCAGTTTTGCTGCCTGAGTTAATACTGGCTCTACACGGTGGTTTGAGGAGGAGAAAACAGCACAGAGGATAAAATGTCAGTTGCTTCTGCCCAAGTGGCAAGACAAAGAGAGCATGTGATAGTCTGGGAACCACAAAACTCCTACTGAATGTCTGATTCAAAGTCCTCTTGCCTTTGCCTAACAAATACGAGGACTCTGCAATGTGAAGATTGGTCCTATTAAGCTACTGCACAAAAATAAATAGCTATCTTGGGGCACATTGAAAACTAACAAGTTTATCTGAGCACCAACTTTCATAGACTACAGGCTACTTGATCATTCTCCCCAAAGTAACTCGCATCATTATCTGCTCCATTTTAACTTCACAAAAACCCTGAGGGTGAGAGTGTGTGACTGGTCCCAAGTTACCCTTTGAGTTTCAATGGCAGACTGGGGATTCAAACCTGGACTCTCCCAAATCCTATTCCAACACTCTAACTGCTACACCACACTAGAGCCCACTGTGTCATAGGCATGCAGCTGACTCCACTACACACATCAGATGAAATGGGCTCTAGTCCACAGAAGCTTATGCAAGAGCATAACTCCTTCTTAAGCCTTTAACGTGCCCCAAGAGGATGCTGTATTTTTGCAAGCAGTTACGCCTATGCCATGGTGAATTACCACTGATGGTCACCTGTACAATTCTTACTCACTTCTTTTATTATTCCTAACCTTGGCAATGCAGTTTGAGTCTCAAAGCAAGAACTAGCCTCGTTTTAAAAAGCTCTGCATTATTTGACAGGCATTCATCAAACGTCGTTCAAAGCTCAAAGGAATGCACTGAGTAAAGATATGGACATACTTGAACAATGCGACGGGCTTTCACAGGTCTGAACCGATGTTAAGTTTCTGGTTGCACAAGGTGTGGCTGGCAAATTCTGAGTATTGATATATCGAGGATCATCAAAAAGGTCTACTTTGCTTGCATTTTTCAGCAATGATGAAGCATCTTTATTGGCCATCTGCAGGTGCTTACTACCAATATCTGCAGTTAATAGCAACAGAGAAATGTTCCCTCCATTTTTCAGGAAAATTACAATGAGAAGTAAAACATTCTCCCCCCCCCCATATCCTATGACCATATTAAGAGAGAGCAGATGTGCCAAATTATCTAATACATTCTGGACTTATAAAAGGTATGATTTCCAGAACTCAAGCTATCCTCCATAAACACCAGTGCCAAGAGGAGCTTTCAGACCTTGCCATTCCGACCTGACCTCCATAAACACCAATGCAAATCAAAACAGAGGCTGTTTCCACAAGGGGGGCATAAAGATTCACAGAGGTTAACCATTTTAATTGAAAATTTTGATGGTAATGGTGGGTAACCATGAAGAGCAAGTATCCCGAAGCACCCAGGCATGACTCATGGGCTACATGGGAAAAGTACAGAAACCAGGAGTAAGGTGAAAAAATATTAAGTTTTTGTGGATCCCTACATGTTTTGCAATTCTCTTCATCAGGGGATCTAGTATAAAATATAAAGTAAGAATACAATTCAGTTAAATTGTTCTTACTGTGAATTTACATGCAACATTAAAAAAAATTAAATCCTACTGATGGAAAATAGTATGACCTAAGAAATTTTACAAATTGCAACTCCAAAAGAGTGGTATATGAAATCAGATGCCCTTGTAACAAACTATATGATTAGATTAGATTAGATTAGATAATTTTATTTATATCCCGCCCTCCCCGCCGGGGCAGGCTCAGGGCGGCTAACAGTAACAGTAACATTCCATTGTATAAAAACAAGGTTACATTCAACATTAAAATTCTAATAAATTTAAAATTAATTACAGTTATAAAAGTGCTAATGCTATTGCTATTTGTTCTTTATTATGATGGCGGTATCATTAGTACTTAATTTTCTACATCATCGAAAGCCAGTCGGAAGAGGAAAGTCTTGCAGGCCCTGCGGAATTGTTCAAGATCCCGCAGGGCCCGCATTTCCTCTGGAAGTTGGTTCCATAAGCTCGGGGCCACAGAGGAGAAGGCCCGATTGCGGGTGCATTGCAACTTCACCTCTCTTGGTCCGGGGATAGTCAGCAAGTTTTTTCCAGCTGACCTCAGTGCTCTCTGGGGTTCATATAGGGAGAGACGGTCCCTGAGGTAGACAGGTCCTCGACCATATAGGGCTTTAAAGGTAATGACCAGCACTTTGTAACGAACCCGGTATATAACTGGCAGCCAGTGCAGCTCGCGCAGCCCAGGCTGTATGTGCTCCCATTTAGGGAGCCCCAACAGTAGCCTGGCCGCTGCGTTCTGCACCAGCTGCAGCTTCCGGGTTCGGTACAGAGGCAGCCCCATGTAGAGGGCATTACAGTAATCCAGTCTCGAGGTGACCGTTGCGTGAAGTACCGTTGCCAGATCTTGGCGCTCTAGGAAGGGAGCCAACTGCCTTGCCCGCCTCAGGTGGAAGAAGGCTGACTTGGCAGTGGCTGCAATCTGGGCCTCCATTGATAATGAAGGCTCCAGTAAAACTCCCAGACTCCTAACCCGGTGCGCCGCTTTCAGCGGCGCCCCGTCGAAGACCGGAAGAGGTGTTTCCCCTTCCCGGGCGCCCCGACCCAGACAAAGGACTTCTGTCTTCGCTGGGTTCAATTTCAGCCCGCTCCTCCTCAACCACATTGCCATATCCTGCAGGGCCCGGTCTAGATTCTCAGGGACGCAGTCAGGCCGGCCGTCCATTAGCAGATAGAGTTGGGTGTCATCTGCATATTGATGGCACCCAAGTCCGTATCTCCTGGCAATCTGGGCAAGAGGGCGCATGTAGATATTGAATAATATTGGTGAGAGAACTGCCCCCTGAGGCACTCCACAGTCCAGTGTGCGCCTCCGGGACCGCTCGCCACCAATTGCCACCCTTTGTCCCCGATCCTCGAGGAAGGAGGAGAGCCATTGTAAGGCAGACCCCCTCACCCCTATATCGGCGAGGCGGCGGGTCAGTAGCCGATGGTCGACCGTGTCGAACGCGGCCGACAGGTCTAACAACATCAGCACCGCCACACCGCCCCGATCCAGATGCCGTTGGAGATCGTCTACCAGGGCGACCAGTACTGTCTCCGTCCCATAGCCCGGGCGAAAGCCGGACTGGCAAGGGTCTAGGATGGAAGCGTCATCCAGAAAGCTCTGCAACTGCGACGCCACTGCCCTCTCAATTATTTTACCTAAAAACGGTAAATTAGAGACCGGTCGGTAGTTTGCCAATTCGGCCGGATCTGCTGTAGTTTTTTTCAGGAGGGGTCGGACCAAAGCCTCTTTCAGGGATGATGGAAAACGCCCCTCTGAGAGGGATCTATTTATGATGTCCCGTAAAGGACATTCAAGCTCCCTCAGGCAAGATTTAATTAGCCAGGAGGGGCATGGGTCCAGATCGCAAGTTGTAGGGCGCGCAGAGGAGAGGATTCCGTCAACTTCCTCCAGGCTGAGCGGGTCGAAATGATCCAGAGTTAAATCAGAAGACAGGCAAGGGGCCTCGGGCTCATGTACTGTATCTAAGGTGATGGGCAGGTCCTGGCGGAGCGACGTGATTTTGTCTGCAAAAAATTTCGCAAAAGCCTCACAGCCTATTTCTAATTCTCTTACGTTTGGTCTGCCTTGGGGCAGAGTAGTTAAGTGTCCAATTATTTTGAATAATTGTGCCGGGCGCGAATTTGCAGACGCAATCTTGGCCGCAAAGTACTTCTTCTTTGCGGCCTTGACTGCCATCTCATACGACCTCATAAGCGTTCTGTAGGATGTTCTCGCCGCTTCGCCACGAGTGCGCCGCCACTGCCTCTCTAGTCGTCGGAGTCCTTGTTTCAACCGGCGTAGCTCCAGGGTATACCAAGGAGCCAGCCTTGAACGAGGGCGCAGAGGACGTCGGGGTGCGATCTCGTTGATTGCCCCAGATAGCCGGTCTTGCCAGGCATCAACCAGGGCGTCAAGGGAATCACAAGGGGGCCAAGGATCCCGAAGAGCCGTTTGGAACCGTTCCGGGTCCATCAGGCTCCGCGGGCGAGCCAAAATAGGCTCTCCGCCCTTACAGGGTTGTGGTAGCGTCTCCATACGAGCCTTGAGGGCTAAGTGATCCGACCATGGTATCGCCTCCGTTGCGATTTCGTTCACTTTAATCCCGGCCGCAAAGATCAGATCTAATGTGTGCCCCGCCTGATGCGTGGGAGTCGTAACAAATTGGGAGAGTCCTAGTGTCGCCATGGAAGACACTAGGTCCATCGCCTGAGTGGAAGCCGCGTCATCGGCGTGGACATTGAAGTCGCCCAGGACCAGAAGCCCCGGGCACTCCAACGCCCAGCCGGACACCGCCTCCATCAGGGATGGTAAGGCGCTGGCCGGTGCGTTAGGCGGACGGTACACCAGCCAGATCGCCAACCTCTCCCCGACATCCAACGCAAGGCCGACACATTCAACACCATCGATCTTTGGGGCCGGGAGGGCCCTGAAGGAGTAAGCCTCCCGTATGAATATCGCCCCCCCGCCCCCCCGCCCGCTAATCCGCGACTGGTGGAAGACCGAGTAACCTGGGGGGGTCATCTGGGAGAGTGCCATTGTCTCTCCCTCTTGAACCCAGGTCTCGGTCACGCAAGCCAGGTCTGCATCCTGCCGAAGCAGGAAGTCCTTAATGGTCTCGATCTTATTGTTTATAGACCTGGCGTTGCATAACACCAGTGTCGGACGCGGGCAATTTCTCTTGGTCCCCCTACTTGTCACCGTTGGGATGGGAACTAGACTAGAAGGGGGCCGAGCACTGTTTTGTCTCTGTCTCCTTCTCTCATATATCCGTCCATTCCCACCGTCGTATCTTCCCCTCCCCAGGAGCACTGGAATCCCCTGACCAGTCATCCCGAGCCTATTCTTTGATGGTTATGTTAGATTCAGCTGGCTAATTTACAAGCACAGCACAGATCCCCAGCACAGATCCCCAGCCCACCCCCGTCCTCAGTTCCTAACTGTCCAGATCACCAAAACTTTCCTAATTGATCAGTAGATAGATAATTCTTACTTAGCACAGTACTGAAAACCTAATTCTTAAATTTAAAGTGCTAACATGCGTAAGTAATCAATAAATTAGTTAATCCTATATGCATTTAAAATACACAATAATTCTTACTTAGCACAGTACTAAAAACCTAATTCCTGAATTTAAAGTGCTAACATGCATGAATAATCAATAAATTATTAATCCTATATGCATTTAAATACATAAAAGTACAAAATAATAATCCAATTTCAAATCAATTCAAATTCCTAATCCAATTTCTAATCAAATTAAATTAGTTCATCGTTGGTAAAATCTAATAGGTGACCAATAGTTAGTTAGGCAGTATAAATGAAGTTAAGGGGGTGGGGTAGGGTATAGTTCTTAAAGTGCTGTTAGTTGGTGTAAAAGTTTTTTTGAAAAACGAATGTCCAGGTTTTAGGCGTCTTCGGGGCTTCGTGGCCGCTTTAAAGTGCAGGTGCTGTTCCCTGATAGAGAGAGTTTTTGGGTGCTGTTCTTAATGCAATGTTTTGAGGCATGGGTGGGAGAGCTTCTTGGCTGATGGCCGTGCCTCGGGTGAGGGGCAGGGGGTGGAAGAACACGGGAGCGGGGGGGGCAAGAGGGGAGCAAGACCTCTAGATTGGGGTGTCGAACTCATTTGTTATGAGGGCCAGATCTGACATAAATAAGACATTATCAGGCCGGGCCATATATCATAAAAAGCAATGTCAAATAGCAGAAATATAAACTTTATAAAGGACACACACAAACACAATTAAATATTTTTTTAAAAAAAGCTTAAAATAAAACATGCTTAAAAGATTAGCACTCTTTCAATATTTTTTTTTATTTAACAGTTTCTGATAATTGTCACCCCTTCCTCTGAATTATTGCAAAATCTGGAAATAACGTTTGTGCTGTAGCAATCTTGAGTACGCTGTTCAGATGTTGTTCAGGTGTGAATCTATAAGTTGCAAACCTACTTTTGATTTACTGACATTCATTACAGGAATCTCATGGTCAATGCTTTGAGCCTAGGACCCAGGATAAATGGCTCGGTATTGTGAGCTGTTGTGCATATATTGTTTTGTGTGCTAGTCAACATGTGGAGGCATCATGACACAGAGTGAGGGCTATGTGTTTGTTTACAAAACTATAGTCTTTCCCAGAAAAATAACTGCAACTCATATGAGGCAGGACAAGAATAGAGAGACAGCCATGTATAGTGGTCAGTATCAGCCTACTTATTTAGGAATCCTAGGTTAAATATTCCCTAGTCTACAAAGTAAATTTGCTGGGTGAACTTGGTCCAGATACGCACTCTCAGCCTCATCCACCTCAGTGGGTTGTTGTTATTCTTCATCTAAATAGTTCACATTGCTTTCCTACTGAGAAAGACTGAATCATGAAAACATGGATACAGTGAAAAGGGAGAGGCAAACCCAGATGCACCCAGGAGAGCTCTTTGCTCTGTAGCTCCTGTGTGATTTAGCAAGCCTGGAAAAGCAAGCTGTGTTGCAGAAGGAAACAAAAGAGAGGGAGAAGGAGGCAGACAACAGCCATTTGCTTGCGGGCCTGAGAGGACCCCTCCAGGGGCCTGATCTCCCCCACTCCCAGGCTGCATGTTTGATGCCTGAAAACATGCAGCTGTGAACATAAATACTACATATCTTTGAGGGAAAACAGGAATATCTCTTGTCTCACGCTTTATAGAGTACAAGCATTCACCCACATAAATTTTTCCAAGCCATACAAAAAAGTACTGAAACAAAATGAGATGTGTATTAATGAGGAAGGAGGATGAATTGATACTGAGACTTTGATCCCTTTAGATTAAATGACCCCTCTTAGATTAAATGAAAGTATGGATTTTCTACATATGTCTGGTCTTGAGCACCTTTAGCAGGAGTGCTGGCTCTTAAAGTTCTAAGGTGTTACAGCATACCTGGTTATAAAACACAGCTAACATTAGCTTCAATTATCTTACTGCTCAAGGTGGAAAGTGAATATTTGGAAACGGTATGTCATCAGTTTTGCTGTTCATTCCCTTGTGTACCTGAATGTTTCTGGGTTGAAATTTTATTGTAATTACAGTGTTTTCTTACAGACCTTGTGTTGTGTTTTTATTGGCTTTTATGTATTCCTGCTCAGTTTAGTAATTATGAAAATTGTCATAATTAATGTTAGGTTGACTTTTGATTTGAATATTTTAATTAATTGTATTTTTACCTCATATTTTATACTTATCACAACAACCAGTTGCACCCTTCTCAGCACCTCTGCCCCATATTTTATATTAAATTCCTTGATGAAGTGAATTGTGAAATGCGTAGGGATCTACAAGAAAATATTTGTTCACCTTGCACCTGTTTTTTTCTATCTACTGGTGCAGCCATTCTTGATTTCTTTGAGGGCTAGATGACATATAACTTTTTTGATTGGGAACATCTGCCCATAAACAAGCTTGCCCCCCTCGACCAGTATAGGAAGAGAGCACTGGAACTCTATTCTCTCTTTTTCTTGTTGGTGATCCATCAGGTAGAAAACCTCCAGCAATATTAATAGCTGAAAACCTCCTTAACCCCCTTCCCCCTTTCTTTCTTTCTTTCTTTCTTTCTTTCTTTCTTTCTTTCTTTCTTTCTTTCTTTCTTTCTTTCTTTCTTTCTTTCTTTCTTTCTTTCTTTCTTTCTTTCTCTCTCTTTCCTTCTTTCCTTCCTTCTTCCCTTTTTTAAAAAAAGTTGTGTTTGTATTTTTATGAGTGCACCCAGCACTATTTATATGGTCACCAGAATTGATAATATTCTTTTTTTTTTTCAAGATTTTGGAAATGTACTTTGTACTTTGTTCTTATATTTGCCAATGTCTGGTATACAAGGAAAGTTACGTATATTTTGGTATTTACTCTTTTAATAAAGTTTGATTGAATTAAAAAAAACCAAAACCAAAACCAACTAACTTTATTGCTAAAAGTGTATTACTTTTTAGTAGAGTTCTTTTTAGCTGGCCCAGCTAATGACATCTAAGCAGTAGGTTTCTCCTTGCTGGTGCTCCAGATTAATTAAAGAAGAAGACTGAAGAATTATACCCTGTCCTTCTCTCTGAATCAGATACTCAGAGCGGCTTACAATCTCCTTCCTCCCCCACAACAGACACCTTGTGAGGTGGGTGGGGCTGAGAGAGTTCTCACAGGAGCTGCCCTTTCAAGGACAACTCCTACAAGAGCTATGACTAACTCAAGGCCATTCCAGCAGGTGCATGTGAAGGAGTGGGGAATCAAACCTGGTTCTCCCAAGTAAGAGTCCACACACTTATTCACTACACCAAACTGGCTATATTTTCCTGTATTGACTATGAACTGGGGAGGAGGCAGGCTTGACTGCAGGCAAAATGCAGCTGGAGATCAAACGTTCCTTCTTAAGGGGTCTAATATCTGAGCTAAACTCATAGGAATGGATCCAGTACTTACCTACAGCCTTGAATTCCTCTGTGCAGTTTTCATAAATATTTGTGGATTTAGGACTCACGGTGGTCTGAAAGAAATACAAGTTTATCACAAACAGTGTTTATTGTCTCCAGGCAGATCAACTCATACAGACCTCATTTGGCCTAAGCATTTCTGGGCAAATGAAAAAATTAACTGAATACATATTTCTAATAAATAATTATTTTCCCTCAGTGCTCTGTTTAAGGCAAGAAAATTCAGGTTAAAATTCAGTAAGGATTATGAAACCATCATATTTGCACAATCTTTTATTTTTATTTTATGCCCCTTGGCGCAGAGTGGTAAAGCAGCAGTACTGCAGTACTGTGGTCTGAACTCTCTGCTCACGACCTGAGTTTGATTCCGGTGGAAGCTGGATTCTGGTAGCTGGCCCAAGGTTGACTCAGCCTTCCACCCTTCCGAGGTCGGTAAAATGAGTACCCAGCTTACTGGGGGGAGAGTGTAAAAGACTGGGGAAGGGAATAGCAAACCACCCTGTAAAAAAGTATGCCATGAAAACGTTGTGAAAGCAACGTCACCCCGGAAATGACTGGTGCTTGCACAGGGGATCTTTCCTTTTCCTTTCCTTTTTTTTGTATAATATGTTTTTGTTTCCTAGAATGGGAGAGATGAAGCGAAAAGCTGACAACAAACAGTTTATAGAAGCAAGCCTGCCCCTTTCCATTGCAGAGATATAAGGGGAAAGGCACATCTCTGTAGGCCAGAGACTTAATTTTTTAAAAATGAAAACTAGGAATTCAAGACAGCCTGGTACATATGTTGTTATAGTGCAGGGGTGGCCAAACTGTGGCTCAGGAGCCACATGTGGCTCTTTCATGCATATTGTGTGGCTCCTGGAGGTCAAGGAGGAACGTAATGTAGTCTTACTCTCAAGTAAGCATGCATAGCATCAGGCTCAATCAGCCTCTGAGTGCTGACCCATACGTAGGTGACTATTTCTGCTGTGAGCGAAGTGAGGAAGGAGGGGGAAATAGGTAGGCTTGCAAGCTCTTCTCTTCTACCACAGAGGTCACTCAGAAACATACAGTGGGGAAAGAAAGTGCAAGAGCCAAGGGAGAAAAGCGAGCATGTAAGGGAGAGAAGCTGCTGGCCACTCTGCCAGGTTCACTTGGATACACACTCAGGATTCCCACCCTTTCCTGTGGGAGAGATGGAGCAACCCAAACACAGCAACCCCACCAAGAAGGGCAACAAGGGTAGAGGGACTGGGGTAGGCTTCCCAATCCCCAGGTCCCAGCGGGGGTTCTTCTGCTTTCCCAGGCTCCTTCCTGCCCCCAGTCAGCTGGCTGTCGGGGGGAAGCCCCGCCCCCCAGAGGACCATGTGCCTTTCCATCTCCGGAGGCTTCAGCCTCCAATTGAAAGGCTTCCTCTTGGGATGGTGTGTCTGTGTTACTTTGGAGAAGTTGGCAGCAACTCATGAGTAGAGAGGCCAATCCCTCGCTTCAGAGTCGCCAGAAACCGCCGGGGGGGGGGAGGGAAACGTCTGCTGAGTGCTTCATTATTTCCTATGTGGAGATCGATTCTCATAGGGTATAATGAGGAATTGATCTGGAGGTTTCGGGGGTTCTGGGGTAGCAGTGTTTTGAGGTAGAGGCACCAAATTTTCAGTATAGTATCTAGTGCCTCTCCCCAAAGTACCCCCCGAGTTTCAAAACTATTGGACCAGGGAGTCCAATTCTATGAGCCCCAAAAGAAGGCGCCCCTATTCTTCATTATTTCCTATGGAAGGAAGACATTTTAAAAGGTGTGCTGTCCCTTTAAATGTGATGGTCAGAATTCCGTTGGAGTTCAATTATGCCTGTCACACCCTTGTTCCTGGCTCCGCCCCCAATATCTCCTGGCTCTACCCCCAAAGTCTCCTGACTCCACCCCCAAAGTCCCCAGATATTTCTTGACTTGGACTTGGCAACCCTAGACTGGGGGGAGGGCGATGGCTGCCCTTACCCCCCCTTTGCAAGGTGCACCAGGATGGCCAATGCAGCCTAGCCAAGCAAGCCACAGCACTAATACAAGAGGCTCTCCTCCCTCCCTTGGCTGGCTGGCCAGTGCAGGCCTGGTAGCTGGGGGCTGTGACCAGCTGAGTGCTGTTGTCCCGACAGGTTTGCAGACCTGCTGAGTGTGAGGGAACTGCTGCATCCGCCTCCCACACTGGGCTTTAGAAGTGAGTGAGTTAACTGGTCTCCTGCCAGGTTCCGGTCAGCTGCAGAAGCAATGGTGAAGTTGCTGTCCCTCGGTTCACCTGTGATAATACTTTGCACCTTTCCTCTGGTGCCTCCCCTCCACACCACTGGAAGGAGGAGGGATGGAATTAAAGAGGGCAGTGCAGGATTCCCCCTTAAGTTTCAAAGCTTTTGTAACAGCTGTATTTACTAACCTTGGGGTCAAGTCAAAGACAGATGCACAACAATGGAAATGGTGGTCACTGACGCATATGGTACATGTGTGTTTCCTTCTCCCACTGGTGACCTGACGTTTTGCCAGCAACTGTGACTGGCATCCCCAGAGGTGTAACCCAGAAAACTGGGTCAAATTGAGAAGAAGTTGGTAGGCAGGTAATTTATATCTAATTAGGCAGGTGGGGTAGTCTACTAGGAGACTACAGAAGGCATAGGGCAAAGCCACTTCATTCACACAGGTACTTACTGGACAGTATTGCTGTTCACAGTGCGTGGGGCAACGTGTTTTTTGATCTGTGGGCACCTTCAGCCTGATGTCCAACAGCCCCCCTGCAGGAGGCTCTTTCCCTGAGATTTCATTGTAGTATTCATGATCCTCTTTGTCTTGAATGTTCCACGTTGATCCACCTAGATTCACCACTTCACTGTACAAAACCAGACAACATATGAAATGCATACTTTTCATGGGGGGGGGGAGCTATTTGTTTCACTTGATAATAAATTCAGTGACAGTGTAGCTCAGGGGTGTCAAGCATGCAGCCCGAGGGCCGAATTAGGCCCCCAGTGGACTCCTATCAGACCCTCGAGCATCTGGCTCTTGTCTGCTTCCTTCTCCCTCTCTCTTGCTTCTTTCTGCATATCAAATTGCTTTGCAAGGCTTGCTCAATCACACATGAGGTACAAAGCAAAGCCCTGATTTTCTCTAATGGTTGAAGTCCCCCCCCCCCGGTCCCCTGGGGAAGGAAGGAAAGAGCCAGAGCTTCCTTTGCCCAGTTCCCTGGATCCTATAGGAGAAATATAAAGAAAGCACCTTCAATAGCAACAAGTGCTAATGTTTTAAGCATGTTTTAAGTTGCTTTTAAAAAAAATCTTTAGTCGGGTTTGTGTCCTTTAAAAAGTTTATCTCTGCTACCTAATCGTAAATTGGTACACACATGGCCTAGGCCAGCCCAACACAGCCCAGCCCAGCAAGGTCTCATTTATGTCAGATCTGGCCCTCATAACAAAAGAGTTCGACACTCCTGTGCTCATTAAAATTGGGTAGAAAGCCAGCAATAGAAGGAAGAGGCTTGTAGATCACAGGGCTGCCAACCCCCAGGAGAGACCTGGAGTTGTCCTGGAATTACAGATGACCTCCAGACTACAGGGATCGGTTTCCCCAAAGGAAGTGGCATCTTCACAGGACTGACTGGATGGCATTCTTTTCAAACTCCACTCTCTCCAGTCTCCTTCCCCAAATTTCCAGGAATTTTCCAACCTGGAGTTGGCAACTCTAGGCAATTGGAATGCCATGTGCAAGTTGCAGGAATTTGGGAAAACATAAAGTCTAACTTCATGAAACATAGTTTATGGCTCCATCCCAGGCCTTGTTGACCAGGTGTCTGCAACAAGTTCTATCCATGAAAAAACTTTATTTCCAGGCATATGCAGCCCTGATTTGCCCTACTGTAGGAATTTACACACAGCAGCAGACACAAGTTTATTGCGCTCCCACCCTGACCTGGATAACCCAAGCAAGCCTGATTTTGGAAGCTAAGGAGGGCTGACTCTGGCAATGGGAGACCTCCTTGGAATACCAGCAGTTGGGAGGCAGGGGCAGGCTTGACTCAGCCACCTCTCTCAATATCCTCCAGGCCACCTGCAGGCCACTATGACTTCCAGGTTTGCGTGTGAATATCTCCAGGCCCTCTGTGGGTCACCATAACTTCCAGATTTGTGCGTGTAAGCACACACACACACACAAAGTTTATTGAGCTCCCTTTGTTTTTTTTCTCTCTCCCTAAAAATCAGACACAAGGCGCCATCCACTGCAATTTGGATTGAGACTGTGGTTCACAAAAGGACAGGTCTTTAAAACTGCTCCACCAACACTTTCCTAATCTGAAACAGATATGGTCAGACATTATTTGCCCATTTTGGCATGGGTATATCTGTATGTTTGCCCTAACAAGTGGGAAAATGAAGTAGGGGGGACTTAGCCCCCTTTCCCTTGCGCTATGATTGTGATCCAAATCAGGACCTCACACAACTAATGTGTAAATGCAAGGGGGAAATCTGCTGGAGGTTCCATTTGCGAAACTCCAGGCATCCTGTCCGCTTACACCAGGTCTGTACTATATTCATAGCACATTCCCATGAGCTCCTGGGACTTCTTATGCTTGCTGCATGCATCCACAAATGATGACCCATCGCAGAACATTAAAGATCTGTGCACCAGGTGGGCAGCACTGAGAAACAAGTGAAATGAGACATGTAAGTTAAAAAGGAATGCCTTTTAGATGTTCACTCAGCCATGTGGGACGCCATTTATCCGTGATCGGCTCCTGTGGAGCTGAGAGAATATCTAAAGAGCATCTTGACAGTCTGGAATCCAAATGTGGGTGGGGGGGGGGAAGTGATTGGATTCCTGCAGAAATTAGGGTTGCCAACTGCAGTTTGGGAAGTTCCTGATGATTTGAATGTGGAGCCTGTGGAAGGGAAGGACCTCAGCAGGGTGTAATGCCACAGAGTCCAACCTCCAAAACAGCCATTTTCTCCAGGGAATTCTGGATATTCAGGATATCCTGGATGCCAGTTCCGGCTGGCTTGGAACCAAGGGGTGTGGCTTAATATGCAAATGAGCTCCTGCTGGACTTTTTCTACAAAAAGCCCTGTGTGAAACAATGCTGACATCATGGGGTGTGACTTAATATGCAAATGAGTTCCTGCTGGGCTTTTTCTACAAAAAAAGCCCTGTGAATATGTGAAAAGAAAACTTAATATTTTAGTTTCTGTCCGGAGACAGAAAGAGAGAACAGCATAATTTGTACAGCATGATCTGAAGCAAATGGGAAGGTGGCATAGGGTGGGGAGCATGTAGATTCCCTCAGCATCAGATATGGGTGGCAATGTTCCTTTTAACCTGCAGACTCTTGTGAGCAAAAATTCTACTTTGTGAGCTACAAGCATTAAAGTTGTGAGCTACTGGTGTTGAAGCGGTGAACTACTGCATAAATTATTGTGCTCTGGGGTCATCCTTCCTGAGCTAAGACAAAAATGTGTGAGCCGGAAGCTAAAAACCTGTGAGCTAGCTCACACTAACTCAGTTTAGAGGGAACACTGGTGGGTGAGGGGATTTACTGCCCTTTAGGCTTAGCCTCCACCTGCTTGTCCATAAATTCATTCCACAAAGACTCCATAAATGCCATTCTCCTTGTAAGGGAACCAAACCGGGTAAGCAAAACTTCTTATGCCCAGAGAAATGAGGTGTGCTTGGGGAGTCTGGACCACAGCTGTTCTCAGCTCTCGCAGCAAGGGAGGGGTCAAGTTGGGACCAAACACTGGATCCTGACAAGGTGCATGCTCAAGAATACTATCTAATATTCCACTAGGACTTTGAAACCTAGTTCCAGGTTAACAGTCTCTGGATCAATTGATGTTTTCCCAGTCAGTTTCTCTTGTACTAGCACTTTGCTGCAGTTCTGACAGCAGAAAAATGTTTGTACATCTCACTTGTAGCCCCTAAATCTGCAAAACCCCAAATTCCTGGATTTTTCCCTCACTTCCGGTTTGCTGCCTCTCTTCTGTAAAACAAAAAAAAACAGAACCAGGAGCTCATCTTGAAATCTAGTTTCTTCATTCATAACAAGAGCATAATTCAATAAAAGGCCAGGAACAGGAAAGAGATACAGATCAAGCAGTCTGGTTATGGAATATTACTCAAGAATTTAATTGTGATTCATAGAAACTGGTGAGCGGGCAGTGCGTTTGCAATCTCTGACAGACGACCTCCATCTGTTTGCTTCCATGTATGCAGCAATTTATTCATTTTATTTTATTTTAAAATATTTTTGTCCCGCTCCATTTTTTATAAAAACTACTAATGCAGCAGCATACAAAAGTTTTTTTAAAAAATACAAAAATTAAAAATACTAAATACAACTAAAGCCATTTGCAAGTTAAATAAAACTGAGTTCAAGTGCAATCCTCTGCATCTCCAGCTGAACCGATCAGGTAGCAGGTAATGTGAAAGATTTCTACCTAAGAACCTGGAGAGACACTGCCAGCCAGAGCAGAAAATATACGCTTTGACATGCCAGTGGTCTGTCTCAGTAGAAGCCAGCTTCTCATGTTGTGTGGGAGAGAATAAAATTTATGAGGAGGAGGAGGGAGAGTTGGTTTAATATCACACCCTTCACTACTCAAAGGAGTCTCAGCAGAGTGGCTTACGATCACCTTCCCTTCCTCTCCCCACAACAGAAAACCTGTGAGGTAGGTGGGGCTTTGGGAAAGGCAATGGCCAACCACCCCATAAAAAGTCTGCCGTAAAAAAGTTGTGATGTGATGTCACCCCAGAGTCGGAAACAACTGGTGCTTGCACAGGGGTGGTGGGGCTGAGAGAGCTGTGATTGACCCAAGGTCATCCAGCTGGCTTCATGTGGAGGAGCAGAGAATCAACTCAATTCTCAGATTAGAGTCCGCTGCTCTTAACAACTACATCAAGGGGATGTGGCTCAGCAGTAGAGTATTGGCTTTGCATGCAGAAGGTCCAGGTTAAATCTCTGGCATCTCCAGTTTTGTTTTGTTTTAAAAAGAATAAGACAGTAGGTGATGTGAAGGACCTCTGTCTGAGTCCCCAGAGAGCCACTGCCAGTCACAGTAGACAATGGGTCTGACTCAGTATAAGATGGCTTTATTAATGCATCACATTATGTAAGGGAGGGCTGTGGTGGAGCATCTTGCCTTGCATTCAGAAGCACCCATGTTCAATCCCCAGAATCTCCAGTTAAAAGAATCAGGTAGTAGGTAGGAAGACCTCTTCCTGAGTCTTTGGACAGCCGCCATTTTAACGTGGTCCCTTTAGCAGAGCTAACTGGTAGATTTAGGGCACTCCCATAAGCAGATCTCAGGCTGACAATTCTATTATACATTCTCGGTTTTCCTGTATGCCGAGCAAAGAGCTAATATGTTATCTCTGCTTATGTCTGCCTTGCCAACCCCTTGGGGGATTACCATCTGTTAAATCTCCTTTCAGGGTCTGTCAAGAGAAATACAGAAAAGTTGCAAAATTCATCTCATGGTCACTAAAACATCGTGACCAGGTCCTGAAACTATCCTGACAGATTGGGTTTGGAGGAATGATTTGCTAATAGGCTTATAGATATTTCAGCTGACTTTTACACAGTCCAAGTCCCATCCTTTTATTATGCAAACTTTTTATTCTCAACTGTATTTACTTGCCAACTGTATGTTACCGAATATCTCATTAGAGACAGCTGGAATAAATCCAACAAGTCACTGTACTTTTGTGGTGGAAGTGCTGTCAAGTTGCAGTCAACTTATGGCAACCTGTAGGGTTTTCAAGGCAAGAGATGTTCAGAGGTGATTTGCCATTACCTGTTTTGGCATAATGACCCTGGACTTCCTTGGTGGGCTCCCATTCAAGTATTAGAATCATAGAGTTGGAAGGGACCTCCAGGGTCATCTAGTCCAACCCCCTGCACAATGCAGGAAACTCACAAGTACCTCCCCCTAAATTCACAGGATTCTCATTGCTGTCAGATGGCCATCCAGCCTCTGTTTAAAAACCTCCAAGGAAGGAGAGCCCACCACCTCCAGAGGAAGCCTGTTCCACTGAGGAACCACTCTTACGGTCAGGAAGTTCTTTCTAATATTGAGACGGAAACTCTTTTGATTTAATTTCAACCCATTGGTTCTGGTCCTACCTTCTGGGGCCACAAAAAATAATTCCACACCATCCTCTTATATGACATGCCTTCAAGTACTTGAAGATGGTGATCATATCACCTCTCAGCCGCCTCCTCTCCAGGCTAAACAGGTCCAGCTCCTTCAACCTTTCTTCATAGGACTTGGTCTCCAGGCCCCTCACCATCTTTGTTGCTCTCCTCTGGACCCGTTCCAGCTTGTCTATATCCTTCTTAAAACGTGGTGCCCAAAACTGAACACAATACTCTAGGTGAGGTCTAACCAGAGCAAAGTGATACCATCACTTCACATGATCTGGACACTATACTTCTGTTGATACAGCCCAAAATTGCATTTGCCTTTTTAGCCACTGCATCACACTGTTGACTCATGTTCAGCATATTAACCAGGACCGACCCTGCTTAGCTTCTGCGATCTGATGAGACTGGGCTAGCCTGGGCTGTCCAGGTCAAGACCATTGTGCTTTGAAGACTATCTTACTGAGAATAAAACTGAGGCTGTTTGCAGAGTAGACAATACAGTCAAGAGATGGGCAAATGGCCTGACAATAGAAGGCAACATGGCATATACAGACAAAATAGGAACGGTCCAGTAAGATGTGTCTCCCTCCTCCAATTTAAGGGTCTGCCTGAGAAAAACAGGAATGTCTTCAACTCAAGAACCAAGTGGGCAGACATGGTGTAGGGCTGCCAGCTCCAGACTGGAGAATTCCTGGAGATTTGGGGAATGGAATCTAAGGAGGATGGGATTTAAGGAGGGGAGGGGCCTCAGCAGGGTATAGTGCAGGGGTGGCCAAACTGTGGCTCGGAAGCCACATGTAACTCCTTCACATATACCGTGTGGCTCTCAAAGCCCCCACCGCCCTGTTGGTTGGCTCGCAGAAGGCATTTCTCTCTTTAAATCACTTCTCCAAGCCAAGCCAGCCAGCAGCTTAGACAATGCATTTAAAGTTAAAGTTGTTTTTTTCCCACCTCTCCCTCCCGGCAGCTCTCAAATCTAATTTTTATTCTATGTTGCACTTACATTAAGTAAGTTTGGCCACCCCTGGTATAGTGCTATAGTGTTCACTTTCCAAATCACTCATTTTCTCCAGGGGAATTGATCTCTGTCACTTGGAAATCAGCTGAAATCTCTGGAGATCTCCAGCCAACATCTTGAGTTTGCAAAAGAACAATGGCAGCACAATATATGGAATACAAAAATATCAAAAATATTGTGCAAGACACACACTCTTGAATAGTTTATACAAAATTAAGTAAGTTGTATTGTGTCATATAATAAACAGCCTACAAAAGTAGGCATACATTCATACAATCAGAAATTAAAGCCAAACAAGAGTCTCAAATACAGTGTTTCAGGGAGGATCCCTCACAGTCTCTTAATTTTCCAAATAGAGTATTAAGACTCAATAATAAACATCTTGAGTTTGGCAACCTTATGAGGCAATGGGTATGGGAAAGGGACTTGGTTGGGCTTTTGAGAATAGCTAGCAAGTGGTAAGGAAGCAGTATTTGTGTTGCTTGCAAACTCTATGCTGACCTTTCATTGGAAGCGATCAAGGTAGATGGATTCTTCAAGTACTGTTTGAAGCGGAGTTCAAAGGCTTGCCCTATAGTATTGATGACTTCCTGGGCAACCCCGCTGGGACATTCCAATATATGGCATGCTGAAAAAGGGAGGAAGGGAGTTGTGGGTAACAAAATAATTGATTTTTATATATTAGACATTTTTATAGCCCAGCAATGAAAAGTGTGATATAGGTATACAGACACACACATACACACATTGAATTGAATTGAACAGGATTCTGCTCCATTTTCTCTTAAAACTGAATTATGCCAATATGACTAGGAACTCATTAATTTTTAACAAATATAAAAGACTAAACAACTGACTTCTGTGTATTTCTCACATCTGCTCAGGTTTATAATAATCATTTGTGCCCTGCTTTCTCAAAGGTATCCACTGATGTGGCTTACAACGTTAAGACAGTAAAAACGATGCATGCACACTCTATAAAGAGCTCATTAAAATCTAAGAGCAACACAGTGTGAATATCACTCATATCCCTTCTTTGTGCCTGTTTAGATATCACTCTCCTGTAGGGTTGCCAACCTCCAGGTGGTGGCTGGAGGTCTCCCAGAACTGGTCTCCAGACAACAGAGATCAGTTTCCCTGCAGAAAACAGCCACTTCAGATGATGGACTTTGTACTCTGCTGACATACTCTGCAAACATCTCCTGGCGTCTGCAGCACTGAGTTCAACTATTATGGGACTCTCTCTTTGCCTGTTATGGTCCCCAAATTTAGCCATCAGACAGCACTTTGGTACCACTTTGGTAAAGAAAGGTTTCTGCAGGCTAACTGCTGTAGACACTTTGGATATTCTTGGCTTCCCATTTACTGCTAGCCTCGAATCTTCTTCACACAGAACATGTTTTTTTCACACACAGGTAGGAGAAAACCATACCCCCAGTGTACCTCATTGTACGTGAAAATCTCTGGATTGGATCCTTTAACATCAGCGCTCACTCCCTCCTCCACTAGCGCTTCCACACGTGCAAGATCAAGGTTTCCCAAAAAGCCACTGCATGTGCAGAAATGGCAGCAAAAAGGAAGTGAGTGCCACAGCTCAAGAAAGCCTCTGCATGGCAGCTGGAGAAAAGTGTCCGAAGAGTGATGGCAAAGGTTTCAAGCCCTAGTGCAGGGGTGTCAAACGTGGCCCGGGGGCCGAATCAGGCCCCCGAGCAACTGGTTGTCATCTACTTCCATCTCCCTCTCTCTTGCTTCTTTCTGCATCACAGTTTACTTTGCCAGGCTTGCTCAACTGCACAGGAACTACAGAGCAAAGCCTCTCTTCCCTCCATTGGCTGAGGCTCCTCCCTTTCCTGGTCCCCTGGGGAAGAAAATAAAGATCCAGAGCTTCTTTTGCCCTGTTCCCTGGATCCCATGGGAGAAATGCAAAGAAAGGACCTTTAAGACCAATGTGTTAATGTTTTAAGCATGTTATATTTTAAGTTTTTTTTTAAAAAAAAATCTTTAATTGCATTTGCCTGTGTTCTTTATAAAGTTTATATCTCCGCTACCTAATCTTAAATAGGTTCACACATGGCCCAGCCCAACATGTCCTGGCCCTACAAGGTCTCATTTATGTCAGATCCGGCCCTCATAACAAATGGGTTTGACACCCCTGCCTTAGTGTTTTGCCACATGTTCATGTTTTTTTGGAAGCTGTTCCACTCAGCAGAACAAACAGTTGCCAAGGTTTTCTTCTAGGCTCTTCGGGCCAGCCTAGATATTATGGTGATTTTTGAGCAAAGGCAGCCACAAGGAGACCTGTCCTTATTGCTCATCTCTCTTTATTTCATAAGGATTGCAGCATTAACACATTTATGGATCTACGTGTCAGCAGCTGCCTCAGTAGGCCAACCAAGAGCCATTGGTACCCGTGTTGAAAAATCCATGTCCTCCCTCCCTATTAGCAATCAAGATGGTATCATTTTTCCCCTTTGAACAGGAGACCAACATTTTCAGCCTAAGGCCACTAGCCCACTGTTTCCTTGATAGGGCCAGTACTGTTCCTGGTATACATACCCAATGCTTCCCAAAAAACAGCAGAAATTATGTACTTCGACAGTTGAAGTTGTACCCCTTCCTCTAAGAGGCTGGGTGTTAGAGCCAGTTTTGGGTTGAGTGGTCAAGCTTCAATCTGGGCTGTACCACTTCAAACTGAAGATGGAATTTGGCATGTTTGAACACTTCCCCTGGAGTGGGGGGATCCCTTCTTGTATGCGGAAAACCTAAGATATCAAGGAGAAGGGCTTCCAGCCTCACCTTATCCTTGACTTACTGTTTTCATGGAGTGTTTCCAACAAACAAACTCCAACCTAAATATTCCAGCTTGCAGCCTCATATGCCACCATCCTGGTCAAACATTATCACTTGATTTTGCTACATGTAGAAAGTGGGCATTAGTCTCGCCACAATCTTTTGAGGCAGGTTAAGCAGTGATACAGTGAATTGCCCAAGCACACCCAAAAAGCCTCAGAGGTGAAGGAGGAGTGGTATTACATAGACAGCATTCTTGGGAACCATTGTACCTACCTCTTTGATTAACAGGATCTTTTGCAACATAGGCAACATAGTCTGTTGTATCCTAAAACACACAAGACAACAAAAAAAAATGATCCATCCGTTTTACATTCAACTTTCCCACTACCTTTTCCAAGAAAGCAGATAGTGTCATCCCAAGCAGATAATTTCAGAGGGCAGCCAAGCGGGTCGCAGCTTGTGTCAAGTCCAGTAGCACCTTATAGACCAACAAAATTTCCAGGAGAGTCAGTGTGGCGTAATGGTTAGAATGTCAGACTAGGATGTGGGAGACCAAGGTTCGAATCCTTACTTCTGTCATGGAAGCTTGCTGGGTGGCCTTGGGCCAGCCACACTCTCTCAGCCTTTCCTACCTCACAGGGTTGTTGCAAAGATAAAATGGAGGAGAGAGGAACAATGTGAGGTGCTTTGGGTCTCCACTGGGGGGAAAGGCAGAGTACACATAAAGTAAATGAATAAATAATCTTGCAAGAGTTAAAGCTGTATCTCTGGCAATGTCAATTAAAGGACCTGGCAGCAGGTGATGTGAAAGACTCTTACCTGAGACCCAGGGGAGTTGTTGCCAGTCTATAGACAACATGAACCCTCATGGACCAATGGTCAGATTCAGCATAAGGCAGCTTTGTATGTTCGTAAGATAACATAAGAGAAGCCATGTTGAATCAGGCGAATGGCCATCCAATCCAACACTCTGTTTCACACAGTGGCCAAAAAAACCCAGGTGCCATCAGGAGGTCCATCAGTGGGGTCAGGACACTAGAAGCCCTCCCACTGTTGCCCCCCACCAGCACCAAGAATACAGAGCATTACTGACCCAGACAGAGAGTTCCATAAATATGCTGTGGTTAATAGCCACTGATGGACCTCCGTTCCATATGTTTATCCAATCCCCTCTTGAAGCTGGCTATGCTTGTAGCCGCCACCTCTTCCTGTGTCAGTGAATTCCAGGTGTTAATCAGCCTTTGGGTGAAGAAGTACTTCCTTTTATCCGTTCTAACCCAAATGCTCAGCAATTTCATTAAGTGTCCACGAGTTCTTGTATTGTGAGAAAGGGAGAAAAGTACTTTCTCTACCTTCTCTATCAAAGTTCATATGAGCTTTGACTCTTGGAAGCTTAAAAGTAAAGGTAGTCCCCTGTGCAAGCACCAGTCATTTCTGACTCTGGGGTGACGTTGCATCACGACATTTTCACGGCAGACTTTTTATGGGGTGGTTTGCCATTGCCTTCTCCAGTGTTGAAAGCTTACACCCCAAATATCTTATTGGTCCCTAAGATGCTACTGGACTTGACACGAGCTGTCCTATGCAGACAACACCCTTTGAAGCCTTTTAAGTCACGAGGAAAGGTGAGGTTTAAAAATTTAAATTAATGAAGAAACTGAAGGTTTAAAAGGGTGTAACTCTGTTAAGGTGCAAACCGTTAAAAGTTACAGCAAGCACAATCATGACAAACATGGTGTCACTAAAAAAAGATGATGTCTTTACTGCGATAAATGCATTCATGCAATAATTAAAATATTTTGCATTTTAGAAAAACTAACATGCCCTTAATGGATATGCTGACATTTGCAAGTTTAAATGTTTATTTAAAACATTGTTATGCCACTTTTTTACCCAATGAAGGGTCCCCAAGGTAGGGAACAATGAAAGCCATTAAAAAAAACTTTAAAAATACATATCATAAAAGCAGTTAACAAGCAACAATGATATAACACACACACACACACACGCACAAATAGGAAGGCAGGGCAGTGAGGAAATGCTGGGTCTTTTTTGAACATCAGCGCTTCCAGCCCTGTGCTTTATTGTTCTTGCAAAGCCTTCTCGTAGCCAAAGCACAGGTGGAGGGCACAGTTAATATCCAGATGGCTGGTGCTGTGCTCCCACACAAGCCAGATGGAAGAGTGTTGCATAGCAGCAGGGCTCAGCGAACTGCCTTGTATGGTATACTTTTCTAGTGTAATAAATAAAAAAAGCATTTTGCATTCTACAAAGGTTAAATACAACTGTCAAATACGATTCACATATACTATAACACATTGGGTTCTTGATATATTTACTACTCATAGTAGTAATGCAACACAGGAATGAGCCCATAGAACCCTACTTGATTTTAGCTCTTGCTATGAGAGCAGAATTATAGCTACAGGCAGGGCTTTTTTTGTGGCAGGAGCTCCTTTGCATATTAGGCCACACACCCCTGATGTAGCCAATCCTCCAAGAGTTTACAGGGCTCTTAGTACAGGGCCTACTGTAAGCTCCAGGAGGATTGGCTACATCAGGGGTGTGTGACCTAATATGCAAAGGAGTTTCTGCTACAAAAAAGCCCTGGTAAATTCACTAAATATTAATGTGTTTCACACATAATTAATGACAATTTAGAAATAGTTTCATCGAATTCCAATAAATATATACAGAGTTACTTCACAATTGCATCAATGCTGTGAACTCAAACAAAGTGCTAGAATAAGTGCAAAAGTCCATTAATAAATTATTCCAAACAGAGCAGACATTCCAAACAGCCCTCTAAGTGGATAGCAGCATATTCTACACGTTTCAATGTGATGACATCTTTGTCCAGGAGGGAAGGTTTGTACAGTCAACAGGCTCTCGATGCGTTTTTCTTTACAGAGCATCTAGCACAAAGTCTCAAGGTTGGAGAATTAATTATGTGTGAAACTCATTATATTTAGTGAATTTACCAGGAATTTTGTACAGATTTTGTTTTCTGATTGGATCTTGTGTCTGTGCTTCTCCCTCGTGATGTGCAAAAAAAGCCCTGGCTACAGGTGAGATGGCTACTGCGGTGGCCATTTTAAAACTAGGCAAAATAAAGATGAATGGATTTCTTTTCACTGACAAACTGCTGCTTATACTGAGTCAGACCTAGCTAAGGCGGTTTTCCTGTTGACTCTTTCAGAAACTCCTCCCAGCCTTAGAGAAGAGACTGTGGCTGAGTGGTAGAGCATCTGCTTGTTATGCAGGAAGTCCCGGGTTCAATCCCAAGCATCTCCAATTTTTGTTTTTTTAAGAAGGACCTCTGTGATGTGCCAGACCTCTGCCTGAGACCCTGGAGAACTGCTGCTAGTCTGACTAGGCAATACTTACCTTGATGGGGTCTGATTCAGTATAAGGCAGCTTTACATGTTCTCTCTGAGAGCTTTTGACTGAAGATGCCAGGGACTGAACCAAGCATACCAAGCACTCTACCAGTGCACTCCTTCATTCAGGGACAATCAGGCATACAGAGACCCAGTTAATGCAGTCATCAGTGAAGCCAGATAGTTTGGCAAGCCTGTTTAGATAGAACATGTTCTTTATGTACTTACGGGATCTCCCCCAGAGGCAAAAGAAATGGACTGCATGTGATGGTTTGCAATAATCTGAAAAAGATCGGAAAGAAAAAATTATGCCCTTGTGCTACATTATGTAAAGATTATGCCACTCTGGAGATTATAACAAGGTTCCAGCTGAGATGTGCAGTACAGCTAGCGCATACACAGAGGTGGGAACAACTTGTGGCATATGCAGCAGATTTATGTGGCAGGCTTTGGCAGGAACAAGACCACCCATTTCAGCCTGACTGTCACAGAGCATGATAATGCCTCTCTTCTACTGTGCCACCTTAGCAGACAAGAAACTGGATCACTCCAACGGGCACAGGTGACTATATACACAGTTGCATAGCACACTGTCATTCAACGGAATACTGGACAAGACCAATCCTCCCTCTAAGCTGCAGAGTCCTGTGAGCAAAAATTTTACTTTATGAGCTACTGGCATTAAAGTTGTGAGCTCCTGCATAAATGATTGTGCTCTGGGGTCATCCTTCCTGAGCTAAGACAAAAAGGTGTGAGCTGGAGGTTGAAAATTTGTAAGCTAGCTCACACTAACTCAGCTTAGAGGGAACGCTGGTATTCAGTGTCTTGAAGAAGACACAAGATCCGTTCATATTCAGTTCGGTATTCAGTGAAGATCTTAAGAGAACTGTGATCTATGAACTTGTCTGGCTCAAACCGCACTTCAGCCACTTCAGCCAAGTCCCTTCTGAGAGCATGGGTTCCCTCCCATCTGTAATAATACCACCAACCTGTTTTCCAGGTCTGTTGTAAAAAGCAACATAAAATTATTCGAACATTTAGCAAAACAAGGCCACTGGATTGAATTGTGTTCACCAGAGCACGATTCCCCTTTGCCCCTCCTCCAGCTTCCCAAAGAAAGGAAAAGGAAAGGTCCCCTGTGCAAGCACCAGTCATTTCCGACTCTGGGGTGACGTTGCTTTCACAACGTTTTCACGGCAGACTTTTTACAGGGTGGTTTGCCATTGCTTTTCCCAGTCTTTTACACTTTCCCCCCAGCAAGCTGGGTCCTCATTTGACCATCGGAAGGATGGAAGGCTGAGTCAACCTCGGGCTGGCTACCTGAACCAGCTTTTGCTGGGATAGAACTCAGGTTGTGAGCAGAAAGTTCAGATCACAGTACTGCAGTACTGCTGCTTTATCACTCTGCGCCACGGGGCCGCTTATTCTTCCCAAAAGCCCCTCCAAATCCAGTTTTTGGGGAAGAGAGTAATGCCAGGAACAGGATTTGGAGGGGCATTTTAGGCTACTGTGGGATGTGGGGGGGGGGGCGGTCTTTGCACCTGCAGAAGAGTCAATCTAGATCCAAACCATCCACATATATATTCTGTATTAGGAGTCCACTACATACTGCCAAAGTATTCCCAAAATCATGCTTTTGGAAAATGAATAATTTAGGATCAGCTTTCATTTTCAGCAAATCAAGTGGTACTGCCCAAACAAAACAAACACATAGATATAAACGGGTTTTTTTTTAAAAAAGGAGTCAACCCACCTGTTGGGTTTCAGTGTTCATTAGAGTCAGACTGCTTGTTGAGATGGTCAATTTTATATTAATACCAGAGAACTGAAGGTTACTTTTACCAAGCACTGGAGACAGAAATTTAGCCGGAGGCTGTAAAGACAAGAGAATGCCTGTTCACATTTCATTAGAAGCCAAGAAATGAAGTTTCTCCCAAGGCTTTGGGAAGTGCATGGTATGCTGCATGCACTGTCAGAAATCTTTTCCTGGTTGCCAACCAGCTTGTAGATCACAAGCAGAAACCATGCTGTTTAGAGTACCCTAAAAGAAAGGAGCTTCTGGGATTAGCCTAAATGCAGTCATTGTGATGGTGTGGGATCAGCTGATTTCAGTAATGGGCTTCTGGAAACACAAGGTATGGAGAGAAGGTGCAAGCAATGCACAGAATATCAAGAAGCTTCCAAGGCTGATCTGCACTGCATGGCTTCTTCAGCGGTGGTGGTGGCAGTTTGGTGTAGTGGTTAAGTGCGCGGACTCTTATCTGGGAGAACCAAGTTTGATTTCCCACTCCTCCATGTGCAGCTGCTGGAATGGCCTTGGGTCAGCCATAGCTCTCGTAGGAGTTGTCCTTGAAAGGGCAGCTGCTGTAAGAGCTCTCTCAGCCCCACCTACCTCACAGGGTGTCTGTTGTGGGGGTGGGGGGAAGGTAAAAGGAGACTGTGACCACTCTGAGATTCAGAGCACAGAGTGGGATATTAATCCAATATCATCTTCTTCTTCTTCCAAAGATGCAGGAATGGCCAACCCCACAAAGTCTAACATGAAAACAGTACAACTGAGACTCCAACATACATGAGAATACATGAAGAGCATCCTTCTGTTGAAAGAAGCTGAGCCACAATTGGTGAAAAGTGAGAAGAGCTGGTTTGTTGACAAGCTAATCCCCTTCTTCCAGGTGTAACCTTAAACTACCTGAGAAGGCTGGAGCAGGAAGGGGAATGGAGTGCACAAACCTCTTCCATCTGCAGAGTTGCTACTTCAGTTGTCACGACGAGGAAGGTAAAGCTTCAACACATGACAATGCCTTAGACCAGGGATGTCAAACTCATTTGTTATGAAGGCCGGATCTGATACAAATGGTTAGAGTACCATTTATATCATATAAATGGAAAGGAAAGGTCCCCTGTGCAAGCACCAGTCGTTTCCAACTCTGGGGTGATGTTGCTTTCACAACGTTTTTACGGCAGACTTTTTATGGGGTGGTTTGCCATTGCCTTCCCCAGTCATCTACGCTTTCCCCCCAGCAAGCTGGGTACTCATTTTACCGACCTTGGAAGGATGGAAGACTGAGTCAACCTCGAGCCGGCTACCTGAAAACCCAGCTTCCGCTCAGGTCGTGAGCAGAGCTTCAGACTGCAGTACTGCAGCTTTAACACTCTGTGCCACGGGGCTCTTATCATATAAATGAGTACCATATAAATGAGACCTTGTTGGGCTGGGCCATGTATGTCATAACATGTAGTGCCAGGTAGTGGAGATATAAACTTTATAAAGGACACAGACAAACACAATTCAAGATTTTAAAAAAACCAAAAAACCTTAAAATAAAACATGCTTAAAACACTAACACTCTTGCATGTTTGATACCCCTGTCTTAGACTGTATCAGACCACTTTTCCAGCAAGACTTTCTAACAGGAGAGCCAGTTTGGTGTAGTGGTTAAGTGTGCGGACTCTTGTCTGAGAGAATCGGGTTTGATTCCCCACTCCTCCACTTGCACCTGCTGGCATGGCCTTCAGTCAGCCACAACTCTGGCAGAGGTTGTCCTTGAAAAGGCAGCTGCTGTGAGAGCCCTCTCAGCCCCACCCACCTCACAGGGTGTCTGTTGTGGGGGAGGAAGGTAAAGGAGATTGTGAGCCGTTCTGAGACTCTTCGGAGTGGAGGGCGGGATATAAATCCAATATTTTCTTCTTCTTCTAACTGGCAGCAGCTCTCCAGGGTCTCAGGCAGAAGTCTTTCACATCAACTACTTCCTGATCCTTTTAACTGGAGATTGAACCTGGAACTTCTGCATGCCAAGCAGATGCTCCACCAATAAGCCATGGCTCTCTTGCACCACAAAGATGCAAGGGTAGGAGACCAAGACATCCTGTCATGGCTTTCAGGACTGCAGATAGCTCACCAAATAATGCAGGTTTTAAATAGACACAAACTGTGCTGTATAAGACAGTTTTAAATCCAGTTAATCCTGTGTGTTTCTGGTTTTCTGGAATCAACCCTATGTAGCCCATCAGAAGCACGTACATGAGCTAAGCCATCCTGTCATTATGCAAAAATTGTCTTCTTTGGTATATGCTACTGAAGGGCTCTGGATAGACACAAGCTATTCTGAGTCCCAGTAGCATATATTCTTGAGTAAAAACCAAAACAAAAAAAATATTGTCTGAACAATCTGAAGTTGGCCAAGCAAACAAATGTCAGAAGAGGCTATCAGAAGCAGCCTCTGGGCTTCAGGGACACCCATTTTGCTTTGGGAGCAATTCTGGCTTTCAAATGAGCACTGCCTGCTGATCTGCCTGTTAGCCCACTGACTGACAGAGTTGATACATTTATCAATAGACAAATAATCTCTGGCCCTCTCTCTTCTCCAAAGGAAACTCTGCAAATTTGTCCCAGCAGTTACCACTCTTCAGGGGAGCAGCGAGCCATATACAAAGGAAAAACGCTGAGCCACAAAGTGGGTAATGTTTACCTTCCGCTTTTTGACGGCCCCATGTATTCCTGGCACAGCTTCACACAGACGACTTATCGCTTCCCTTAAAGAAGAAGAAATAGTACAGAGAATCAAGTTGTTAGAATTGTGACTTTATTAATATAACCTCAGCTTCAGACAGTGAGTGGTTCTTTGGGAGACTTTTAAGTTCAGTTTGGTTTCAGGAAAAATATGTTACAGGAAATAACGATTTGCAGCCTACCCAAGCAGGGCCAGGCTCCTTCTAAGAAAGAGCTCTGTCTCAGGTTACTACCTCTCCAAAGCACATGGTCTGCAGGTTTGGAAAGCGAAGACTTCTAGCTCCAAATTTGCACAGAGCCTTTTCCTTGGCCAGATTCAATGCCCTTCTGTCAGCCTTTTTATTTGGTAGATTCCAAGGGACTCCCTGTTCAAGTGCTGTCCCTGTAAGATGGATTGTGTTGAGACTGTCACCCATGTTCTTCTCCAGTATCCTCTCTATTTGGCATCCCGCTGGGATCTTTTGTACCCCATGCTGGCCCAAATTTTAGAGACCTCTGATGATTTTAACGTGCTTTTTTTGCTTGTTAATTCTAATCTGGAAATAACTGAATTAGTAGCAAAGATTTTTTTTTATAGAACTATGGTTACTCGCCCTGATAAGTAGTACTATGTATTAGGTTTTACTATGTTGCTACTTTGTTTTTATTTTGCAATCCTAATTTTATTCTGTATGGATTATGTATTCTTTTAATATGTAACCCAGCCGACCCTCTATCTCAGGAGTGGCCAACAGTAGCTCTCCAGATGTTTTTTGCCTACAACTCCCATCAGCCCCAGCAAGCATGGCCAATGGCTGAGGCTGATGGGAGTTGTAGGCAAAAAAAACATCTGGAGAGCTCCCATTGGCCACCCCTGCTCTATCTTATATTCTTATATATGCCAGTAAAGGCTGTCTTGTGTGCGTGTGTGGAAAGGGAAGAGGGACTGGCTACCCAAAGCAGAAAATCAAGACAACTCGCCTGCCCCACAGTGTGCACCTGGTCCTCCCTGACACTAGGGGCTCTGTCGCTTTGACACAAGACTCTATATTTTAAAAGTTACTTGCTTACTTCATACTCTTCCATTTAACTCCCCAGTGAACTACAAACCTGAATAACAAACACATTAACTGAAACTTTGGTCAGTCTTTACTCTCCAGACACAATCAAAATGACCCACATTTTGTTTCCATGTCCCACATAGAGTAGTGGTAACTTTCTTCTTTGTCACTCTTAAACCTCTCGTTTCAGGTTTCTACAGTCATTATTTTCTCACTTCGTTCAGATTCTATTTCTCTTTTACATTTATATTTCTGCCTCTCACAAGATCTCTAATTTAGGATCTCCCACCATTTTTTTAGAACTGGCTAAAATCAGCTGTAACTACATTCAAGTAAGGGCAATTTCTGAGGGAGGATTTTCCCCAAACACACTTTGCCCCCACCCCAAGTTCCTGATCTCAATTCCCCTCCCCCAGAGTTTATTTATATATATATATATATATATGCTTTGTGGGAGAAAACGTAACTCCATACAGTTTAACAGGTGTTAAACTGAAGCAGTAAAATAAACCAGGAGTCCGGTAGCACCTTAAGTCTAACAAAATTTATTTCAGCAGAACTTTCCATGAGTCAGAGCTTACTTCATTAGATGTAAGTGTACTTCCATTAGGTCAATGCTTTTATTTTCATAAAAGAAAAGCACTGACTTAATGAATATATACTCCAACAGAAGTGAACTTTAACTCACAAAACTTATGCTAGGGTCTTGTTTGATTTTGGTATTTATACAGAGTATAAGTCTGTTTTACTCAGCAAGGCCTGTTTCATTTTAATTTTTGCACAGCCCCTAATGACTTTAGCTTCTGCATAAGTCAAGCTGAATGCTAGTCTGGCTAGCCCGATCCGAAGAAAAGATTGGATTTATATCCCGCCCCTCACTCAGAGTCTCAGAACTGCTTATAATCTCCTTCCCTTCCTCTCCCCACACCCTGTGAGGTAGGTGGGGCTGAGAGAGCTCTGAGTGAACTGTGACTGACCCAAGGTGACCCACAGCAACTGCCTGTGCAGGAGTGGGGAATCAACCCCAGTTCTCCAGATTAGAGTCCGCTGCTCTTAACCACTACACTGAACTGGTCAGGTCTCAGAAGCTAGCTGGGTCAGCTTTGGTTAGTATTTGGGTGAGAGAACACCAAGGAATTCTAGGATTGCTGTGCAGAGGCAGGGAAACACAAACCACCTTATTCTCTTGCCCTGAAAACCCCACAGGTCACCAAAAGTCAGTTGTGACTTGATGACACTTTACATGCACACACACACACACATATCAACAACAGGTGCACTTTAAAGAACGGAATATACAAGCTCATTCATAAGATGACTGATGTTCTCTCATGAGTTCAGATGGAGCAGTTCAGGGGGAGGTATTTGTGAATTTCCTGCCCTGTGCATGGGGTTGGACTAGATGACGCTGGGGGTCCCTTCCAACTCTATTCTATGATTCTACGAGTCCTGGTCTTCTGAACTCTACTTAAGTGCAGGGGTGGAATTCTAGCAGGAGCTCCTTTGCATATTAGGCCACACCCCTCTGATGTAGCCAATCCTCGAAGAGCTTACAAGGCTTGTAGGCTCTTGGAGGATTGGCTACATCAGAGGGGTGTGGCCTAATATGCAAAGGAGCTCCTGCTAGAATTCCACCCCTGCTTAAGTATATTTCCAGTGTTCAATGTCACCTCTGGATGAGACAGACTGAAGTTGTGTTTGCTTTCTCAATGGTGAAAGAACTGACAATGTGACTTCATAAGCCTTCCAATAGGCTGCAGATGCAGTCTAGCACTGTTGAGCAGGACTTGCACAACTGATACTAAATTCTAGGAAGCTGGATCCAGATAGGAAGGAGGAAACTGATCTCTACAGGACCAAGGAGAGTTCCCAGGGCAGGGCATACTTTGCTTTGACATGGTTCTGAGCTGAACAGAGCACTCAAAGAACAAAAACCAGAGCACTGGATATCCATTGACAACTAGCATTTGAAAGATTTGGAGGTGCCATGATGCTGGCACTTTTTGCCATCTTTGCCAGGAGCTCATAGGAGAGTGGGGGGTGTTGGGGGCAGTTGTGGAATCCCGTCTTCCTGCTTGAAAAGTCTGATTTTCCTGTCTTGAGGGCAGAGAGACACAAAGCTACCCTCCTCCTGAAGTGCTGATAAAACAAGCACCTATTCCAGTGTTTTTAAAGGATCAAAGCATTTGGTCAATTTTATATAATAGGAATGTATGTCAGATTCTCTCCTACATGACATTTCGCTGTACATTATCCAAAGGCCAGCCAGGGTTAACCTCAGTGGGAGCCCGGCTGTATTTTCCTTCCTTCCAAAATATTCTCCATCTTGGATTAATTTCAATTCATGTTCCTTCCTGGTGAGCTAGGGCAGCGTTAAGGCAATGGGCAGGGTTGGATGCTGGAGCCCCTTAGAAGAAGACCATAGATTTATACTCTGCCCTTCTCTCTGAATCAGAGACTCAGAGCAGTTTACAATCTCCTATATCTTCTTCCCTCACAACAGACATTCTGTGAGGTGGGTGGGGCTGAGAGATCTCTCACAGAAGCTGCCCTTTCAAGGACAAGCTCTGCGAGAGCCATGGCTGATCCAAGACCATTCCAGTAGCTGCAAGTGGAGGAGCGGGGAATCAAACCCAGTTCTCCCAGATAAGAGTCCCCGCACTTCACTACACCAAACTTAGTCCACCAGCTTACTGGACAGCCTTGGGCAGGTTGCTATTTAGTAGCCTAACCTACCTAACAGAATAGTTGAATAAAACAGGAGTCTAGTGGCACTTTAAAGGTTAACAACATTTATTTAAGCATAAGCTCTTGTGAGATCCCATCATCAGATCCACTGAGTCAATCAGGCAAGTTTATATACACAAGCAAAAGGGAGGGAAGGTTTTATAAACAGAAGTCAGTTCAAAATAAGATGCAATTCAATGCAATCATCATAAACAGGAAATACTGCCAACTGTTGTTAGGTAAGCAAAACATAATGCACAATTAAATGAGATAGAAACAGTATGAAATTACACAGATACAACTGAAGTAAGTAACATATGTAGGAGTGGATGGGTAAGATATTAGCAGCTCAAGTGAGTGAGTAAGGAATCCCAGGTCCCTATTGAGTCCTGGATTCAGGGGGCACTGTCTTGAATTTGCAATTGAATCCAGAAGAAGAAGATGATGATGATATTGGATTTATATTGCGCCCTATATGCTGAATCTCAGAGCGGTCATAATCTCCTTTACCTTCCCCCCACACACACAACAGACACCCTGTGAGGTGGGTGGGGCTGAGAGGGCTCCCACAGCAGCTGCCCTTTCCAGGACAACTCCTGCAAGAGGTATGGCTGACTCAAGGCCATTCCAGCAGCTGCAAGTGGAGGAGTGGGGAATCAAACTCGGTTCTCCCAAATAAGAGGCCGCACACTTAACCACTACACCAAAGCGGCTCTCTAGATTCTTCCTTTGAAGTCTTGTTGAGAGCACAGAAGTGTGGACTGATTGTTAAGTTCCCTTAAGCATTTGTTAGGTGGTTGGAATATATGTCTAAAACCAACTAATAAGATTTCCTTTCCACCCTGTGTGAGCAGAGGGCTAATAGTGTACTGGCAGCACTTAATGACCTGCATCAAAGACAGACAAATTACCCACCATATAGCCAAATGACAGCTGCATTTCACCCCTACTATCCAACAAAGAAACTTCTGATATCAGATCAGTTGAATTCTTTGTTTGGACACGCAATGCAGCACTTAATGATCCTCATCAAAGTAGTTCAGGGAACAAAAAAGACAAAGTTAACTTTGCCAAAGGTCACCCGACTCTGTGCTCCCCAGCAGCCAGTGTATGAATGTGGAAATGTCTTGTTCTTTGAATCTGTTTAAGGAATCCATAGCTTCTCGCTTTATGATGTTTAAACAATTTTAAAACAATGTTAAGGATGACACAGCAACAATGATAAATACACAGCAAAATGCCAGCAACTGTTTGAAAACAGAAGATACATTGAAGAACACTCAGGGGCTAACAACTGCCAACACATCAAGGGAAATCCTAAACCGGGCCTGAGTCCCATTTTATTCAATAAAACTTACTCCCAGGAAAGGGTTCGTAGGATTGTGGACATATCCACAAACACAGCCTTATTATGCAACACAGTTCTAAAATTTTAATAAAGAACTGGAGACTAAGTCATCAGTGCTCACCGATCATCAAACATGCAACTAGGGGCCCAATCAGGCCCCCAAAGGGCTCCTATCAGCCCCCTGAGCAACTGGCTGTCATCTGCTTCCTTCATCGTCTCTCTTGCTTCCTACTGCATCACAGCTTGCTTTGCCAAGCTTGCTGAATTTCACAGGAGCTGCAGAGCAAAGCCTCTGTTTTCTCCATTGGCTGATGCTCCTCCCTTGGGGATGAAGAGAGGAAGAATAGCTTGCTTTTCCAGGCTCTGTCCATTGCATGGCAGAGCTACTGAGCCAAGCCTTTCTTCCTTCTATTGGCTGAGGATCCTCCCCCTCTTGGTCCCCTGGGGAGGGAGGGAAAGAGCCAGAGCTTCCTTTGCCCAGTTCCCTGGATCGCACAGGAGAGATACAAAGAAAGCACCTTTAAGATATATGAGTGCTAATGTTTTAAGTACGTTTTATTTTAAGTTTTGAAAAATCTTTAATTGTGTTTATGTCCTTTATAAAGTTATTAACTCTGCTACCTGGCATTACATTTTATGACACACGTGGCCAGGCCTAACAAGGCCTCATTTAAGCTGGATCCAACCCTCATAACTAAGTTCGACATCCCTGCTCTAGAGCCGCTTTTCAAAGTATGAATCACGCACAAAGGAACATATACTGTGTTTCTACAAATCATCTTGCCTGATATGAGCACACAACGAAACTACAGGCAGCTCTTTTCAGACGTTACTTTCATGTGTTCTGGGAACCTGAAAATTGCACAAGGATCCTCCTGATACACATGGAGCCCATGTAACCTGAACAGGGGACACACACATTTTGCATGCTCATACAACGGTAGGTTTGGCAAACTGAACACTGGGTTTTTCCATGGTGATGGTTTGCATGTACCAAAGCTGTTTGCACATGCTAAATGTACACTTTTCTCCTATACTGAATTTTCTCCTTCGGAACACTGAGGTTCTGCTGACAGCTATGCCTGATCGGGGTCCGAGATTTGATTAAAGAGTGAAACAGTAACAAGGTTGTGCTGTATAGTCAGAAGTAGGTGCTCAACAGCACTTCCTCCCAATCGTATGCATGACTGCAGTCTTAACAGGAATATCCCCAATGAATCAAACAAAAACCCCATCACATCCAGTTTGGGAAATTACAGAGGAGATACAACGGAAGTAATTAACATCTGTGGGGATGGATGGGCAAGATATTAGCACTCAAGTGAGTGAGTTAGCAATCTCAGGTCCCTTTTAAGCCCTGGGTTGGGGGGTGACACTGTCTTGAATTTGCAAATGAATCCTAATGTGACAATTTCACATTAGATTTTTCCTTTGAAGGATTGCTGAAAGCATAGAAATGTGGACTGGTTGTTAAGTTCCTTTAAGCATTTGTTAGGGGGTCAGAATATAAGATTTAAAAAACTAACAAGATGACAGCCAGTTTGGTGTAGCAGTTAAGAGCGCAGACTCTTAATCTGGGAGAGCTGGGTTTGATTCCCCACACCTCCACATGCAGCTGCTGGTGTGACCTTGGGTCAGTCACAAGTTCTCTCAGAGCTGTTCTCTCAAGAGTAGTTCTCTCACTCAGCCCGACCTACCTCACAGGGTGTCTGTTGTGGGAGGGGAAGGGAAAGCAGACTGTAAGCTGCTCTAAAACTCTGAATAAAGAGTGGGGTATAAATCCAATCTCCTCATCCTTCCATCAATCTTCCCACAGCGGCCAATCTGATGTCTCCAGGAAGTCGGCATTCCCTTCAGCAACTTGTATTCAGGGGCATACTGCCTCTAAAAATGGGGGTTCTTTTCAGCAATCATGGCAGACAACTTGTGATCATCCCTCCTCTTCCATGAAAGTGCCTAATCCCTTTTTAAAAGCCATCTAGTCTAACGGTCATCACATCTTGTGGCAGTGAATTTCATACATTTATGCATGGTTGTTTTGTAGAAAAATAGGTGGTGGAACTCATTAGCATATGCCCCGCACCATTCAAAAGCAACACGACACAAGAAAGGAGAGCTCCAGCGAGTAAGGCCTCCTTGAGCTGGCTTGAGATCCAGCCAGCCCAAGCAGGCCTCACTCACTTGGGGCTCTCCTTGGCCACCCCCCCCCATAGTCAAAAGGCCAGCAAACCACCCACCACCCAAAATCACATAAGAAGTGGAGAAAGGGTGGCACGGGCTTCTCCAGGGGTTAATGAGGGCTGCTGGAGGTGTGGCAAAGCTCCTGGTAGCTGGCTGGCTGCCGCTTTCCTAATTCAGGCTACTATTCAATGGGCAAGGTAGGTGGGGAGAAGGAAGGGGGGCCTCAGAAAGGTTCAGGAACTGTGTTCCTGTGAGCTCCGGCTGAATTCAAGGCCTGCATTTATGGTATGAAGAAGTAGTATTCTTGTTTCTCTATATCCCCTTTTAAATACCATACCAGGCTCAGTCATAGGTGCTAAACAGATATATTTTTCCTTCTGCTCCTATAATTGAAATTATTGCTTTACACATTGCAAATTAAAATCTTTGATGAAGAAAAACAGCAGCCCAAGTAATTAAAAACATTTCCATGGTGATCAAAGTTTTTAAGCTGTTCAACAAGGTGGACAATAAGAGACAGAGATCACTTGGTAACAAACTTTGACCTTCCCTAAGGAGAGAAAATCTACTGGTATAAGTGCCATTTTTCTGCTTGCAAGAATGAGATCCCTTGTCATCAGTTTGCTTTGGACTTATTCATTCTCCCCACCACCCCCCTCCCAAGGGTCCTGAATGAAGCAGCTCAGTATTCACTTCTTGCCAAATTCCAGTTTACCCCCTCTTCTCCCCACCCCCTCTTTCAGCTTCACTTTTCCTATCTAACAAGCCGCCCTGCTTCATTTACTACCGGGCCCCTGAACATGCCGCATAAATGTTTTCACATCCTTGTAAGGCCAATTCAAATGACTAGGATGCTGGCGAGGCCTCTTTCTCCGACTGGGAATTCAAAGTTGAATTTCATGTTCTTTCCCTTGTAAAGGGTAGTGCTTCTTAGTACTACCAGGCTTGATTTGAAAATGGAAAGTCTAGCTAAAAAGGTAGTTTGGTCCTTGCCGTATCAGCTTTTTAGACGTTTGGGAAAGGAAAGGGTCGTTTCTGACTCTGGGGTGACGTTGCTTTCACAACGTTTTCACGACAGATTTTTTACGGGGTGGTTTGCCATTGCCTTCCCCAGTCATCTACACTTTCCCTCCAGCAACTGGGTACTCATTTTACCGATCTCGGAAGGATGGAAGGCTGAGTCCACCTCGAGCCGGCTACCTGAAAACCCAGCTTCCACCAGGGATCAAACTCAGGTTGTGAGCAGAGCTTAGGACTGCAGTACTGCAGCTTTAACACTCTGCACCACACTCCAAATTCTGCCTCTAAACCAGGGGTGTCAAACTCATTTGTTATGAGGGCCGGATCTGACATAAATGAGACCTTGCTGGGTCAGGCCATGTGTGTCATAAAATGTAATGCCAGGTAGCAGAGACATAAACTTTATAAAGGACACAGACAAACAAAGATTTTTTAAACTTAAAATGAAACATGCTTAAAACATTAGCACCTGTTGGTCTTAAAGGTGCTTTCTTTGTATCACTCCTGTGCAATCCAGGCTCTCACAGTGGCACAGCAGAGCTACTGAGCCTCTCTTCCTTCTATTGGCAGTGCCTCCTCCCCATCCTGGTCCACTGGAGAAGGAAGGAAAGAGCCAGAGCTTCCTTTGACGCAAACGATCCCTCCCCCACTTCCTCCTTGAGGGAGGAGCCTCAGCCAATGGAGAAAATAGAGACTTTTAGCTCCTATGCAACTGAGCAAGCCTTTCAAAGCAAGCTGTGATGCAGAAAGAAGCAAGAGAGAGGGAGAAGGAAGCTGATGACAGCCAGTTGCTCGGGGTCTGATAGGAGCCTTCGGGGGGGGGGGATTTAGCCCCTGCTCTAAATACCTTAATGATAGGGACTTCTTCAAAATGGATACCCCTGCTCTAAATACCTTAATGATAGGGACTTCTTCAAAATGGATATGGGGAAAATTATAGTTTTTATGTATTTATTTAAATCCTGCCTTTCTCCCCAGTGGGAGACTCAAAGTGGCTTACATCATTCCCCTCTCCTCCATTCTGTCCTCTCACCAATGGCCCTGTAAGGTAGGCTATGCTGAGAGTGTGTGACCGACTGCCCCCAAGGTCACCTAGCAGGCTTCCACGACTAAGTGAGGATTTAAACCTGAATCTCCCAGATCCTAGTCGAGCACTTTAACCACTATACCACACTGGCTCAGTTCAGGATACATTTAAAACCAGGTGGCAAACAAGGTTTACACAACTTCCATCTATTTGTTTTCATTTCTTAAAGCAAAGTTTCTAGCTCTTGAGAATGCACAGATAAGCCATAGAATAGTTTCAGGAAGGTAGCCATGTTGGGTCTGCTGTAGAAAAGCTAGATTCCAGTCCAGTAGCACCTTAAAGAGACCAACAAGATTTTCAGACACTTATACTCAGGGGCAGAATTCTAGCAGGAGTTCCTTTGCATATTAAGCTACCCCCACCCCACCCCTGATGTAGCCAATCCTCCAAGAGCTTACAAAAAACAGCCATGTAAGCTCCAGGGGATTGGCTACATCAGGGGTGTGTGGCCTAATATACAAAGGAGCTCTGCTAGAATTCCACCCCTGCTTATACTCCAAAAATACCGTTGATCTCTAAGGTTCTACTGGACTCAAATCAAACTTTGGGATGTGTGAGAGCAGGGCCCAGGGAAATTTCAGAAGCCTGTAACTAGGAATGGGTATGGAATGTGAAAATGGCAGTTTATTTCATTTTGTGGTTCACTGGTTTGCCCGAATCGGTGGTTCATTTCATTTCATGCTTTTTTTTTAATTTTCTGAATGAATTGTGGTTCGTTGGTTTGAGAGGGTTAGAAAGCACTAGTGCACCACAAACATGCCCGGAGTGATGACGTCACCCAGAAGTGACACTATTGCACTGGGCACATTTGCCAGGGTGACGTGCCTGGTGTGATAGCAGCACTTCCGGGTGATGTCATCATGCCAGATCCCCTGCAGATAATGTCACAGACGAATCGCCCAAAAAACAAGCTGTTTTGCTTTGCGAGTCATGCATAGTGCAAGTACCTGAACCAATTTGGAACAAATCACAAATTGGCTATTTTAGGCATGAATCATGATTCATACTTTGATTCATGCCCATCTCTACCTATAACCTGTAAGGGTCAGAGACAACCATCACTACGCAGAAACAGAATAAGTTATGCAAACAGAACTAAAATATGCAGCAACAAGTCATTTATGTAATATATGCAAGTTACAGAATCCAGTGCTTCCTGGCACAGAACTGTGATTTGCTTGTTTTCTATATGCAAATTTTGGAGACTCTGGGAACGATGGGGCTAGTTTAACTTCACTGTGTGTGTTGCTACCTTTGGTTAGCATTTGCAGGTCAAAAGAGATTCTGCACCAATGAGGCTCTGCTCAATATTTTAGAAGTAGCCTATCCTGCCCTCCCTTTCCCCCAGTGGGTTGAAAGGGAATGAAAAAAACAGCTGTTTTGTGCTGGAAGACAACCCAAGGCCTGTTGGCTGTCAAGGAACTCTCCAACCTCTTAGGGACTGTGCCTCCTTCACATCGTCTAGAGAAGAACTTTGTTGAAGAGGAGAGGCAAGCTCACCACAACACTGGCCCACTTTGTCGATTGTTTCTGCAAACGAGATGGAGGGGAAGGGCATGATGGGGCTGATGTAAATGAATAAAAATGCTGTGGAAGACGGGGCTCTTGAAGCCTCTGAGGCCAGGCGTTCAACCACCAGAACAGAAAGGGATTGTATCCTGCGAAGGAGAAGGCTGAATCATCAGGACAAAGTCTGCCTTATTCAGTCAGCACATTCCCAAAATACCCCCCTTCCCTCGCCTCAAAGTTCTTTCACTGAGCCATTCTCAAGTTTAAGAGTTTAACACAGCCTTCGCATACATCCCAACGTTTCACAACTGAAAACAGAGACATGCTTATAACCAGGCCTTGAATTCAGCAGGAGCTCACAGAAGTGCAGCTCCTGAACCTTTCTGACACCCCCCCCTCTTCCCCACCTACCTTGTCCACTGAATAGTAGATGCAACTGCATAACAATCCCTGGATTAGGAGAGCGGGCAGCCAGCCAGCCACCAGGAGCTTTGCCACACCCCCAGCAGCCCTTATTAACCCCTGGAGAAGCCTGTGCCACCCTTTCTCCACTTCTTATGTGATTTTGGGCAGTGGGTGGCTTGCTGGCCTTTTGACTGGGGCGGGTGGCCCAGGAGAGCCCCAGGCGAGCAAGGCCTGCTTGGGCTGACTCGATCTCTTTCTGACGCCCCCCCTCTTCCCCACCTACCTAGTCCATTGAATAGGAGGTGCAGCTGCATAACAATCCCTGGATTAGGAGAGTGGACAGCCAGCCAGCCACCAGGAGCTTTGCCACACCCCCAGCAGCCCTTATTAACCCCTGGAGAAACCCGCACCACCATTTCTCTACTTATGTGATTTTGGATGGTGGGTGGCTTGCTGGCCTTTTGACTGGGGGTGCAGCCCAGGAGAGCCCCAGGTGAGTGAGGCCTGCCTGCGCTGACTGGATCTCTAGCCAGCTCAAGCAGGCCTCGCTTGCCCGAGGCTCTCCTTTCTTGCATTGGGTTGTTTTTGGCTGGTGGGGGGCAGCATATGCTAATGAGTTATGCTAATGAGCTCCACTACCTATTTTTCTACAAAACAACCCCTGCTTGTAACATTTCGGCTCTTGGACCAATGATCACTGCCCAGCGCCTTCACACATACAAACACACACACACATGTTGCTGAATGTTCTACTCTAATGCAAACTGCAATAATATACTCAGCAATAGCCTGTCCTCCACTGGTTGAAAAGCAGATGGTGCTTTGCTTAAAGATGCAAAAGAAAAATGTTATTTCCGTATGCTCTGTTGTCCACAGTCAGAAATATACCCCATTTGTTGCCTGGACCTGGATAGGCCAGGCTGCCCCAGTCTCATCAGGTCTTGGATCCTAAGAAAGGTTGGCTCTGGCTGCTATTTGGACAGTGGACCACCAAACCAAGGAAGTCCAGGGTTGCTACACAAAAGCAGGCAACAATAAACCACTTCTTGCTTTGAAAATCCTATAGAGCTGTCATAAATTTGCAGTGACTTGATGGCATTCATACACATAGTTGCAGTACGTGAAGTGGCAGGGCACACACTGCATAGTAGCCTTAATGTGCACGCACCAGTGATATTACAGGGATGTGCAGCACACAGAGATGTGGAAAAGGAGCTGAACTCCTGATGAACCACAGCTCTGGCAAATCAAATAAAGCAATAATTTTAACAAGGCATCTCCAAAACAGAACAAGAGGGAAGAAACAGATTTACCAGCATCTGGTGTCACAACACTGACAAACAGTACGATGACCAGGGAAGGGAAGGGAAGGGAAGGGTAGAAAGACTTCACCCTCCAGGGAAATGGATCTCTATGGTCTGGAGATCACCTATAATTCCAGGAGATCTCCAGACCCCACCTGGAGGTTTTCAACCCTAGCCCAATCCCTGTCTTCTTGGTAGCTGCCTTGGGTGGTTTTTGAGCAAAAAGCTGAGATATAAATAAATTCAAATAAATCCATAATCACATAATTCCAAGACCCACAGAAATTTCAGTACTTTGGGTTCACCCGTTTACTTGATCACTGAATTCAGGAGAGAAACCTGCTCAGTTTGACCTTTAATTAAAAACCATCTCCGCGTACATCTCATGCATTAAGCTTGCTTCCTCTTTGTCTCTCTAACATCCCCAGATAGAAACCCTGCATGCAGGGGTATTTTTTCAAGGAAAAGCCCAGCAGGAACTAATTTGCATATTAGGCCACACCCCCTTACACCAAGCCAGCTTTTCTGTGCATTCCTGCTCAGAAAAAGTCCTGCCTGCCTGGATGGTGAAACAGGGATGCCATAACCCCAGCCAAGAGTAGCAAGGAATACCTAAGAGGTTCAGTTTAGATCTAACCCTACAGTGGGTTAGATCTAGACAGCTTTTTTTAATCCACCTTGCCCAATTCCTCTCCATTTTACAGATCCTGCCCCACATGGCTTTTGAGAAAGCAGATCCCATGATCCCTAGCATTTTTGTGGTGGCCCAATGGACCCTCCCCCCTTAGGAGAATACAAGAGTCACTGGAAAAGGCAATAATGCTGGGAAAACTTGAAATCAGGAGGAATAGAGGAAGACCAAACATGAGATGGATCGACCCAATCAAGAAAGTCACGGCCCTCAGTTTGCAAGAACTGAGAAAGCCTACTAAAGATAGGAGATTTTGGAGGTCATTAATTCATAGGGTTGCCATTAGTCAGAACAGACCTACTGGCACTTAACATGCACACAAATGGAACCCCTCATTTATTTTTCACCAGCAAAAAAACTGGTTGGTTCCAACTCAGTAGAATATCAGAATCCCACTGACCTTAAAGCTGAAAGGACCCACAGAAGTGTCGTCTTTGCTAGCGAATCCAACAGCATAGCTGGGTCTCAGTTTGTTGGGGGGGTTTTACTGTACTAACCAGTTGTCTTTTTTTTTTTTTTGGCTGATTACCAGGAATTTAGAGAGGGGATAAGGAGCAATAGTCTTCATTACACCCTGCCTGTGGTTCCAGCAGAATTTAGGTGGCTATCACATTACTCAAAATGGATTAGCTTTTGGTGAGTCACTGGAATTTTCAAACATATATTGCACTGCAATACTGTGTCTATAATGTGGCACATGAAATCTGTTTTAGTGTGTGATAGCAACTGAATTTCAACCTTCAATTTTCTCTAACTTTCGTTTTACAAAATTAGATAACGTTTGCTTCCAACAACATTTGAAAAAAGACAAAAGCAAAATGTTAATTTAAGCATTGGTTATGCCATTTTCTTCTACGGCTTAATGATATGCATAAATTAATTGCAATAGCAAAAAACTTCCGACTTCAAGGCTGAATGATGCATTAAGACTGCATTAAAGTGCAGTGAATGGAAGCTTTAATGACTTAAGCTTTTAACAATTCATTTTTAAAGGCAGTGCCTTCAAGTTCTATTGTAATGCTAAAGTCTCTCTTAATAGCTAGGCATCATCTTAAACTCATTTTAGCATCTTCTTTATTGATCGCGGAAATATAAGATTCTTTTGAATTGCTTTTTCCTACCCACCACTGTTCTCTTTCCATTTTTTAAAAACCAAATGTACATCCTGATCTACGGGCCTTCTTTGCCCACAGAAATGCAGAGGAAATACAAAAACAAATTCATATTGAGACTCTCCATTCCTGACATTCCTCTCTTCTACCCATTCCAGGCACAGTGAAGCACAAGCATGCTATTTTGATGAGGTTGCCAACTCCTGGTTGAGAAACTTCTGGAAATTCAGTGTCAAAGCCTGAGAAAGACGGGGTTTGGAGAAGAAAGGGACTCTGCAGGGAATAATGCCATAGAGTTCACCCTGCACAGCAGTCATTGTCTCCAGGGGAATTGATCTCGGTGGTCTGGAAATCAGCTAGAATTCCAGTAGAACTCCAGGCTCCACCTTGAAGTTGGCAACACTACGTGGATAGTCAGATTCGTAAGCAAGGCTCAAAGAGGAACTGGGTAGGGCATTGCAAGCCATGACTGGCTGGTTGCAACAGAGACGGCTGAAATTGAATCCACTAAAGATGGAGGTCCTGTGCCTAGGTTATAGGGGGCTGGGATCATAGATCAGGCTCCCATCCCTTGATGGGGCTCCATTGATGCCCATGTTGAGGGTGAAGAGCTTGGGGTTATTCCTGGATGCCTCTCTGACTATGGAGGCCCAGGTTGCCACTGCCAGATCGGCCTTTTTCCATCTGAGATGGGTCAGACAGTTGGTCCCATATCTTGCCCCCCACGACCTGGCCACAGTGACCCATGTGATGGTCACTTCCAGCTAGATTATTGTAACTCTCTCTGTGTGGGGCTGCCCTTGACCCTCCTCCGGAAACTCCAGCTGGTGCACAACACTGCTGCATGGATGTTGACATCATTGCCTGTATGGGCACGGATCCATCCTGTGCTGCGTGAACTGCACTGGCTACCTAATGAGTAGTGGATCCATTTCAAGGTGTTCGTATTTACCTTCAAAGCCTTATACAGCCACGGGCCAGCATACCTTCGGGGCTGCCTCTCCCTGTATGAGCCCCGGAGGTCTTTACGATCAGAGACCCAACAACGTTTGGTAGTACCCAGCCCCACGGACATCCATCTGGCCTCAACGGCCAGGGCCTTTTCAGTCCTGGCCCCTGCCTGGTGAAATGAGCTCCCCTGGAGATCCGGGCCCTGCAGGATCTGCTTCAGTTCCGCAGGGCCCGTAAAACAGAGCTCTTTTGCCAGGCTTTCAGCTGAGGCAGTGGACGTCGCTTGTTACCAGCCTCTCCCTTGCATTCCATCCCAGTGCTATGATAAATAAATCAAATAAAAATAAATAATATAAGATCTACTGGACCTGGACAACAGGCCATGTCTGTGAGACAGAACCTGCCATTTTAGTCTATTGTCATTCTGTAGTTTTAGATGTTATATATTTAAATGGGTCTTTTGTTTTATCGTTGATTGTTTTTATGATGTAACCTGAGTCTGTCCTACGGGAAGGGCGGGCTAAAAATCGAATAAACTAAATAAATAAAATAAAAAGGCCTCCTTTTAAAAAAAAATTCAGAATGCAACTGCAAAACCAAAACACAATTGTATTTAAGAGCATCTGTCCTGCTAACTCACCTAGTTCATGATAACCAGAGACAGGAGCAACCAAAGCAAATAATCACACATGGTCTAAAATACAGAAAAGGAAAGATGCACTCCCTAATCAATATTCTTAAATGGACATAGAGTCCCCACAATTCATCACAGGAGTGCCTCAGAATTCTTCATTACAGACCAGGACCAATTTTACCTAAGTTGGAGGGCACAGAGAACCAGAAAAGCTCGCCAATAGCATCCTTTCACATGCTGGGCTACAAGGAAATATATGTATGAGAGAAAAAGTATCAAGATTTTATTCCAAAACTTGCAAGGGAGGCAGAAGAGCAATGATTACCCGGAGAATAAGGAAACCTCAAGTCGGATTTAACATCCACCTCAAGCTAGCCTGAAAATGCAGTCTAGTAAAGATCTGTTTTGCAGAACTCAAGGGAGGAAGTCGCAACCCTCTCAACATGACATCACAGCACAGCGTAGCTCCTGCTTAAAAAGCCCTCGGGGAACCATGAGTTGATCTTTATTGTTTCCTGCTGAATGGAGACATTTTATGACATTCATTCATACGATTGTTGGTGGCCAATATATTAGTGAAGTAATATCCCGCTTCCACACTCTTTTATTCCTCGCAGGGATGAAGCCCAGGAGTTATACTACTCTAGGAAACAAAAAGCGCTCAGTACCTCCCAATCCCGTTTTTCATCCAATTTCACTATGTTAACAGCCACTGCAAATTTGGGGCCATATCAATGATGATTTAAAATACAAACATTGTGAGCGGCAATTTGATGGGAAAGGGTGGACAAACTTAACTGCCTTGATTCTCAGGCCAGGTAGGCAAAGGTTGACTGTTTTTGCAAGAAAATCAAGGCAAAAGGGAAAGCAATAAAGGGAATGGAAAGCCATTCAGATGGTTAGGTGGATACTGCAACTGGCCCTGATTTTGTATCTCAATAAGCTTATTCAAAGCAAGTATATTTGGCTGGAATGGAAACCCAGTTCAGTACCTGGATTCTCCTCCTTGTTTGCTGGGTTTAGGAAATGGTGTTCAGGTTGCCAATCAGCTATGTTTGAAAAAGGCCAAATATGTGAGCTTTTGCAATCACTGTAGAGCGACAGATATGTTCTGACGTGGACAGGCCAGGTTAACGCAATCTCATCAGATCTTGGAAGCTAAGCAAGGTCGAAACTGGTCGGTATTTGGATGAGAAACCACCAAGGAAAGTCCCTGGTCTCTATGCAGAGGCAGGAAATAGCATAATCTCTTAACATCTCTTGTCTTTGAACATTCCACAGGGTCACTGTAAATCAGCTCTGACTTGATGGCAAAACAGGACACACACAAAAAAGATGAACACGAGACTCTCTGATCTGGATTTGAGAATACTTTTAATTGATCTATGGTATGGAAGAGCCAGTTTGGTGTAGTGGTTAAGTGCGTGGACTCTTATCTGGGAGAACCGGGTTTGATTCCCCACTCCTCCACTTTCACCTGCTGGAATGGCCTTGGGTCAGCCATAGCTCTCGTAGGAGTTGTCCTTGAAAGGGCAGCTGCTTTAAGAGCTCTCTCAGCCCCACCTACCTCACAGGGTGTCTGTTGTGTATGTGTGTGGCAGGAGGGGGAAGCTAAAGGAGATTGTGACCACTCTGAGACTCTGAGATTCAGAGTATAGGGTGGGATATAAATTCAATGTGACACAAGTATAAATGATGTGTTGCCCCTTATGTATGCCTTCTGGAATTAAAACCAACATTTATTTTAAAGACTTCACCATGAATGGCAGATCCTTTATAAGCAAACAGAGCTGCTAAGCATAGCTGCTCCAGGATTTATAGCTTAGAGCCCTGGCACAGTACAGGATCCAATTAAACAGTTGCACATTGGCACAAAGTTGCCTAAGCACAGATGTGTTCTTATGTGAGGGACATGGAAGAGATCATATGGAGTTTGGTTAAGAATATCAAATAACATCAGGCATGGTTTGTGATGGTCAGAACAAACCTTGGATGGTTTTGGGCTCACACACACCTAGTGAGAGATCTCCCACTGGCAGCCTCGAATTCCCACCACCACTTGGTAGAGCGGGGCTATGGGGGGGATACTGAGGGAATTGGCGTTGCAGGGACAGCATGTCCCCATGTCCCTGCTTACCCATCTTTCACCAGATGAGTACACACCCTACACACACTCTACATCATTATATCTGAACCACAAGCTAGGATTTCACCTCCTTGTCTATATCTCAGGATCCCAAACTATCTTAGTTTGGAGGCAAGGAACAAACCATGATTTGATGTAAACTACGAGGTCATCAATAATGAAGCCATTTGCAGTGGGGGCGGGGGGTGGAGAGAGTGCGGAAGCCCAAGGACTTGCAAAGTTCATTCTCCTAATAAAAACACGTGGTATACTGTTACACTTGAATGCAGGCCAACAGCTATAATTCCAATCTAAAACAGGATGTCAAAACATAAAAAGATCTTGAAAATGACTGCTGGGAGGGGGGGGAGCAATCAATAGAATTTGAAGGCAAATTCTGGAGCAAAATAAACACTGAAGAATTCGATAAAATACTACTTTCAGTCTTGTACTTACCTTGTAACTTGGGTCCTGGTGCCAAAATCCAGAGACCTCATTGACTGCAACACTTCAATACATCCCATATACTAGAACAAACACGGGGGAGGGGGGAGAGAGAGAGAAATGACAACTGTTTCAAAATGGTCTGGAACAAATAGCAAGAGAGAGAGACATTTATACCCTACTTCCTTCCCCAGTGGGGAACCAAAGTGTTTTACAACATCATTTCCCCTCCTGCATTTATCCTCCTAACAATCTCCCTGTAAGGAAGGTTAGGCTGAGAGGGTGTGACTGGCCCAACATCATACAGCAGGCTTCCACGGCAGAGTGAGGATTCGAATCTAGGTCTCCCAAATTCTAGTCTGGCACTCTAACTGCTGTGCAGCACACTGGCTCAGAGTAGACCCTCACAAATATGATAGAAGTCAAAGAATAATGACTGTGGAAACACATACTGCAATTCCCCTGATTGAGAGGGTGTTTGGGATGCTGAAAATGTTCAAAAATTGTAGTATTAATCCATTTGAAAAAATCCCAACTATTTTATTCAGACCAATTACCAGGCCTCAGACTCAGCAGGAGCTCACAGGAGTACAGCTCTTGAACCTTTCACATGCTGGGCTACAAGGAAATATATGTGTGAGAGAAAAAGTATCAAGATTTTGTTACAAAACTTTCAAAACCTCCCCACCTACCTTGTCCATTGAATAGTAGGTGCAGCTGCATAACAATTCCTGGATTAGGAGAGCGGGCGTCAAGCCAGCCCCCAGGAGCTTTGCCACGCCCCCAGCAGCCCTCATTAACAACTGGAGACGCCTGCACCACCCTTTCTCCACTTTTTATATGATTCTGGGTGGTGGGTGGCTTGCTGGCCTTTTGACTGGGTATATGGGGGGGAGCCGACAAGGAGAGCCCCAGGTAAGCGAGGTCTGCCTGGGCCAGCTGGATCTGTAGCCAGCCCAAACAGGCCTCACTCTCCCGAGGCTCTCCTTTCCAGCATCGGGTTGCTTTTGGCTGGGGAGGGGTGGCATATGCTAACGAGTTAGGGTAATGAGCTCCGCCACCTATTTTTCTACAAAACGACCCCTGCCAATTACCATTATTGCTTTCAACTTTTCAACTATTGTCTGTTTGTTTTTAGTGATCTTACATTCTAGTCGTACTTCTTTCGGATTTTTTTTTTAAACGAGAGTGTGGTATAGAAGTATTTTAAAAATATTTTCTTTTAAAATAAATGGGCACAGTGTACAACAGTGAGCAATGTGGATGGATGTAGTGTGCTTCAGACAGCAATTCTTGGTGTGAAAATAGGTATAACGCTTCAAGTTCAAAAGGCGGACTCTGTTTGATTTATAAAATGCTGGGTGATGTCTCTGCTTTCTTCAGTACCAGACACGGTACTGCTGTGAACTTGGTTTCTGATCACTGTGGATCAGCCTATCCAACAAGTTAGGCCTTGCGTCATGAGCCCTAACGAGGAGGAACTGGAAGGCTTAACAGACCTGGAAGAGTTGCCAGCCAGTTCCTCAGCTGAACAAACAGCAGCTGGCCCATCAATCACTCTCCAGGCACCAGTGTCAGTTGTTGATAATCAATCTCCTCCAAGCTCTCCTCCTCCCATCTCAAGAGTTCGAAGCAGGCTCCAGAAAGAACTTTCAGAGCGAAGACATGAGGCATGCCGATGCTTCAGATCTCTCAGCCCTGAGTTCTAGCAGAGTCACTGCCACTCAGGGAGCAGGCTGATTGAGACTCCCATATAGCTCCCACCCAGGACCTGGCAACCTTGTGGAAGCTTGCATCCACGCTCCTTCCTGATCCTGACCTGCTTGATTTCCTTGGCACCTTGACCTTTTGGAAATTGACTTCTGATTCCGGTTTGTGATTCTGCATTGGTGACTTGGCTCCTGCTTGACTTCCTGGACTTTGACCTTGGACTGGCTTTGGACTCCTGCCTGCCTACACCCTGAGAATGACATCTTCCCACCTAGCTGGGGGAGCAGGTGGACATTTGAGTGAAAAAGGACAGAAAGGCAGAGAATAGGGAAGCCAGTCTCCATCTGTAGATCTCCATGGATTACAATTGATTACAACAGATCTCCAGACTACAGAGATCTTATGTCCAGGAGAAAATGGCTGTTTTGGAGTATGGATTCCATGGCATACCACTGAGGTCCCTCTTCTCCCCTCCCCTCGCCAAACTCCACCCTCCTCAGGCTCCGCCTCCAAAACTCCGGGCATTTCCCAACCAAGGGTTAGCAACCCTAGGTGAGAAGCAGAGAGACTTTGGTTCTGAATTGACTCAGTGACCTTGAGGGATTGTTACCCTGGGTAGTCTGCTGGGTGACAGAAGACAGGCATCTTCTGCCCATGGGCCTCCTCGGCAAAGTGGAAGGTATCACACAACACAGCCAAGCAAAGGCATGAAACCTCTGCTTGTGGAAAAGGGCAGGCAAGATTTCTCCAAGATGGCAGGACTTGTGGGGTCAGGTGGTGAAGGACAAAAAGGGAAAGAGGAGGCAGAATATTTATGGTGACAGGATGTGGTGTAGTGGTAGGACTAGCATCTGGGAGACCCGGGTTTGAATCTCCACTCATGCCACCACAAAAGATGGCTGAGTGGGATAGAGAAGGTACAGAAAGAAATACTTTTCTCCCAATATAAGAACTCATGGGCACTCAATTAAATTTATGAGCAGTGGGATTAGAACAGATAAAACGGAAGTACTTCTTAAGAGTTAACACATGGAATTCACTGCCACAGGAAGTAGTAGTGGCTTTAACGGGATTGGTGAAACTTATGGAACAGAGGTTCATCGTCATCGGTGACTATTAGCTGCAAGGTATGGATGGAAGACTCTTATTTGGGCAGTGACGCCCAAATTTGGCAGTGTATTCTTGGTCCGTTCTAGATGCAGCTCAAAAGGAACACAAAATAATTACAATTTTAAGATTTAAATAATAAAAGAGAAAAAAAATTACAAATCACAAATCTGAAAATTCCCTGAGATTTAATCTCTCTATTAACAGGAAAGACAATCTATGTTCTGAAAAGCACTGCAGTGTGATGCTTGTGTGTCTGTGAGCATTTTCAGCTCTGCTTTCTGCGAAGAGCAGAAATCTTGTAAAATCGGCTGGTTGTGCTTTGCCATCTTTGATAAAGTCAGAGATTTGGAGGAGTAGGTGAGTCATAGGCTGAGATCATATGACAGTGAGTAAGATCACCCTGAACATATGCGTGGGAAGGTATACTAAGTGAAGATGTGGGGGGGGGGGGGAAGGGAAGAGACAAGAAAAAATCAATACTGGAAGTTTGCAATAAATTCTCCTGAGTGGAGCTAATCTTATCACTGTTTCTCAAGGATCCACTTTTGCTTAAAAGCCCGAGTAAGAGAAAAATCATTTATACAGTCACTTCTCCCAATCTCTGGCCTTGTCTTGTGTCTACGAGTAACACACTCATACCCTCAAATTGCAGAATAAGGTTGCACAGTCTCAATAGGGAGGGAACTAAGAAAAGAAAAGATAGTATCAAAAAGATGATGATGATGTTGGATTTATACCCTGCCCTTCACTTAAGATTCTTGCAGTGGCTTACACTCTTCTTCCCTTCTTCTCCCACAACAGACACCCTGTGAGCGGGGCTTTTTTTGAGCAGAAAATGTACAGGAATGTAGTTCTGGCTGGCTTGGTGTGGCCTAATATGCAGATGAGTTCCTGCTGGGTGTTTTTTTACAAAAAAGTCCTGCCTATGGTGTGGTTGAGAGAGCTCTCAGATAACTGCTCTTGAGAGAACAGCTCTGCGAGAACTGTGACTGACCCAAGGTCACCCAACAGCTGAATGTGGAGGAGTTTATGAGTGGGGAATCAAATCCAGTTCTCCAGATTACAGTCCGCCACTTTTAACCACTACACTATCAAGGGAGCTGGGGTTGCTTCAGAAGGTGAAAAGGGTGGACGATGGGATCCCAAGGCTAAACTAAAGAGGTCAGCAGAAGGAAGGCTGAGTAAAACCTCAGACAAAATCACTATCCCTTCTTTGCTTTATCATCAGCCACCTTGCCGCCCTTGTAATTACGGTGGCAAAAAAGAGTGGGATCTATCTGCAGAGTTTACAAATCTCTGTTCTTGAACTGCCAGAGACAGGAAGTCTGGACACTTTTGTTTTGAAAGCACAAGCCAGTACAGACTTTGCATTATTGACTGGGAAACAACTCCAGTATCAGAATTCTGAGATGTGATCATCTGGATCACGTGTCATCAACAGACGGGGTTGCAAACCTGAAGTGGGTTGAGATCTAATCAAACACAGTTTCTGCCATTTCATCCCTTTTCTCCTTAAAACTTTTTTTTTTCTTTTGCCACTTGCTGTCAGGGAAGAAACAGGATCACAAAGGGTGGAAGATGAAAGCTGAGCATTCTTCCAGAGGTCTAAAATAGCCACCGCTGGACAATAATGCACATCAACAACTGATGCAAAATGGCTGACTACATGGTATGATCAAGGAGGCAGGGGGGAAAGGCACAAGAAAAAAACAGTAACAGTTAAAACTGAGGCCAAGGATGGAGCTAAAGGTCAGGAAATGTTAAAGACCACGGAGTGGGATAAATTGCATGTTTCTCTTAATGTCTCCAAGCTTAGGTCACACCACCCTCAAGCGTAGGGTTGCCAAGTCCAATGCAAGAAATATCTGGGGACTTTGGGGATGGAGCCTGGAGCAAGATTGTGACAAGTATAATTGAACTCCAAAGGGAGTTCAGACCATCACATTTAAAGGGACTGCACATCTTTTAAATGCCTTCCCTCCTTTGGAAATAATGAGGGATGGGGGCACCTTCTTTGGGGGTTCACAGACTTGAACCACCTGGTCCAATCTTTTTGAAACTTGGAGGGTGTTCTGAAGAGAGGCACCAGATGCTATGCTGAAAATATGGTGCCTCTATCTCAAAAAACAGCACCCCAGAGTCTCAGATACTTGCAGATCAATTCAGCATTATACCTTATGGGACTCAATCTCCATAGGAATAATGGAGTGCCCAGCAGACATCCCCCCCCCCCCATTTCTGATGACCCTGAAGCAGGAGGAGGGCCTACAAAGCAGGGGATCCCCTGCTCCCACCTGGGGATTGGCAACCCTACTCAACAGGCAAGATGCAGGGGAAGCAGGTTGTGGTCTAAAACTGGCAGAAATGAGAGATTTAAGGCACTACAGTAGAGACGCGTCCAATATTCTAATTTTGGAATTCTAAACTTGTTTCCAAAGTGGGACCATTCTGATGTGTTGTTGCCCAAGGTATAAGGACATCCATTTCATATGGATGATGAATCTATTTTTTCTACCAAATGCCAAAAATGGAATAATTCAAGAGGGCATTTTCACAAGAGGAACAGGGTTATTGCTACTGACTATGAGGGTTGCTGTTTTGTCAGTTGAACATATGAAGCTGCCTTATACTGAATCAGACCTTTGGTCCAACAAAGTTTTTGTTGCATTGTTCATTGTATGTATTAATCCTGCTTTATTGCACTGTTCTCAAATGGTTCAATCCTGTTTTATTGTCTATATTGTTATTGCATTCTCTAATTTTGTTATCCCATTTTCATTGCATTCTTTGTTGTACGTATTATATTACTCCTACTGCCTTGTTTCCTACTGCCTTGTTTTTAAGCTACTTTATTTACAAAATTTGTATCCCACTTTTTTGCTCTTATAAGGGCCACCAAGGCAACTAACTATTTGGTTGTTTATAGTCTGCCTTTCTCCTTGAGATTCAAGGTTAAAACATACATGATAAAATCACATTTGAAAATTATTAAATGAAGGATAGGGGCAAACACACATCATTAAAACAATTTAAAAACAGAGTTTAAAAACTGCATTAAAATCAGGGGTCATTTTGTAGGAAAAAAGGTGCAGAAGCTCAGTAGCATATCTTATTTGCATATGCCCCGGGATCTATGTGCAGCGGGGAGAGAACTCCCCGCTGTATGCAGACCCCAACAGAGTGAAAGTTCCAGAGTTTTGGTGCCATAGCTAAACAGGCCATGTAATCTCAGAAGGTGGAGGCACTTGAAAGTGACCACAATGTTGCAATCCACCTCAGAGAGAATAACAGACAATGAATTAAATAAATACATAAATTGGAATCCTTTTTGGTACTATTTAACTGAGTAAGGTGCACAGGTAGTTTGCTGAAGGTTTCAGTTTGTGCATGTGTTTGCTTCTCATCCACATTTCCAAAGCAATGTTTTAGCAATCTTAACATAATGACGGCTTCCGCCCTTTTTCCCTCCCACTGCTCAAATTATCAAGGGCAGCAGACTGAGAGCAAGGGTGAGAGACTGCTCGCTGCCCCCAGGCAATTGGTAAGCCTAAATCGTAGGTGCTGTTGTGTCAAGATAATTTTTTTATAGTGTGGTTTGACTGGTTAATTTAGCAAACCATTTTATGGGTATCTCTAGGGCAGAAGTTCTATTTAATTAAACCACATTGTTGCGGGAACAGCAATCTGAGACACCTCTGTGCATAACAAGGAGCTATTTACAAACACTAACTGAAAGTTGTAGGATAAACTACAGGCAGGGGAAATCTACGACATATTTATTCATTCTTGTCGTCAAGGCCAAGCTCTTCCTGCCTGAAAAACAGCGACTGGCAGTTCTTTCAGGTAGTGCGCTGCAAAACCGCTGTAAAGCACTCTGCTGTAAAGTGCAATAGGATGCATCTGTCAGGAGAAACCATCAGTGGGAAGCAGAGGCAAAACAGGGCACGCAAACAGAGCTGACACTTCTGCTCATGCAAGCAAGCCAGTCTTGGAGAAACGTCGACTGAGGGGTGACATGATGGAGGTTGACATGATGATGCTGGAGTACTGAGGGGTGACATGATGGAGGTTGAGACTGAGGGATGACATGATGGAGTACTTTTCTCCCTTTCTCAAAATACAAGAACTTGAGGACACTTAATGAAATTGCTGAGCAATCGGATTAGAACAGATAAAAAGAAGTACTTCTTCACCCAAAGGGTGAATTCATTGCCACAGGAGGTGGTGGCAACTACATGCACAGACAGCTTCAAGAGGGGATTGGATAAACATATGGAGCAGTGATGCTCTGTATTCTTGGTGTGGGAGGCAACAGTGGGAGGGTTTCTAGTGTCCTGGCCCACGGATGGACCTCCTGGATGATTATATGTCAGAGATGCTTTAGGCTAATCCTGCATGGAGCAGGGGGTTGGACTAGATGGTCTGTATGGCCCCTTCCAACTCTATGGTTCTATGATTCTATGGCACCTAGTTTTTTGGCTGGTGTATGACACAAAGTGCTGGACTGGATGGGCCACTGGTCTGATCCAACATGGCCTCTCTTATGTTCTTAATCTGTATGTCAGCAAAATTACCATTCTCCATAGCATTAGTAGTAGGTAGCCCCATGATTCAGGGTGGTAAAGCTGCAGTACTGCAGCCGAGCTCTATGCTCACAAGCTGAGTTCGATCCTGGCGAAAGCTGGGTTCAGGTAGCCGGCTCAAGGTTCACTCAGCCTTCCATCCTTCCGAGGTCGCTCAAATGAGTACCCAGCTTGCTGGGGTGGGGGGAGTGTAGATGACTGGGGAAGGCAATGGCAAACCACCCTGTAAAAAAGTCTGCGATGAAAACGTCGTGATGCGACGTCACCCCAGAGTCGGAAATGACTGGTGCTTGCACAGGGGACTACCTTTACCTTTTTTATAGCATTAATGCCCTTTTGTTAACAGTGCAAGTGATGCAATGCATTTTTATTTTATTTTATTTTCACCTCCTGCATGCGTTTCCTGCCACCCCAGGGCCTTGCTTATCTGCCCCACGTTGCCACCCTCTGAGGCTAGGCAGATTCATATCCTCCTTGGATGCCTGCTGTTCACCCAGGGGCCGTGCTATGAAAGACATGGATCGGCTAAGGCCTCCTTGCCAGGTCAGTCTATGGTGGGATGCCAAGCAGCATGACTCATGGTGAGTAATTATTAAAGGAAGGGGATGGAACAGCTGCAGCCAACTCTCTTCCTCCGTCCCTTTGATGAGATTTGGAGCCGCATGGGCCCACGAGCAGACACCTGTGCTCTGAATGGTTTTCCTTGGATATTATAATTAAACGTTTGCTCCCCAAGAGCAGTGCATCAAAACAGGAGGGGGGGAAGCTAAAAATATTTCCCCGGCTCCTGAATCATAGATGAGAAGAAGCACAGAGTTCATTTCCTTCCCATGAGAGCCACAGAAAACCAAAGCTGTAGCCACCTTGCAGAAGTTATGCAGGTCTGTTTGGGAGGCTGCTTTGGAACTTTATGTATACCGCACTCCATCTCCCCAGAGAAAAGGAGGAATTATAAATCTCACCCATTTGGGAGAGGGGCTGGGAAATACAAAGCAGTGTTAGCCTGCTTTCTCGCCTACTCACTGACTTTCCAAGCAGTTTAAAACTTGATCTTTCGCTTGTAAACACACTGGTGAAAGGAGGGCCTGAGGGAGACCAGGGAGAACCAGGGGGGAAAAGTCAATTCAAAAAGGTAAAGGTAGTCCTCTGTGCAAGCAATAGTTGTTTCCGACTCTGGAGTGACGTCGCATCACGACATTTTCATGGCAGACTTTTTACAGCATGGTTTGCCATTGCCTTCCCCAGTCATCTACACTTCCCCCCCAGCAACCTGGGTACTCATTTTACCGACCTCGGAAGGATGGAAGGCTGAGTCAACCTTGAGCCGGCTACCTGAACCCAGCTTCTGCCAGGATTGAACTCAGATTGTGAGCAGAGAGCTCAGACTGCAGCAGTGCAGCTTTACCACCCTGTGCCATGGGGCTCTTTAAAAGGTAGTCCCCTGTACAAGCACCAGTCGTTTCCAACTCTGGGGTGATGCCGCATCACAACGTTTTCACAGCAGACTTTTTAATGAGGTGGTTTGCCATTGCCTTCCCCAGTCATCTACATTTTCTCCCCAGCAAGCTGGGTACTCATTTTACCGACCTCGGAAGGATGGAAGGTTGAGTCAACCTTGAGCCAGCTACCCGAACACAGCTTCCACCAGGATCAAACTCAAGTTGTGAGCAGAGTTTGGACTGTAATACTAAGCTATAGCACTTCTCTCTCTCTCTTTACTTTATTTGAACCTCACTACTTTCCCCAATGAGGACAACATTCTCCCCTTCTCTATTTTATCCTCACAACAATCCTGTAAGGTAGGTTAGGCTGAAAGTGCAAGGTTGAACCAAGATCGTTCAGCAAGATTCTGTGGCAGAGTAGGGTTCCAATCCAAGTCTCCCAGATCCCAGTACAGCACTCGGAAGCACCAGTTTTCATGTGCAGCAGGCCAAACTTGCTCAACAGATGCACTAAACTAGCCAGACTTTTTTATTTTAGAAGAAACCAATAAAGAAGAGACTTCCAACTACTCTCATACAAAGAACCCACTCTAAGAGACACACAATAGAGAAGCGATGGGAAATTATGTGGAATGCTTCCACGCCCGCACAACAGCCAGAGCTTCTAAAAGCAATTTGTGCATAGCTGCCTTTGAAAACCAAAATACAGGCAATCCAATCCCAAGAAATTAGACCACTGATTCAAGTTCACCTCAATCCCAGTAAAACCAACCGAGCCTAATGAAAATATTTTGAACAGACCAAACAGGAATGAGTATCAGGCAGAACAGAAAGAAGAACCGTCTCTCTCTCTCTCTCTGCCATGCTGGGTACTCATTTTTCCTATTGAATTCAACAGCACAGTAGAGACAAAAATATCTTCAGGATGAGCCTACAGATTCTAATTTGGGAAAATGCCTTGTTTTGCATAACACTGACTCATCCATGTGAAAAACAGTCTTCAGTTCTTTTGAAGGCTCTCCTGACTCCCCCAGGCACTAGGATACAGGTGCCCAAACCCCTTTCTTTCTACACTGCTACTGAAATTCTGTTGTACATAATTTACTTTCCCTTGTTTGCTAGGACTAACCCTCCATACAGCTAAACCTGCTGGAGTCAATGGCCATCAAAACACCTACTTTCTTCACATATGTATTTTAACAATTTATATCCGGCATTCTCTTTGAAAAGACACCCAAGCTTAGGGGGTGTAAATTTAATTTTTAAACGGAACCATTCATATGTAAATGTTTGATCTCTCTCTCTCTCTCAACATTTACAGGATCACAGTCTAATCCACATACATATTGTATACATACTGTCGGCTATTTTTTGTTAATAAAAATTAATGTGTTAATGTGCTCCAGTGTCAGTCTGTTTGGACGATTACAAGTAAGACCTGCACTGGAAAGCACAAATTACCTAGGCACAGATTATACCTGGTAACTCTTTCCTAGTTTTCCAAGTGTTCAAAAATGTTTATTTGGTGTTGTTGCCATCAAGTCACAGCTGAGTTATGGTGACCCCATAGAGTTTCCAAGGCAAGAGATGTCTGGAGGTGATTTGCCATCGCCTACCTCTGCATAGCAACCCTGCTATTCATTGGAAATCTCCCATCCAAATTCAAGCAAGGGCCAACTCTGCTTAGCTTCTGAGACCTAATGAGATCAGGCTATATAAACAGTAAATGAATCCCTGAGGTTTAATCTTTCAATGTTTTACATCCCTAAGCAACATGAACAATACAAAAATACAGAAAAATTCAACAGCAAAACATCGAATTAAAGAGCACTAAGCACCTCCAGACAAAGCCTCAAAATAACTGCTAAAGGGCTGTGAATTTAATTTTAAAAAGGAAACACACACACTCACACGTATTTCAAACATTTACAAGCTCACAGTCCAGGGCGTTTTTTCTTGACGAACGCAGTGGAACAGGGCCTGACACATTGACAGAACTCTAGTCTGACAATCAGCAATGCTAAATGGAAGCTACGACAGATAGCTTTAAGAAATATAGGCAGGACATGTAAAGATATCGAAATTTGGAGCCATTCTTCCTGAGCTAAGACAAAAACATGTCAGCCAGTAGGGTTGCCAAGTCCAATTCAGGAAATATCTGGGGACTTTGGTGGTGGAGTCAGAAGACTTTGGGGTTGCAGCCAGGAGCAAGGTTGTGACAAGCATAATTGAACTCCAAAGGGAGTTCTGGCCATCACATTTAAAGGGACCGCACACCTTTTATATGCCTTCCCTCCTTTGAAAATAATGAAGGGTGGGGCACCTTGTTTTGGGGCTCATAGAATTGGACCCCCTGATCCAATCCTTTTGAAACGTGGAGGGTATTTTGAGGAGAGGCATCAAATGCTATGCTGCAAATTTGGTGCATCTACCTAAACCCCGCCCCCCAAGCCCCAGATACCTGTGGATCAATTTTCCATTATACCCTATGGGAATCGGTCTCCATAGGGAATAATGGAGTTTCCAGCAGATACTTCCCTCCCCCCTCCTACTTTCTGATGACCGTAAAGTGGGGGGAGGGCCTCCAAACTAAGGGATCCTCTACCCTCACCTGGAGATTGGCAACCCAATCAGCCAGAAGCTAAAAAACTGTGAGCTAGCTCACACTAACTCAGCTTAGAGGGAATACTGATTGAAAACCAATTCAACAGCAAACATAAAAAACGATGCTACAATCCACAAGGCCTTGCCTAGCAACATTTCTGGTTGGAGAGACTTCTCCAGGGTTTCACTTGTCTCTCACTATGATATTCAACTTGATGCTTGCCTTGCCCTTTCTAGCTCTCTTGATCTGCTTCCCATGGAGGTACCCTTGATACTGTTAACTCCATCTTCCTCCTCTTCCTGTCATGTGGTTCTGATGCCACATGGACTTCCTGTAGTGCCTTTGTGGCTCAGCAGCTTCTGGGTCTAAAAAGGCTGAAGGACGCTGCTCTAGAACATGTCCCAGAATCTACTACAATGCATAAAGGAGCTAAAGCAGACACCCAGAGTTTCCTCAGAAGACAAGCTCCTGTGGAAAGAATTGCCAAAAGGTGTCCTTGGCAACTTTGCAACACCATGAATCAGTTATGCTCTCTTACCATTTCAACTACCTCAACAATAAATCTGTAGTGAAATAGATCCAAAAAATAAACTGTAATAAGACTCATGTTTGGTGTTTTTTGTTTTTGTCTATACTATGTGACATTTTGCCTTCAAGTTAGTGGTTTAGCACAGAGGTGTCTGTTGGTTTGTATGGTTTTTACAACTCAATACAACACTGTGTTAAAGCATTGTTATTACAGTACTTGGTTTTTACAGTTCCCAGAGCACTTCACAAATCATGTAAGCATTTAATATACATGTAAGGTAAGTGTTATGTTCCCAGAAATGAGCTGGTGCAAAATTAACCCCTACTCTTAGAGCATTCCCAGTTTCTTAGCCGCCCACAACTATTTGTGAGTTTCATCAATGGGAGAGGAATGTGAGTAGAAATTGTGTCAGATTTCTCCTGTGGGAAGCATTTGTGTAGTTCACAAAGAAGTATCTGATTATAATATGAAGTTATTAGCGCCCACCTTCCCCTCACATTCCTGTAGTACATGAAGATCTGCTCCTTCACATGTGGAAAGAGACTTCTGAGAAAAGTAAACTTCCATGAACTGAAGGCTTCCATTAAGGAAGACTTCTCATGTGAGTAGAACATATGAAGCTGCCTTATACTGAATCAGACCCTCAGTCCATCAAAGTCAGTATTATCTACTCAGATTGGCAGCAGCTCTCCAGGGTCTCAAGCTGAGGTTTTTCACGCCTATTTGCCTGGACCCTTTTTAGTTGGAGATGCTGGGGATTGAACCTGGGACCTTCTGCTTAAAAAGCAGATGCTCTACCACTGAGCCACCATCCCTCCCCAATTACCTTTTGAATCCAAAAAAATTAGAAAATTACCTTTGGATCCAAAACAGAATCTTCCTGAAGCAAAATAGGTTACAATTACAAAACATATGATAGTTTTGTTCCACTGTCTTGAATTGAGGGTTAGAGAGGATTCTTTCTTCAGATCTTCTTAGGATCTTTTTCCTTAAGCTTAAAACGCCTTCCTTACCATAAACTAGGTTCCCTCAGCTAAATTGCCACTGGCACAATGGACTGTGGTGAGTAACATGCCAAGTACCTGCTCATCTTCAAGAAGTCATTTGACTTCGAAATCCAGTATACTTTTTTTCTTGTGAGCCATAAGTTACCATAATAATAAAATTGTGGGCAGATAGGCTCATAAAGGTTTTTGTAGTCAATTCACTTTTCTAGATTTGTAAGACTGCCCGATAACATGTGAGTTGGTTTAGTTTCTATCCACTTTCAGCCTACAGAGTTCTGTGTGGCTCTGAATGCTTACATACTTTTACACCAATCAGAACTCAACCAATAAAATGGCTTTTCTTTCTACCCATGTGTATTTTCTGACAACAAGACAGTGACAGATGACTATACAATCTATATTTACAAGAATTCTTTTAGGTAGGCCACTACTATTTCCATTATAAAGATATGCAATCTGCCAAGAGGCTTAGGGCTAGCTAGGGTTTGTGTTAAGCAGGGATCTAAACACAGATCCGTTAAACCTAAATAAATATGCTACAGTCTGGATTATAGCAACTGTTCCTCCCCAATCCAAAGAGTAAATGGATTGTGTTTAAAATGAAAACCTGTTGTAGTTGCAAGATACTTCACTAGCATTCATTGGCTTTGTGACAATCAAGGGCATGGAATAAAAAGCATCTCAGCCACAAGACTTTAAAACAAGAACAAATGCACAGTTCTATTACTATTAAGAACCACCTTACTTTCTGCTAGACTGGCACCTGTACTTCATTTCAATTACACATGAGTTGCATTTTATGTAGTGTACAATGCCTAGTTGTTTCAATTCTTACAATCTATCTATTAATGAACATTAACAAAACTGCTCCCGGGGGGGAATTAAAAATACTTTAAGGTGCTAGCATTCAAACAATGGGTGGGGACCTACAAGTCGTTCTCACAGATGGTACCGCCACCGTTTTAAAAACAATTTCAGAAGAGAAAGGAGAAAGAAGGGTGGATGGGTGGGTGTTTGCTGTGTACGTGACATGAAATCCAAGAAGGTCAAAGTCCTTTGCTGCTTTTTAAAAACACTCATTTCAGTGCAGGTCAATAATTAATTTTGAACCATTCTCACATGTATATTTGTTCCATCCCCATCTCAAGTATCACTATATCCTCTCCCTTCCTCTTACTTTTGAGCACAGCCCTTTCCATATCCAAAATTCCATGAAGATTAATTGCAAAGAGGAAAATTCAGCTCTAAAGTAAGAGTTGTGACTACGGGGTAGAGGATATGCTTTTCAAATGAAGACAGACTTAACCAGGGCTTTTTTTTTCTGAGAAAAAACTCAGCATAAATTCATTTGCATATTAGGCCACACCTCCTGATGCCACCATTGTTTGGCACAGGACTTTTTTGTAGGGAAAAAAAACCCAGCAGAAATTTGCATATCAGGCCACACCCTCTGATACAAAGCCAGCTGGAACTGTATTCCTGTGCATTCCTGCTCAAAAAAAGTCCTAGACTTCACTCTTGGCACCTCCAACTGAATGATCGCAGGTAAACAATACTGGTAAAGACTCCTCTGTGTCCGAGCCTGGAGGTCAGCAGCTCTTGAGGGGAGAACATTGAGCAAGATGGGTCACTAATTAATCTGGTTAGGTATAAAGCAGGTTTGGATAACGTCATTTTTACTCCCCCCCTCCCCGTGGCGTAGAGTGGTAAAGCAGAGTGGTAAAGCTGCAGTACTGTAGTCTGAGCTCTCTGCTCATGACCAGAGTTCGATCCCAGTGGAAGCTGGTTTCAGATAGCTGGCTCAGGTTGACTCAGCCTTCCATCCTTCTGAGATCAGTAAAATTAGTACCCAGCTTGCTGGGGGGGTGGGGGGAGTGTAGATGACTGGGGAAGGCAATGGCAAACCATCCCATAAAAAGTTGCTGTGAAAACGTTGTGAAAGCAATGTCATCCCAGAGTCGGAAACAACTGGTGCTTGCACAGGGGACTTTTCCTTTCCTGCCCCCCACCACACATCGTCTATAACTCTGTATTCTTGCTTCCGTCTGTTCTGTAGCCCTTTCCCTAAAAAAGGACTCTTTGCTCTTGGGTTTCACCAAACCCCGATTCCCTCACCTGCCATCTGACCCACAGCTTCAGGTCTAAAGAAATTGTTTGCAAAAGGGCCCAAACGCATCCTACTGCTCCCTGCCACATTGGTGCCACAGTACCCCTGTGGGGCTTGGAGTAATAGTGAAGGGAGGAATGTAACACAAAGGTGGGATCAAGCCTTAATTCAAGAGCACAAATTATTGTTTAGATTCCATCTGCACCAAGACAACCCCCCCCTTCCTATCTATGGACATCTTCAGTGCAATGAATGCATGGACTGTCTGGCCATTATGTGATGAAATTAATAACTTACAGGACTGTTTGTTGAGGTATGCCCCAGATATGTAACACACACACAACATTACAGTGATTGAAACATCATTATCATCATTCACCTTTGAACCACAAGGAAAGTTAGGATTTAAATGTTTTAATAAATAAATGAGTGCCTGGCTTAAAAATGTGAATGACACACACACACAGCGACTCTTAAGAGTGAAAAAGTGGCCCTTAAAAGTCTGCATGTTTTTCTAGCTCTAATACCGATAGATCCAAGCGGGCAGCCGTGTTGGTCTGAAGCAGTTGAACAAAGCAGGAGTCAATTTGCACCTTTAAGACCAACCAATTTTTATTTAGAATGTAAGCTTTCGTGTGCTCTTAAGAACACTTCATCAGACGAGGAATCCAGCACAGTGAGCAAAGCCATACGTAGCTGAGCAGAGCCATACATAGCTGGTAGACAGTGGCCCAGAATGCAACATAGTACAGATTTAAGAACCAATGACAGTGAAGTAAAATTATCTGGTAGGGAGTGGTTTAGAATGCAACTCAGATCAAAGGTTTGCTCAATTTGTTAATTTTACTATTCTGTCATTGTACCATTTTACATTCTAAACCACTGCCTACCAGATAATTTTACTCCACTGTCATTGGTTCTTAAATCTTTACCATGTTGCATTCTAAACCACTCCCTACCAGCTATGTATGGCTCTGCTCAGCTACGTATGGCTTTGCTCACTGTGCTGGATTCCTCGTCTGATGCAGTGTGCTTAAGAGCACATGAAAGCTTACGTTCTAAGTAAAAATTGGTTGGTCTTAAAGGTGCAACTTGACACTAGCTCTTATAAAGTCAACCAACTTGGACCTTGAGATGTGTTATGACAAATGTTCACGTGGTGTGTAAAAGACTGACTGACCCAGGGGCAGCCTTTGCCAATGGACAACAGGGGCATCTGCCCTGCGACTTGCACCGGAGAGGGTCCCACTGCCCATAGCTCTCCCCCCAAAATAAAGGGGGAAACAAAAAAAGAATAGGGGCCTGCCACCCACATGTGCTCACCCCATCTGGGGCTCAGGCAGCCAGTATCTGGCAGTAGTTTCTGCTCACCTTTTACAAGGTGAGGGCTGACCTTTTTCTGGCCCCTGCAAGGAAGGGAAGCAGTGGGGGGGCAGTGATCCTGGGGCCCCCCTTTCCTGGACTTTTGCCCAGGGCTCCAGAATTGTTATGACTGCCCCCAGAATTACAAACCAGGAAGCCACCTGTTCAAACCTCAGTGTGGGCACGAAACCTCCAAAGCGGCCTTGAGCAAGCCTGTGCTTGTGTATCTGCAATACAGGGATAACAACAGTAGCCTAATTCATTGCATGGAGATTTATGCACATTTTTATATATATATATATATATATATATATATATATATGAAGTGGCGTTATAAAAATACTAGACTAAGTCATTGCCATTTCAAAAGGGAAAGGAAAAAAAGCTACTTACTCGGATGCTGTATGAGATCCCAACCTCCAAACCAGATTCACTCCCCTTGCGGCCAAGATCTTTGACTGGTTTGGTCAATAAAGCCGATTCCTCAACGCCCAGCAAAGCATTCTCCTCCGGGGCATTTGAGCTGCCCTTCAGTGGCTTGTCCAAGTCTCCCCGGGGATAAGAAGAGGACAGGCAAGCTGTCAGGTTGATTTCTGGTGAAGTCAGGCCACTCGGAACAGTTGCACATTCTGTAAGCTTAATTCTTGGCACCTCCTTAGTTCGTAGACAGAAGTTCTTCAAACTAGGGAGGGTGGAAGGGTTGGCCAGCTTGAGGTTACCCATGCGAGGTATCAAAGCACACAGAGCCACTGGGCTGTCTGGCGTCCCTATGGCAACACTGTCGATGACGGGCATGTTCGGTGTTGAGGAATGAGAAGATGGAGAACCTTTAAGATGCAGAGGTCCACTTTGTGCATCTTCTTCGAACGATGTGAGGGACTCATTCCTAAAACGACTGTACTTTGCCCTGTGAAGCATTCCTGGGTCTCCCAGCAGTTCTACATTCAGTACGTGTCCACTGAGGCTGTGTGGAATGCGTTCTCTCATAGCCTTTGACGTTAAAAAAAAGAAACACACACACACACAGACTCCCCCCAAATCCCTCTTTGCCTAAACTGGCTGCCTTCTTAAAAACAACACAAAGTAATATGGAATCAAACAAACCAGAACAATTTTAAAAATAAAAAAGAGGACAGCAGATTTGGCTGTCGGTGGTGTCGGGGTCCTCGGCTGCTTTCCTAGTGGCTTCTTCCTCTTAATGAACCCAGCTTCGTTTTGTCTGGACATCTGGCTGTTTTGAATTAAATGAAACACTTCAGACACACACACACACACACACAAGCAGGTAAAGCAAAGAAAGATACCAGCTGTTTAATGTGGGAAGAGCTGTTCTTCATCACTACACTTGCAAGCAAAGCAATCTTTAAAACTGTCCTCTGCTTTGAGAGCTCACTGCCTAGATCATTAATAGTAAAACCGTGACTGCAGTAAACACACACACACACACACACACACACACACAGCAGGAAAGACACACACTACTTCATACAAAACAATACAAGAACTCAAATCTCTTCCTAGATCAGGAGCCCCCCCCCACTAGCTTTGCACTTAGCATTTATATGTTGAGCAGATCAGCAAGGAAAAAAATAATCTGCATTTTAAAAATATATATATATATATTACCATTTTGTTGAAAAAGAAATGTAGGGGGAAATCACATGCCAAAATAAATAATTCTGGAGACGAAGTTCAGTTGTTTTCAACAGAAACCTTGCCAATCCTTGAACACCAACTCCGTAACATCCCAAAACACTTCCAGCAGATTTCATGTGCCGGCACGTACTTCAGAGCTTCAGATTCATCATTGCCTTATAGAAACATCTCTTGGAAGCTTTTGAGGCATCTGTAGATATTCTTCAGCAGCCAGGTCATGGTAGTTTGTTTCTTTTAAAAAGGAGAGGGAGAGGGAGGGAGAAGGTAGCAGTTTTTATGAATGAAGTTTTCTGAATGAATTTCACTGTGTGCGAGCTAAATAAATCTGTGAATGAAGCTTGAGAATGGCTGTAACTGACTGACAGTCCCAGGGGTGTTTAAGTTCCAGCCAATCAGAAGGCAGCTTGATGACTCATGCACCATAAATACACTAAACTAGTAGCCGTGTGAAATGTGACTTTTGGTGATGTGGGCAGTTCTTAATGTACTGGTAGGTAGTGAATGCAATGAAGACTTCCATCATTACAATATCAGTATCTCTCATTCATATATATTTTTCCCTGTTGAAAACAAAAAAATGCATCTTTTGCACTGCTGTTTCTGCAATGCAGCACCAGATGGTTTAAAAAAAAAAGTCTTTTGCCCCTGACATTTGCTCATATGGTATAAAATCCTAAGAGAAATGATGATGTTCCTACAGAGTTCTGTTTTATTGACTGTTGGTTAAATATCTAATGACACTTCCTGGGCCTATCAAATTTACTCCAAAGACCCGACAAAAGCTGCAAACGAGCAAGCACACAGGAAATCAGGATCTGAGTAGGCAAGGCAATAAAGTACATTGCATTCCCTGAAAGCTGCAGGCAGCCTTAACCCTTGGGGAGGCATATAAACCAACATCAAATCGGAGGGGCTGACCCAGTGCTTATTATCAGAACGCCGTGAGTGCTTGATACTGGCACAGCAGGGAGAGAACTCAAATCCCGAGCCAAGAAATGCTGGGTTTTATGAGTTACACTGTTAATCATGCATACGTTTACTTATTTTGCATCATTTTATTCTGAAAGGGAAGAGCATGAAGTGTGCCAGGAGATGAAGCCTCATTTCCTGGCTGCTGGAAAAGGTGCCCAGTGATTTCAGAGATTCCACCAGGTATTTCCTGGGTACTTTCAAAGTGGTCATCATAATGTTTGGAACGAGAAACATACTTCTTGGGGTGGGGTGGGGATATATTGAATGCTGAGTTGCCAGTTATTGCTCTTCCACGGCACAACTGTAGAACCCAAACTGCCCTGCTTATTATATGAATGTTTATTCAAAAGAAAGTTCCACCGAGTTCGGTAGGGCTTATTCCCCTGCAGCCTTAGCCATTTCCTTCCCATTTTGGGATTGTTGAGCTCCGGGTTTCTTTTGTAGCAGGAATTCATTTGCATATTAGGCCACATCTCCCATACGTAGCCAATCCTCCAAGATCTTACAGGGCTCTTAGTACAGGGCCTACTGTAAGCTCCAAGAGGATTGGCTACATCGAGGGCGTGGCCTAATATGCAAAGGAGTTCCTGCTACAAAAAAGCCCTGGTTGAACTTTGAACCTAGCAAAAGTTTCCAGCTTTCAGGTGGAGGTAGGGTAGCCAGGTATGACTCAATGTGGGGACTCTGGGGGTGGAGCCAGAAGACTTTGGGGGTGGAGCCAGGAGCAAGGTTGGGACAAGTACGATTGAATTCCAAGGGGAGTTTGGACCATTACATTTAAAGGGACTGCACTCCTTTTAAATGCTTTCCCTACATTTGGAAATGAAGGATAGGGGGAGACATTTTGAGGAGAGGCACTGGATGCTTTGCTGAAAATGTGGTGCCTCTACCTCAGAAAAAAGCCTCCTCAGAGCCCCAGATACTCTTGGAACAATTCTCCATTATAGCCTATGGGAATCGGTCTCCATAGGGTATAATGGAATGCCCAGCAGATATTTCCCTCCCCACCCCCACTTTCTGATGACCCTGAAGCAAGGGGAGGGCCTCAAAACTGGGTGATCCCCAGCCCCTACCTGGGGATTGGCAACCGTAGGTGGAGGCTTGATTTCTCCTGGAATTAGGACAGATATCCAGATGACAGAGATTGGTTCCCCTGGAGTTCCAGTCCCCTGGATCAGTTCCTTCTGAATGGAAGTTTCAGAAGGCAGAGTCTATGCTATACACCAGAAGTCTGGGGGCAGTATCTGGGCAGACTACAATATCTTCTAAGGTACACCTGCATATCCTAAACAGAAGTCACTCCCCAGGGCCGAAGCTCAGTGGTGAAGTGTCACCTTTGAAGGCAGCAGGTCCCAGGTTCAGTCCCTGGCTTCTCCAGTTGAAATGACTTGGCAATAGACGCTGTGAAAGACCTCTGCCTGAGACCCAGGAGAGCCACTGCCAGTTCCAGTAGACCAGGGGTGTCAAACTCATTTGGTATGAGGGCCAGATATAACATAAATGAGACCTTGTTGGGCCAGGCCATGTTGGGGCTGGGCCATGTGTGTACCTATTTAAGATTAGGTAGCAAAAATATAAATTTTATAAGGGAAACAAACACAATTAAAGATTTTTTAAAAAACTTAAAATAAAACATGCTCCAAACATTAGCACTCGTTGGTCTTAAAAGTGCTTTCTTTATATCCCATGGGATCCAGGGAACTGGGCAAAGGAAGCTCTGGCTCTTTCCTTCCTTCCCTAGGGGACCAGGAGGAGGAGCCTCAGCCAATAGGAGGAAGAGAAGCTTGGCTCAGTAGCTCTGCTGTGCAATTGAGTGAGCCTGGCAAAGAAAACTCTGCTTCCCCCCCCCTCCCCAAGGGAGGAGCCTCAGCCAATGGAGAAGATAGAGGCTTTGCTCTGTAGCTACTGTGCTATTGAGCAAGTCTTGCAAAGCAAACTGTGATGCAGAAGGAAGCAAGAGAGAGGGAGAAGGAAGTAGATGATAGCCAGTTGCTCAGGGGGCTTGATAGGAGCCCTTTGGGGGCCTGATTTGGCCCCCGGGTCGCATGTTTGACACCCCTGCAGTAGACAATACCTTGCTAGACCAAGAGCTTTTGCTGTAGGTAGTTTTGTGGGAACAGTGATTGTCTCATACTTGGACCAATTCCCCACTAGCTTTATGCCACTCTCACACTCCTCTTCTCTGTGGGGCTTCCATCAGATTTCACACTATCTGACCTGTGGCTGCAACTCACCGTGCCTCTTTTGCACATCAAACAAGATCCTCTAAAACCAGTTTGTGTTTGCCGTGCAAAAAAGGCAAAGCTAGTTGCAGCCCTGGAGCAGGTAGTGTGAAATCCGATGGAAGCCCCACAGAGAAAAGGAGCGTGAGAGCAGCATAAGGCTAGTGGGAAATCGGTCTAGCTCTCCACATTGCAAAGAAGAGACAGAGCTAAGGAGCCTGAAGCATAAGGAATAGTCTTTCAGGATAAGAGCAAGGATCCTTGTAGCCCAGTTCTCGGTTCCCTATAATGAGCAGCTGGATGAACTTGGGAAGCCGGATATAATGGAAAGACCCATCTCCTGGTTTTCAAAGATCTACTGCGGCTAAATGTTGGGAATCCTATTACTAGCTGCACGGGTAATAGCCCACTCATTGACTTGGCATCCATGATTTTGGCCAGACAGTTTAAAAAGCCATCTAAGCTGCTCTCACAGAGCAACAATAACAATCCCTTTGCATTTGCATATTCTGTGTTCAAAGTGCTTCATGTACACTAGCCTGTATCTAACAGCATAGGCATAAAGTACGGGGGGGGGGGGCTCCCGGGCTCCCGCCCCCACCAAATATTTTCCCTGGGGGCTAAGCCCTCGCCGGGAATACTCCTTTGAAATGATCTCCTTCAAAGGCAGTGAAGCGTCAAAGCAGCTATTCCCTCTGTATGGGAAGAAGTCAGTCATCAGAGACTCTTTTGCACCTTCCTCACAAATGCTAATTGAGTTACAATAAACATCTCCCTTCCCAGGAAACACATATGTGTGAATCTTTGTCTCTGGGAAAAGCTGTTTTGACCTGAGCAGTCAAGTGGGTGCAGAAAGAGAACTTTGATAAGGCAACAGGAGTGGAGTCCACTTATCAGTAAGGACAGATCTACAAAGAAAAGGTGCTTTTTTATCCTTTCATCTGGCCTGTCTAGAGGGCTGAAGGAGGACAAATGACATCGCAAAGGAAGTTTTCTGCAAAAACTTTTGCTGTATCTTTTGACTTTCTAGATTAATTACTAAGGTTTTGATATGCAGAACACATAATACTTAAATATGTTTGGTGTCTGTTGGAAAAGAAAGTATGGAGGTATGAAAGTATGAATTTATACCCCATCCAACCCCCTAGCAAAAAAAATCCATGCCTCATGTCAGAGAAATATTTGTGTCTGTGTGTAACCCCAGAAACTCTGGTGTCTGAAACAATATCAAAAAGTAAGAAGGCAGTTTGAAGGGGCAATATACACCACTGGGCTCCAACTTAGTTCTCACATTTGTTGACTGTCTGCTTTATTATCTGTACTAGGAGTAAGAACCTAAGTCTGGCAGATCCCACTCTGAAGCCCTAACTTGTATGTCTCCCATCCCACCCAACCTCAGGGGGAGCTGATCTGTGCCATCTCTTTGGATAGCAGTTGTAATTCTAAGAGATCTCCAGGCCTCACCTGGAGATTACACAACTAAAAAATGCAAGCTAGTGACCAATTTACTAAGAAGTATATAGAAATCAGTCTAAATGTCCAAAACATGTATATTCAAGTCACAAAATAGTGTGGTGACAAGCCAATCAATTAAGTACTTGTTTCTTTCCAGTCTTCATCAGTCCTGGAACCTATATTGATTCAATTATATATATTCTTTACACAATTTTCAAAAAAGAGGGACGCAGAGCATCTCCAGCAGCAATTTCACATCGGCTACAGCTCAGTATGTGGCTTCCTGCGCAAGGGGAGCTGATCTGTGCCATCTCTTTGGATAGCAGTTGTAATTCTAAGAGATCTCCAGGCCTCACTTGGAGATTGGCAACAGGTGGGGGGCACTCACCTAGAGGCCTTTAGTGGTACCTTTCCAGGTTGCTGGGAAATTCCCAAGGGATCGCCATAGGCCTCTGAGGAAAAGGCCTTTCCTCCTGGGGAAACAGTGTTGCCAATCTCAAGGTGAGAGCTGGAGATCACTCAGAATCACAACTGCTATCCAAATAAATGGCAGAGTTCAGCTCCCTTTGAGGTTGGGGGTGGGGGGAGGGAATGCCTTCACTTAGGTGGGTGGGAAGACAGTAAGGTTGGGAGGGACACTCGCCCAGAGGCCTTTAGTGGTATTTTTCCAGGTTGGTGGGAAATTCCTGGAGATTCTGTGGTGGAATTTGAAAAGGGCATAGGAATTAGGGCTTCAAAGTGGGGTCTACTGGACCCAGGTCCTTGCTGTGGAAGCTGATTGAGGGATTTCAGACCAGTCACAGACTTCCAGCCTAACCTGCCTCACAGGGTTGTTGTTCAGATCACATGGGAAAGGAGAATGATGTAAACTGCTTTGGTTCCCCCTCCCCCCACTGTGAAGAAAGACTAATTTTCCAGTGTAGAGGGAAGGGGAAAGGCAGCTGACTGGGTGATTTTGGACCAGACATAGACTTCCAGCCTAACCTGCCTCTCAGGGTTGTTGTTCAGATCACATAGGGGGAGTGGAGAATGATGCAAACTGCTTTGCCCCCCTCCCCATTTGTGCAAGCTGCAAAGTAACATCATATTGTGCAAGCAATTGCTTTAGCACGGGTTCCAAAGCAAAAAGAAAGCGGCCAGTGGAAGGTGAACAAAATACAGAACTGAACCCAGGACCTGTATAGCCGTCGTACCTGTCAGACTTCGGTCTGCTACGCATAGGAGGAATCATATACAAGCGTGGTACTGTCTACGTCTTTCAAGCAAAGGAGAACTGAGACAGTGGACTGTAAAGTACTACCTTACCAGAGTGATGTGAAATAACATTCTGATTTTTCTATGGACATTTAATGAATTTTGGTTTGTGATGATAATAATATAATTGCATCATTATGATAGAAACTGCTTAAGCATTTATTTGCAACATAAAAATGCAGTGGTCTATTTCTAGTGTTTGCTAATCAGTACACTGCAGTTTCCAGTTTGCCCAATCCCCAGTTGGGGGCAGGGGATCCCCCAGTTTGGAGGCCCTCCCCCTGCTTCAGGGTAATCAGAAAACAGCGGGAGGGGAGGGAAATGTCTGCTGGACACTGCATTATTCCCTACAGAGATCAATTCCCATAGGGTATAATGGTGAATTGATCTGTGGGTATCTGGAGCTCTGGAGGGGCTGTTGTTTGAGGTAGAGGCACCAAATTTTCAGGATAGCATCCGATGCCTCTCTTCAAAGCACCATCCAAGTTTCAAAAACACTGGACCAGGGAATCCAATTCTATGACCCCCCCAAAAGGTGCTCCTATCCATCATTTCCAATGGAGGGAAGGCATTGAAAAGATGTGCAGTCCCAGGAGACTTTCTCATTCCCTAAAATAAATGAATAAAAAGACAACAGTGCAGTTCCCCTGAATGCAGTCTTTATTTCAGCATTCTCCCAGCAAGTGGCTGCACTTCCATACTCCCTCCCTCCCTCCCTCTCTCTCTCACACACACACACACACACACACAACAGCCAAAATAAACATAGTTTGGAAGCACACACTTGTTGGTCTCACTGGTGCAATTTACTCACCATGGGAGGTTGAATGCTGTATACTCAACCAAGTTCTTCAGAATAACAAAGGGAAACCAGAGGTTCTCACAACAACCACCTTGTTCTGCAGGCTTGCCCCACCCCTATTCAGCCTGGCTCTGGAGATTTAAAGACACACATACCTTTCAAAAAGCAAGCCCTTCCCAAATCTTCTAAGCCTTCCAAGGTGAAAAGGCTTAGGGGCTTCCCCCTGCTGGTTTGCTGACTGGGGGCGAAAAGGAGCCTGTAAAACCAGGGGATCCCCTGCTGGGACCTGGGATTGGCAAGCCTAACCTACCCCCCTATCTCCAAGAATGTCCCAACCTGGAGTTGGCAACCTAAAGTTCACTGGGTGACCTTGAGCTAGTCATTCTTTCTCAGCCTAAGAAACAGTTTGTTGTTGTGCTGATAACATAGAGAAGGAAGACGAAAGAATGACTGGCGAAGACCGACCAAGAGAGAGATCTTGGGGTCGTGGTAGATAACTCACTGAAAATGTCGAGACAGTGTGCGACTGCAATTACAAAGGCCAACGCCATGTTGGAAATTATTAGGAAGGGAACTGAAAAAATATCAGCCAGTATCATAGTGCCCCTGTATAAATCGATGGGAATATTGTGTACAATTCTGGTCACCACACCTCAAAAAAGATATTATAGCATTGGGAAAAGTGCAGACAAGGGCAACTAGAATGATTAAAGGGTTGGAACACTTCCCCTATGAAAAAAGGTTAAAACGCTTGGAACTCTTTAGCTTGGAGAAACGTCGACGAAGGGGTGACATGATAGAGGTTTACAAGATTATGCATGGGATAGAAAAGATAGAGAAAGAAGTACTTTTCTCCCTTTCTCATAATACAAGAACTTGTGGACATTCAATGAAATTGCTAAGCAGTCAGGTTAGAACTGATGAAAGGAAGTACTTCTTCACCCAAAGGGTGATTAACACATGGAATTCACTGTCACATGAGGTGGCGGCAGCTACAAGCATAGCCAGCTTTAAGAGGGGATTGGATAAACATATGGAGCAGAGGTCCATCAGTGGCTATTAGCCACAGGGTATAGATGGAACTCTCTGTCTGGGGCAGTGATGCTGTGTATTCTTGGTGCTTGTGGGGAGGGCACAGTGGGAGGGCTTCTAGTGTCCTGGCCCCACTGGTGGACCTCCTGATGGCACATGGGTTTTTTTGGCCACTGTGTGACAGAGAGTGTTGGACTGGATGGGCCATTGGCCTGATCCAACACGGCTTCTCTTATGTTCTTAATGATGCTGTTGTAAACCACTTTGGATTCTCAATGGGAAGAAAAGCAGGGTATAAATATCTAAATAAAAGATTATGGCCACCATTTTACATTAGCCCAAAGAACAGCTGTAATCAAATGGATCAACACCTTAAAGACCAACAATATTTTCCAGGATATAAACTTTCAGTAATGAATGGAGCTTTAACTCCTTAAAGCTTATATAACCTGAAAATTTTTATTAGTCTTTACTGCTACTGGACTACAATTTTGTTCTACTACTGCAGACTAAGGTTGCCAGGTCTGTGTTGGAAAATACCTGCAGACTTTGGGGGTGGATCCAGGAGAGGGCGGGGTTTGGGAAGGGGAGGAGCCTCAGCATGGTACAATGCCACAGAGTCCAGCCATTTTCTCTAGGGGTTGAGTCAACAAAGAAATCCGTGAAAAATAACTTATACATGTAATTAATCCAATATCAATCAGCATTCATATGAAAGTTCAAAAATTACAGAAATTCTTATACTGAACGGTCAACAAGACCACAAATTATTTCTTATATGTCTTCACAATGTGCACAAGCGTCAACAATTAAGATAAACATTGTTGACCAGGAGGCTGGCAACTCTACTGCAGACTAACCCACTGAAACTGTTGTCAAATGGTTGTTTATTAGTTTCTCCCCACCCCCACCACTAGTGGCAAAGAGACAGAGAACCCATCAGCAAAGGCATGGAGAAAGTAATCCAACTCTACTTCAAAAGGCACTGCGCACAAATGGTTGGCCCCTCTTACCTAATGGCCTCACCAGGACAGATTTATAGCAACCTCTACATAAATGGGAAAGAGTCCCGAGGCCCAGAGTGTTAAAGCTGCAGTACTGCAGTCCTAAACTCTGCTCACGACCTGAGTTCAATCCCCAGCGGAAGCTGGGTTTTCAGGAAGCCGGCTTGAAGTTGACTCAGCCTTCCATCCTTCCGAGGTCGATAAAATGAGTACCCAGCTTGCTGGAGGGAAAGTGTAGATGACTGGGGAAGGCAATGGCAAACCACCCCGTAAAAAGTCTGCCGTAAAAATGTTGTGAAACAATGTCACTCCAGAGTTGGAAACGACTGGTGCTTGCACAGGGGACCTTTCCTTTCCTACACAAATAGCTGAAAAGTTTAGCCTGTGCTGGTTTTCCTAGAAGAACACTGTTGGCTGTTGCAAATATCAGCATTACTAACCTCTCCTGCATTTTTGCCATCTTGGCCTCTTCCCTTCCCATCAGCTCTCTTCATGGCTGGTCTGCTCTGTAGCAGACCTAGCCATAAAGATCTGTAACACAAAGCTGTCATTGGCTTATAATTTCAGATGCAGTAAAAGTTGCTCAGCCATGCAGATTTTCATAAACTGTTCCCTTTCTGCCACCTGCTATTGGCCAATTCCCCCTGATGTCATGGACCTTGCTCCGGCGTCTTGGACAAATAATGTCTTCAGAATGGGGCTTTGGAATCTAAATTCTGAAGCCCATGAGCAATTAATATGAAAAAGAACCCCCTTCACAACACAATGCTTCAAAACCTAAACTGGATTTGGACAACCCAGTGCAAAATGTAAATGTGTCCACAGGGTGATAAGAATGAAGAAGATAGAAGATGAAGATATTGGATTTATATCCCACCCTATACTCTGAATCTCAGAGTGGCTCACAATCTCCTTTATTTTCCTCCCCCATAACAGACACCTTGTGAGGCAGGTGGGGCTGAGAGGACTGTCACAGCAGCTGCAGTTTCAAGAATTACTCCTGCGAGAGCGATGGCTGACTCAAGGCCATTCCAGCAGGTGCACGTGAAGTGTGGGATGACATGATAGAGGTTTACAAGATTATGCACGGGATGGAGAAAGTAGAGAAAGAAGTACTTTTCTCCCTTTCTCACAATACAAGAACTCGTGGGCATTCAATGAAATTGCTGAGCACTCAGGTTAAAACGGATAGAAGGAAGTACTTCTTCATCCAAAGGGTGATTAACATGTGGAATTCACTGCCACAGGAGGTGATGGCGGCTACAAGCATAGATAAAAATATGGAGTAGAGGTCCATCAGTGGCTATTAGCCACAGTGTGTGTGTTTGTGTATACACACACACACAGTGTATATATATATATTTTGGCCACTGTGTGACACAGAGTGTTGGACTGGATGGGCCATTGGACTGATCCAACATGGCTTCTCTTATGTTCTTAACCAGGACACCAAACTGGCTCTCACTGATGTGATCTGTCTCTTCTCAGAGTATTTTAATTTTTAAAAAGTACAAAAAAGATGCACCTTCTTGCATGTATACTGTTAGGCACGTTCTCTTTGAGCATTAGCTGGCCCTTCCCCTCAAGACAGCCATTCTTAAGTGAAGAACTCTTTTCTCATCTTTCCAGCAATGCTGGCATGAAAGGGGAACGAAAGACATCAAAAAGAAGACTCCCCTACCTAGAGGCGCCAGTGAGTGGGCTTGCAATGTAGGAGGAAACAGATAACAGTCTGTTTCAGTTAAGTCACAGGGCACTGCACACATGAAGCAAGTTTTTCAAAAGCTCTCTTTCTGAAAACAGAAAGAATCAGAAATAGATGTCTGCTGCAGCTTTTGCTGGAGTTTTTAGTGCCAAAAAAGGGGGAGGGAACAAAGTAAGCAGAAGAAGGAAATGCAATGGTAGCAGCTCTTTAAGATGCAGGCTGAAGTTCAAAGCGGGTCTTGCTTCGTTGTTGTTGTTCAGTCCCACAGTCGAGTCCTACTCTTTGCAATCTCATGGACAAAGTCACGCCAGGCCCTCCTGTCTTCCACCATCCTCCGAAGTCTGCTCAAATTCATGTTAGTTACATCAGTAACACTGTCCAGCCATCTCAACTTTTGCTATCTGTCTTTCCTAGCATCAGGATCTTCTCCAAGGAGTGCTCCCTTCTCATTTGGTGGCCAAAGTATTTGAGCTTCAGCTTCAGCATCTGACCTTCCAGTGAACAGTCTGGGTTGATTTCCTTTACGACCGACTGATTTGATCTTCTTGCAGTCCAAGGGGCTCTCAAGAGTCTTCTCCAGCACCACATCTAAAAGGCATCTATTATTCTGTGCTCAGCCTTCCTTATGGTCCAGCTCTCACATTACTACTGGGAATACCATCGCTTTGACTATACGGGCTTTTGTCGGCAGGGTGATGTCTCTACTTTTTATTATATTGTCCAGGTTCGTCATAGCTGTCCTCCCAAGGAGCAAACGTCTTTTAATTTCATGGCTACAGTCACTATCTGCAGTGATCTTGGATCCCAGAAATGTGAAGTCTGTCACTACTTCCATGTCTTTCCCTTCTATTTGACAAAGTGTGATGGGGCCGGATGCCATGATCTTAGTTTTTTTGATGTTGAGTTTCAAGCCTACTTTTGTGCTCTCCACTTTCACCCTCAACAAGAGGTTCTTTAGGTCCTCCTCATTTTCTGCCATTAGAGTAATGTCATCTGCATATCTGAGGTTGTTGATGTTTTTCCTGGCAACCTTAATTCCAGCTTGTGGTTCATCCAGGCCAGCATTCCGCATGATGTACTCTGTATATAAATTAAATAACCAGGGTGACAATATACATCCTTGGCGAACTCCTTTTCCTATTCTAAACCAATCAGTTGTTCCATATCCCGTTCTGACAGTTGCTTCTTGACCCTTATACAGGTCTCTCAGGAGACATGTGAGGTGGTCTGGTACTCCCATCTCTTTAAGGACTTGCCACAGTTTGTTGTGATCCACACAATCAAAGGCTTTAGCGTAGACAATGAAACAGAAACAGACATTTCTGATACTCCCATGCTTTCTCCATAATCCAGCGAATGTTGGCAATTTAATCTCTAGTTCCTCTACCTCTCCAAAACCCAGCTTCAACTTCTGGTAGTTCCCGATCTACGTACTGCTGAAACCTAGCTTGTAGGATCTTTAACATGACCTTGCTGGCATTGGGATATAAACTGACCTTTTCTGTGGCCACTGTTGCATTTTCCAAATTTGATGACATAATGTGTGCATCACTTTAACAGCATCCTCTTTTAGGACTCTGAATAGCTCAACTGGGATACCGTCATCTCCGCTTGCTTTGTTGTTAGTAATGCTTTCTAAGGCCCATTTAGCTTCACACTCCAGGATGTCTGGTTCAAGGTCAGTGATTTCACTATCATGGTTGTCAAGGACATTGAGATCCTTCTTGTATAATTCTTCTGTGTATTCTTGCCACCTCTTCCTGATCTCTTCTGCTTCTGTTAGGTCCCTACCATTTTTGTCCTTTATCATGGCCATCTTTGCATGAAACAATCCCTTGATTTCTCCAATTTTCTTGAAGAGATCTCTTGTCCTTCCCATTCTATTATTTTCCTCTATTGCTTTGCATGGTTCTTTCAATGAGGCAACCTTATCTCTCCTTGCTGTTCTCTGAAAATCTGCATTCAGTTGGGTGTATCTTTCCTCTTCACCTTTGCCTTTCACTTTCCTTCTTTCCTCAGCTATTTGTAAAGCCTCATCAGACAGCCACTTTGCTTTCTTGCATTTCTTTTTCTTTGGGATGGTGCTGATTGCCGCCTTCTGTACAATGTCACGAACCTCCATCCATAGTTCTTCCGGCACTCTGTCTATCAACTCTAGTTCCTTAAACCTATTCTTCACCTCCACTGTATATTCATAAGGGATGTGATCAAGTTCAAAGCTGAATGGCCTAATGGCTTCCCCAGTTTTCTTCAGTTTAAGCCTGAATTTTGCAATGAGTAGCTCATGATCTGAGCCGCAGTCAGCTACAGGTCTTGTTTTTGCTGACTGTAAGGTGCTTCTCCATCTTTGACTGCAGAGTATATAATCAATCTGATTTCTGTGTTGCCCATCAGGTGATGTCCACGTGTAGCGCCTTTTAGGTTGTTGGAAGAAAGTGTTCGCTATGACCAGCTTGTTCTCTTGACAAAACTCTACTAGCCTTTGCTCAGCTTCATTTTGTTCTCCAAGGCCAAACTTGTCAGTTGTTCCAGTTACCTTTTGACTTCCTAATTTGACATTCCAGTCCCCTATGATGAGGAGGACATCTTTTTCTGGTGTTAATTCTAGAAGGTGTTGTAGATCTTCCTAGAAAGACAGGTTGCTTACCTGTAACTGTAGATCTTCGAGTGGTCATCTGTGCATTCACACTTGTGGGATGTACTGCGCCTGCGCTGGTCCCCAGTCGGTATCTGTAAGAAAGCCCGGGAAAGATTTCCGCGGACGGCGCCACTGGGCATGCGCCGGCGCCCCACTGCGCAGGCCCAACGGCGCCACCGCGGCAATCCCACCAGTTCCTTCTTGACCGCTGAAAGCCCCTAAGGAAGGGAGACCGTCAGCAGTGGGGAAGGAGGGTGGGTAGTGTGAATGCACAGATGACCACTCGAAGATCTACAGTTACAGGTAAGCAACCTGTCTATCTTCTTCGTGGTCTCTGTGCATCACACTTGTGGGAGATTAGCAAGCAAGTCATACCTGGAGGTGGGAAGACGGTCAACCGGAGATGACAGATTGTAGCACCGCAGTCCCCAACCGGGTCCTCTGCTGAGCATGCACGTCCAACGCGTAGTGCTTCATGAAAGCATGCGGGGACGACCAGGTAGCAGCTTTGCAGACATCAGCCAGAGGCACGCCCTTCAGGAACGCCACCGATGTCGCCATCGCTCGTGTGGAGTGGCCACGTACAGGTCCAGGCAGTGGCCTCTTTGCTAGGAGGTAGCAGAGCTTGATGGTCTCTGTCAACCATTTCGAGAATCTCTGTGAAGAAATCTTGTCACCCATTCTGGGTGCGGTGTAGGAAACGAATAACTGCTGTCCCTTACGGAAGGACTTGGATCGGCTTAGGTAGAAAAGCAGGGCACGCCGGACGTCTAGGGAGTGAAGCCGACGCTCCTCGTCCGAGGAGGGGCTAGGGAAGAAGGCGGGGAGCCACACTTCCAGGTTGAGGTGGAATTGGGAGGGCACCTTAGGAAGGAAGTTGATATCAGGGGCCAGGGAGACGCCCGACTCTCTAAAGGCTAGGTAGGGGTAGTCACAACGCATCGCCGTGAGTTCCCCCACCCGGCGTGCGGAGGTGATGGCCACTAGGAAGGCAGTCTTCCAGGACAGAAGCTGCAGGGAACATGAGGCCATGGGTTCGAAGGGCCGCCTGGTTAATCTGTCTAGGACTATTGACAAATCCCACAGTGGGGTGGGGGGTTTGGACGGTGGATGCAGTCTAAATAGCCCCTTCATGAACTTCTTGGACTGGGGATGGGCGAAAACGGAGTACCCAGCCACAGGTTCGTGAAAGGCAGAAATGGCTGCCAAGTAGACCTTAATGGAGGAAAACACCAAGCCCGCGTCTACTAGGGACAACAAGAAATCAAAGACTGCCGGCAGGCCAGCCTCCCTAGGTGCGACTGGCCGGCCAGCCATGAAGTCCGAGAACCTCTTCCACTTCCTGTCATAGGATGCCCTGGTGGAGGGCTTCCTGCTATTCAACAGGACCTCCTGGACCCTACCCGAGAACTCTAAGGGTCTATGCGCCACGCCGTCAGTTTCAGGTGTGGCACGTTGTGGTGTAGCACCCGCCCCCGTTGGGACGACAGGAGGTCTGGTTCCGCTGGAAAGTGGTAGAAGTTCCCCCCCGACATGGTCAGTAGGGAGGCGAACCAGTTCTGGCGGGGCCACCAGGGGGTCACCAGGATACAGCGTGGCCTCTCCCTCGCTAACTTGTTTATTACCCTGGTCAGCAGAGGGAGAGGAGGGAACAGATAGAGGAAGCGGCCCTCCCACGGGATGAGGAGGCCGTCCCCCAGGGATGCAGGGTCTGCACCCCCTCTGGAGCAAAACATAGGGCACTTCTTGTTGCCTGCCGTGGCGAAGGCATCCAGCTGTGGGTACCCCCAGAGCTGGAAAACTGGTTGTAGGAAACGCCACTGAAGTTCCCACTCGTGCGGGGAGGCCCCCCCCCTGCTCAGAGAGTCCGCTTGAATGTTGAGGACCCCTGGGAGGTGTGCGGCCTTCACGAAGACGTCGTGCTGGATGCATTCCGTCCACAATTCTATCGCCAACGCACAGAGGCGGCGGGACACTGTCCCGCCCTGCCTGTTGATGTACGCCAGAGCGGTGGTGTTGTCTGTGAGTAATGCCACTGTCCTCCCTATCAACTTTGGGCGGAAGGAACGAAGGGCAAAGTGAACCGCTAGTAGCTCCAGATAGTTGATATGGTGCACAGCCAGCTTGGGAGGCCACTGGCCCCCCACACACAAGCCTTCCATGTGGGCGCCCCAGCCCCACTGGGAGGCATCGGTGGTGATGGTCACTGAGGGCGGTGGGAGGTGGAAGGGAGCTCCCTGGCAGATATTGTCTCTGGATCCCCACCACTGGAGCGATTGGAGCGTCATAAGGGGAATAGTGAACCTCTTTCGAGGTGAGTCTCTGTTCGGGCGAAACTGGCGAAGAAACCATAGCTGTAGGTCCCTCATCCTCAGTTTCGCGTAAAGAAGCACGCTTGTCGTTGCTGCCATCAGTCCCAGCATTCGCTGAAGTTGCTTTACTGTGCCCCAGCCTTGGTTCTGGAGTAACTGTACTGAGTTGGTGATGTCCTCTGCCCTTTGGGCGGGGAGGAAAGCTCGATGGAGGTTTGTGTCCAGCACTGCCCCTATGAACTGCACTGTCCTTGATGGAGTGAGATTTGACTTTTCTAGATTGACCTGCAGGCCCAGGGCATCGAGAAGGTGCAGTGTGGCTGTGATGTGGGTAGACAGACTTTCTCTTGAATTGGCTACCAGGAGCCAGTCGTCTATGTATGGGAAGACTATCACCCCCTGCAGCCGCAGGTAGGCGGCCACGACGCTCATCATCTTTGTAAACACCCTGGGTGCCGTGGAGAGCCCGAAGGGTAGGGCAGTGAACTGGAAGTGTTGTGAGCCTATTGCAAACCTGAGAAACTTTCTGAACTCTGGGTGGATGCTGATGTGAAAGTAAGCATCCTTGAGGTCTAGAGTGGCCATCCAGTCTCCTTGGTTGATGAGGGGCAGGATGGACTGCAGTGTGGACATCCTGAACTTTCGATACAGGATGAATTTGTTCAGATTCCGGAGGTCCATGATGGGCCTTAATCCCCCATCTCTCTTCGGGACTAGGAAGTAGCGGGAGTAGAAACCACCCGTCCTGGTTTCCGATGGTAATTTCTCTATGGCTTGTTTCTGTAGGAGGGTGTCCACCTCCGCCAGCAGAGGTGGGGATGGGGGGGTGGTGATCACCACTGACTGTGTTGGAATCTGAGCAAAGTCTATTTTGTAGCCCTCCTGGATGACAGAGAGGACCCACCTGTCTGAGGAGACCAGCTCCCAGGCAGGCAGGAAAGGGCGAAGGCGGATGGTGGGCTGGGTGGTGGCAACGACGCGTGGTGCAGGAAAGTCAAAGCCCCTGCTTGGCGGGGCGGGTGCCCTTCGGTTTGCCTGATGGCTGGGCACTGTAGCGCCCTCTGTTGTTGCCCGAGTAGGCCTGCTTGTCGGGCTGTGGAGGGCGTGGTCGCCACTGTTGGTCCGAAGATGGCTTATGCGGAGTCTTTCTCGACCAGGACCTGCTCCACTGTCTGGCTCTGGGTTGTCTGGGAAGTGGCTGCACCCCAAGGCTCCTAGAGATCTTAAGGTTCTTATCTAGTTCCTGCAGTGCGGTGTCCGTGGTGGAACTAAAGAGTCCGTCCCCTTCAAATGGCAGGTCCTCGATAAGCGCCCTGGTGTCTTGTTGCAGGGCGGTCGATCTCAGCCAGGAGTGCCTGCGAATGGAGACAGCGGACATGATTGCCGCAGCTGAAACGTCCACTAGGTGCTTGGCTGCTGTTAGTTGCTGCTTTGCGACCTTCTGGCCCTCGTGCAGCAGTGCCTTGGCAGTGGTTTTCTTGTCATCCGGTAGGAAGGACAGGAGGGGGGACAGCTGCTCCCACATGGCGTATTGGTATCTGGCCATACAGGCCGTATAGTTCGATACCTTGGCGCCGAGGGACCCCGCCGAGTAGATCTTCCTCCCCATGGCGTCGAGTTTCTTCCCCTCCTTGTCAGGGGGGGTAGAGTGCACCTTACGTGACCTCGAGGAAGAGGAGACGATGGCTGAATTTGGTCTAGGATGTGTGAACAGAAATTCAGCCCCCGCCTCTTGGACCTTGTACATGTGGTCCAGTTTTCTTGAAGACACCGGTGCAGAGGATGGCTTCTTCCACGGATCCTTGAGCGCCTGGAGCATGACCTTTGTCATTGGGAGGGAGACGGCTGGAGAAGTGTCCTTCTGGACGATATCAAAAACACTATCGTCCACGGTTGGCTTGGGTTGAGAGATGGGGAGGGAGATGGTCGCTGCCATTCTTTTGACCATCTCCGCATAGGAGCGTAGGTCCTCAGAGGGCGAGACTGGGAGGTCCTCTGACGTGTTGGGGTCCGGTGAGGGCTCCCAGGTTCTCTCCTCGTCGCTTTCCGACCCCGACGGGGAGGACTCTCCTCGGCCCGAGCGCTCCGATAGGCGCGGTGATGGCTCCCTTCGCGGCGACCGGGTCGGTGTCGGTGTTCGGCGCGGAGGCTCCGTCGGTGTGACGCGTTTGTCCCGAGGAGTCGTGGCCGATCCCTGAGGATGCTTGGACCGATGCGATGTCCTGGAGAGCGAGGATAGCTCAGATTGATGCTCCCAGTCCGGGTGGTCGAGTGGCTGATGCCAATGATATTGGGGGCAGCAGGGATACGTCGACTGCCATCGATGGTGCTCCCAATGCGGCATCGATGGGTAGTGGCGTGGCTCGACCGAAGGCTCCCTTGGCCTCACGCGCTTGGGTGCCGCAGGCGTTGTCACGTCGACCGGTGGAAGAGACTCGACGTCCGATGCCGAGTCGAAGCTCCGCTGACGAGACGCCACCGATGGAGACCGACGGGTGAGGTCGATCTCCACGTCGTGTGTCGAGGACTGCAGCCGATGGTCGCTGGGTCCAGGCGTCGGGGAGGTACGACGTCGATGCGCGCTAGCCCGTGGAGTTGAAGGGCTGCGTGGTCGATGGCCGCTAGCCCTTGGTGTCGGAGGGCTGCGCTGCCTTCTCGCGCTAGCCCCTGGAGTAGCGGGGGTGCGGAGAGGAGAGGGGGGAACCCTTCTCACTGGGTCGGTGCCGATCGGTGCCGACACGTCGGGGGGAGGCGGAGGGGAGCGTGGCCGTTTCCGCTTCTCCTTGCTCTTCGCCTTCTTAGAGGATTCATGTCCCGAATCCTCCCGTCGTTTCTTCTGGGGCCTCTCGACCGACTCGTCGGTGGGCCGTTTCGCCGACTGCTGCTCCTTCTGCGGGACAACGTCGACCGGGGCTGCATCGGCCGATGGGGCCTTCGGGGTTTGGGCGGCAGCCATTTTCGGTACCGATGCCGAGGAAGACGCCGTTTGCTTCGGAGGGCGAAGTGCCGAGGCAGTTAGTGCGGCCGAGAGCCTAGCCGCTCTATTCTTTCTGGTCTGCTTCGAAAAGCGGAGGCAATGCGGGCAGGCTTCCACGCGGTGTCCTTCGCCGAGGCAGAGCAGACACAAAGAGTGGCCGTCGGGAGGGGCGATTTTCTTGCCGCAGGCCTGGCACCTCTTAAAAAATCCCCAGCGACTGTCCATAGACAGCGGTCGCTGGGAAAAATCCTCTCAGAATCCTCTGAGAGGAGGAAAAACTAGGGGCGAGGGGGGGGAAGTCCCGGAGGACAAGAAACCCCACCGCGACACGCACCCGAACGAAAACGCACTTTTTTTTTTTTTTTTTAAACTAACTAACTATGGAACTAACTAACTACTACACTACAGAAAACAATAAACAGGCTAATATTTACAGGAGGCTCGGGGAAAAAGGGGTAGAAAAAACCCAAAGCTCACCGACCGGGAACACGAGGAAACACAACTCTTCGCGCAGCGGTCAGAAAGGAACTGGTGGGATTGCCGCGGTGGCGCCGTTGGGCCTGCGCAGTGGGGCGCCGGCGCATGCCCAGTGGCGCCGTCCGCGGAAATCTTTCCCGGGCTTTCTTACAGATACCGACTGGGGACCAGCGCAGGCGCAGTACATCCCACAAGTGTGATGCACAGAGACCACGAAGAAGATCTGGTCCACTTCAGCCTCTTCTGCATCAGTGGTTGGGGCATAGACTTGGATTACTGTGATATTGAATGGTTTGCCTTGGATATGGATCGAGATCATTCTTTCATTTTTGAGATTGTATCCCATTACTGCCTTCCTCACTCTCTTGTTAACTATAAAGGCCACACCATTTCTTCTACGGGGCTCTTGCCCACAATAATAGATGCAGTGATCCTCTGAGTTAAATTCACCCATTCCTGTCCATTTTAGTTCAATGATTCTCAAGATGCTGATGTTCAGTCTTGCCATCTCTTGTTTGACCACATCTAGCTTACCTTGATTCATAGATCTTACATTCCACGTTCCGATGCAGTTAGGGTGACCATAATGTCTGAAGGCCAGCCAGGGACACGTGGGGGGGGGGGAGAGGTAGGGGTGCGTGCGCGCAAAGCGCGCGCGCGCCGCCGGAAACAGGAAGTGACGTCACTTCCGGTGACGTCACTTCCGGTGACGTCACGCCACCACAGGAAACAGGAAGTGACGTCACTTCCGGTGACATCATTTCCCCGCGTCACCTGCCGGAAATGGGAAGTGACATCACTTCCTGTGACATCATTTCCCCCAAATGACATCATTTCCCCCAAATGCCACGGCCGGAAACAGGAAGTGACTTCACAGCACTTCCTGTGACATCCCCAAAAATCCCCCAAATATCACCGCCGGAAACAATTTTGTTCTGAAATCCTGTATATACTTCATCAGTATATGGGATAAGGCACTTTCTCAACTGTGCTGCATAATGCAGCCTATTTATTTTGTCCTGTTTGCTCTGTTGGCTCTATCTGCGCCACCTTCATCACTTTCGGGGTGTGGATCCCCCAGTGGGGTGCTCTCCCGACTCCCTCCGCCGGCTGTTTCTAATAGCCCTGCGCCCCCTCTTTCATTTGATATGTGTCCCGTGCGGGTGCCACCCTCCCGCCGGGAGATGCCGCAAAATGAGCCCCCTTGAGGCTTATGGCGGCAGGGCTCGGGGGAAGCGAGCTAGACTGTTCTTTTGAGGGGTTATAGAGTGTTTTGAGCCCGTCCCTGTGGCATCGGTCCCCTGGGCCCCACAACGATGGGACCGATGCCACAGGGACGGGCTCGAAACACTCTATAACCCCTCAAAAGAACAGCAGTCTAGCTCGCTTCCCCCGAGCCCTGCCGCCATAAGCCTCAAGGGGGCTCATTTTGCGGCATCTCCCGGCGGGATGGTGGCACCCGCACGGGACACATATCAAATGAAAGAGGGGGCGCAGGGCTATCAGAAACAGCCGGCGGAGGGAGTCACGAGACCACCCCACTGGGGGATCCACACCCCGAAAGTGATGAAGGTGGCGCAGACAGAGCCAACAGAGCCAACAGGACAAAATAAATAGGCTGCATTATGCAGCACAGTTGAGAAAGTGCCTTATCCCATATACTGATGAAGTAAATACAGGATCTGAGAACAAAATTGCACCAGAAGACACAAACACAAAGCTCCCTTACACTGAATCAGTGCTTGGGTCCACCAAAGTCAGTATTATCTACTCCAGTCGCAAACACAAAGCTCCCTTACACTGAATCAGTGCTTGGGTCCACCAAAGTCAGTATTGTCACATAAGAACATAAGAGAAGCCCTGTTGGATCAGGCCAGTGGCCCATCCAGTCCAACACTCTGCGTCACATAAGAACATAAGAGAAGCCCTGTTGCATCAGGCCAGTGGCCCCTCCAGTCCAACACTCTGTGTAACATAAGAATATAAGAGAAGCCCTGTTGCATCAGGCCAGTGGCCCCTCCAGTCCAACACTCTGTGTCACATAAGAACATAAGAGAAGCCCTGTTGGATCAGGCCAGTGGCCCCTCCAGTACAACACTCTGTGCCACATAAAAATATAAGAGAAGCCCTGTTGCATCAGACCAATGGCTCATCCACTCCACCACTCTGGTCACATAAGAACATAAGAGAAGCCCTGTTAGATCAGGCCAGCGGCCCCTCCAGTCCAACACTCTGTGTCACATAAGAACATAAGAGAAGCCCTGTTGGATCAGGCCAGTGGCCCCTCCAGTCCAACACTCTGTGTCACATAAAAATATAAGAGAAGCCCTGTTGCATCAGGCCAGTGGCCCCTCCAGTCCAACACTCTGTGTCACATAAGAACATAAGGAGGGAAGGAAGGGAAGGGAAGGGAAGGGAAGGGAAGGGAAGGGAGGAAAGAAGGAAGGAAGGAAGGAAGGAAGGAAGGAAGGAAGGAAGGAAGGAAGGAAGGAAGGAAGGAAGGAAGGAAGGAAGGAAGGAAGGAAGGAAGGGGGAGGGAGGGAGGGAAGGAAGGAAGGAAGGGGGGAGGGAAGGAAGGAAGGAAGGAAGAAAGGAAGGAAGGGAGGAGGGAGGGAAGGAAGGAAGGGAAGGGAGTGAGGGAAGGAAGGGAGGGAAGGAAGAAAGGAAGGAAGGGAGGAGGGAGGGAAGGAAGGAAGGGAAGGGAGTGAGGGAAGGAAGGAAGGAAGGAAGGAAGGAAGGAAGGAAGGAAGGAAGGAAGGAAGGAAGGAAGGAGGGAGGGAAGAAAGGAAGGCCGCCCCCGCCCCCCCCCGCTTTCGGCCCCCTTACCTGATTCCAGGGCGGCGGCGTCCAGCGGCGGCGGGGAGTCCTCTGGCGGCGGCCTCGCGGCGAGGGAGGGAGGGAGCTGCCGGCGCTGGCCTCTGGAGGCCTCCAGGGACCAGCGCCGGCTGCTCCGCGGCTTCCCCGCGGCCTCCGCTGGTCCCTGGAGGCCCTCCAGAGTCTCTGGAGGGCCTCCAGGGACCAGCGGAGGCCGTGGGGAAGCCTTCGCTGGCCGGCGCTGGTCCCTGGAGGCCCTCCAGAGACTCTGGAGGGCCTCCAGGGACCAGCGGAGGCCGCGGGGAAGCCTTCGCTGGCCGGCGCTGGTCCCCGAAGGCCTTCCAGAGGCTCTGGAAGGCCTTCCGGGACCAGCGCCGGGTGCCCCGCGACCTCCGCTGGTCCCTGGAGGCCCTCCAGAGTCTCTGGAGGGCCTCCAGGGACCAGCGGAGGCCGCGGGGAAGCCTTCGCTGGCCGGCGCTGGTCCCTGGAGGCCCTCCAGAGACTCTGGAGGGCCTCCAGGGACCAGCGGAGGCCGCGGGGAAGCCTTCGCTGGCCGGCGCTGGTCCCGGAAGGCCTTCCAGAGGCTCTGGAAGGCCTTCCGGGACCAGCGCCGGGTGCCCCGCGGCCTCCGCTGGTCCCTGGAGGCCCTCCAGAGACTCTGGAGGGCCTCCAGGGACCAGCGGAGGCCACGGAGAGGCCTCCACCACTGCCGCCGGGCCCCGCGCGCAGGCGGGGAAGGCGGCGAGGGAGGGAGCGTCCCTGCGCCTGCGCAGGGGCCCTGCGCAGGCGCAGGGACGCTCCCTCCCTCACTCGCCGCCTTCCCCGCCGGCGCCCGCAGCCCACCGGCTCCGGGGCTGCCTAAACCGGGACCTTTAATGGTCCCGGTATAGGCAGCCTGGGAGCCGGGATTGGGTGGCCAGAACCGGGAATGTCCCGGGAGACCGGGACGGTCTGGCCACCCTAGATGCAGTATTGTTCTTTGCAGCATCAGACTGTTCTTTCACCATCAGACACATCCACAGCTGAGTGTCCTTTCGGCTTTGGCCCAGCTGCTTCACTTTTTCTGTGGTTACTTGAACGCTCTTCCCCAGTAGCATATTGGGCACCTTCTGAACTTAGGGGCTCATCGGAAGCGCCATATCTTTTAGCCTTTTGTTTCTGTTCATGGGGTTTTCTTGGCAAGGATATTGGAGTGGGTTGCCATTTCCTTCTCCAGTGGATCACATTTAGTCTGGGTTCTCAGCTGTGGCCTGTCCATCTTGGGTGGCCCTGCACGGCACAGCCCACAGCCTCATTGAACTGCACAAGCCCTCTTGCCACGATAAGGCAGCAATCTTACTCTGTCTGATAACCTGAAACAACAATCCCTTAAACTTGGCACATCCTGATGGAGACATTTGCACTGAAACATCAGAACAAAGGAAAAGGGCCTTGTCTGCCAACATAAACACACAAAATTGTCTTATAAATTAGTCACAGCACTTGTCTATCAAGGTCCTCAGGCTGAGGTCCTTTACATCAGCTACTGCTGGATCCTTTTAGGTAAACTGCTGGATCCTTTTAGGTAAACACCTTCTGCATGCCAAGCAGATGCTCTACCATTGAGTCACAGGACTTCCCTGTTTGGATCATTGTTTTGGTGTATAAGGTATTAGTCTCTGCAAGCAAACCCAATGGAGGCTGACCAGGTTCTGCACCCTAAAAGAATGTGGCGAAGGGCAGGCCTCAGATCCAGCAGGAGCTCACAGGAATGCAGCTCCTGAACCTTTCTGAGGGTTCCCCCTCTTTCTCCCCACCTACCTTGTCCATTGAATAGTAGGTGCAGCTGCATAACAATTCCAGGGTTAGGAAAGCGGGTAGCCAGCCAGCCACCAGGAGCTTTGCCACACCCCCAGCAATGCTCATTAACTCCTGGAGAAGCCCGTGCCACCCTTTTTCCACTTCTTGTGTGATTTTGGGCTGCAAGTGGCTTGCTGGCCTTTTGACGGGGCGGGGTGGCCTAGGAGAGCCCCAGGCGAGCAAGGCCTGCTTGGGCTGGCTGGATCTCTAGCCAGTCCAAGCAGGCCTCACTTGCCCAGGGCTCTCTGTTCTTGCATAGAATTGCTTTTGGCTGGAGGGGAGGTGGCATATGCTAATGAGTTATGCTAATTAGACCCACCACCTATTTTTCTACAAAATGACCCCTGGCGAAGGGTGTTCTCAGCTGCAAACACCAAAGGATTCAGAGCCAAAAGCCTTCTAAGAGAATCATCATGAGTATCCTTGATAGTGTAAACTGGCCTATTTGGATCCAGATTTTATTAACTCCACCCAAAGGCTGTATAAACATTAAAAAAAAACCAGTCTGCATCAAACAAACAGACATATAATAAAAACTTAGTATATGAGACATGCTCACCTACAAATATTCCAGCAGTGGAACCATACGCTGTCAAGAGCTGAAACTCATCACACACTTATTCTGAATGAATTCTTATTCTCTAATTCAGAACTTAATCCCCTTGTGCAGTTTTTTTTAAAAAAATCAACAGAGGGAGAGTATCTTGGGATAGGAAGGCTTTTTCTACCAACCTGTAAAAACTTCTGGGTTTACAGGGAAAACAACCTTTAAAAAAAAATAAACCCCAGAACTGTTGAAGATGAAAACAAAGAGCAAAATCTCATGATGTCAGAATACACCCTGGCTGAGGGGGTGTGTGTGCAAATATTCAACACAGTATTAGAATTGCAAAGGCTAGTGAATTGCCAGGGAACTTAAAAAAAAAAGCTCCACAAGACTTAACAGAAGACATCTTTACAACAGACATTTCCCAGAACTTGCATGTTCTATTGTACTTGCATTGGATTCCAATATGACAATAAAATCAAAACTCAAATATTTTAAAAATAATACCAACCTGAAAAACTTCTAAAACAGGGGTGGCCAAACTGCAGCTCGGGAGTTACATGTGGCTGTTTCAGACATACTGTGTGGCTCTTACAGCCCCCACTTCCCCATTGGCCAGCTTGAATAAGGCATTTGCCTCTTTAAATCACTTCTCCAAGCCAAGTTAAAGTTGCTTTCTTTCCATCTCTCTCTCCCTCCTTCTTTTATTTGCTTTCCTTCCTTCCCTCCCTCCCTCCTTCCAGCTCTCAAACATCTGACGTTCATGTCTTGTGGCTCTCAAACATCTAATATTTATTCTATGTGGCTCTTACATTAAGCAAGTTTAGCCACCCCTGTTCTAATACCTAAATACAAAAGGAGCATTCTGTGGGAGTTTAAGGGTTTGGGGCTGGCATAGCGCATTGGTTATACTGTCAGACTAGTCTCTGGCGAGACCCAGGGTCAAATCCACTGATTGCCATTGAAGCTCGCTAGGCGACTTTGCACTTTCTCATCCTACTCTACTTAACAGAGTAGCTGTTGTTGAGGCTAAAGTGGAGGAGGAGGAGAACAAATGAGAAACTGCTTTGGGTCCCCACTTGAGAGAACAGCAGGGTTTAGCTCTCTAAACAAACCAGAAGGCTACAGCTGACATCGTTTTCAGTTGCATCTTTCAGCAAGGGTGAAACTAAGCCTTTACCACAGCAAGGCCAATTGGAGAATAAGAACCCGCTTTGCCAAGTATTCTACACTGATCAGGGACTAATTCCAATCTCCCACATTCTCACTCTCACTTTTAAATTGCTAGGGTCCCAATGACATTTCTCCCTCTCTCTGTGTACTTGCTGGGGGGGGGGGGGGCATGGTGTCCAATACATATTCAGGACATTCAGAGCATCCACTCCTACCTGTTCTCAGGAAAGTCCTGGAAATGCTTGCAGCACAGCCAAAACACCCGTCTTTCTGAATGTGGAACACCAGTAGAAAGGCTGCTAAGTGGAAGGAGTCTGCTGGGTGGTAGAATGAGGGGCCTAACAAAGCTATAGGTAGATTTCACTACTGGGGAAATTTCTTTTGGCCTTGTATTTCCTCTTTATCTTACCACATACTGCATTTCCCAAGGGGGCTAGGTGTGTCACTTGCATAGTATGCTACAAATTGTCTTAAAAACAACAAAAAAGGTAGGCAGAAGCCTTTACAGAGACCCTAACAAGCAATCACAATAGAATAGGGGTGGCTAACCTGCAGCTCGGGAGCCACATGTGGCTCTTTCACACATAGTATGCTGCTCATGAAGCCCCCACCACCCTGTCAGCCAGCTTGGTTGGAGAAGGCATTTCACTCTTTAAATCACTGCTCCAAACCAAGCCAGCTGGCAGCTTGGAGAATGCATTTAAAGTTAAAGTTGCTTTCTTTCCACCTCTCCCTCCAACCCCATCTATTTTCCTTCCTTCCTTCCCTCAAACATCTGATGTTTATGTCTTGCAGCTCTCAAACATCTGATGTTTATTCTATGTCAGGGGTCCTCAAACTTTTTAAATAGGGGGCCAGTTCACTGTCCCTCAGACTGTTGGAGGGCCGGACTGCCGTTACTGTACAAGGCCGCGGGCCGTCAGTTCTCCGTCTTCTGCATCTCTCTCCCTTCCCCACACCACACACCCCGGCCTGGGAACTCACCTCACCTCGGTATCACCTCACACTCTGTCTCCGCCGCCTCAGCCCAGTGCCGGAAGTGTGCGTTGCTAACACGAGTTTAGGTTGAACGTCACTTCCGGTCTGATTTTGCCATAACCCGGCGGGCCGCATAAACATCCTCAGTGGGCCACATCTGGCCCGCGGGCCGTAGTTTGAGGACCCCTGTTCTATGTGGTTCTTATGTTAAGCAGGTTTGACCACTCCTGCAATAGAACACAGTTCCAAGACCAGTGGCACCTTTAAGACCAACAAAGTTTAATTCCAGGTAGAATTAAACTATCTGAAATAAAACTACACTTCTTCAGATACACTGAAACAGATTTTCTCAAGTTTTACATAGGGAGGGGGGAATTGGTTGCCAGGAAGGGCTAGTTAGAGTCAAGATACATAAATAATAGAGTGATAAGTATAGCTGAGATTGATACAACAATTAACAACAGATGTGAAAAGTAAGTTTGAATCCAGTGGCATCTCCAAGACCAGCAAAGTTCAATTCTGGGAATAAGGGAGAACTGAGAGACTCAGCATGTGCAGATGCACATTTCTTCAGATACTCTGGAAAAGATTTCTTCAAGCGTTACATATAGACGGGGGTGGGGGTAGTCACAACACATAAGTACAATCTCCTTTGTCTTTCCTCATTCAATTCTGTGTCTCATGGTGGTACAAGCCAGACATGTTTCCAGATAATTAGGGGAGGGACGGTGGCTCAGTGGTAGAGCATCTGCTTGGTAAACAGAAGGTCAATCCCTGGCATCTCCAAAAAAGGGTCCAGGCAAATAGGTGTGAAAAACCTCAGCTTGAGACCCTGGAGAGCCGCTGCCAGTCTGAGTAGACAATACTGACTTTGATGGACCGAGGGTCTGATTCAGTATAAGGGAGCTTCATGTGTTCATAATACAGCAATTCTACCGCTCCCAAAACACACCAGTAAACTCTGAATGGGACTGTATGTATGACAAGTCCAGAAAAAAAAATTGACTGGGGAAGGGAGAACATGGCTACTACCCAACCCCGTGCTCTACCTTTATCATCCGAGTGACATGTATTTGATCTACCTGTCCAAGCAGACATATCAGACTATGGAATCATGTGTGAGATTTCTGTCTTTGGTATTTTGGTGTAGGTAAGAAAAGCAAAATTTAAGCAGCCTTCAAAATGTTTCTAAGTTCAAAGAGCAAGTGGTCAGCCCCTTAAAAGACATGTTTTCTAATGTGGGGTTAAGATGACTAAGATCAGGGCTTTTTTCTTTTCTTTTTTGAGCAGGAACACAATTCCAGCTGGCTTGGCACTAGGGGATGTGGCCTAATATGCAAATGAGTTCCTGCTGGGCTTTTTCTATATTGAAAAAGCCCCGAGTAAGATTCCTTGGTCACTCAGCAACAGCAAAGATCAGAAGGCATTTTATTTTTTTGATGCAAAGTTATAGTACAATTTGTTTTCCTTCTGCAGGGACCTAATCCCCCTCCCTTTTCGGTATCATTTCACAGGATAAATCACTATTGTCCTTTCCCCCTCACTTGCTTATGGTGGTTTGCGCTTTAGCAACTGAATTTACTCAAAAGGCAAGGAGCTCGGGCCCAGTTCTTGGAGAAGGCGGAGATGGAAACGGGGGGCTTAAGCATCCTAGCCCACAATTCCCTTGACAGGAGCACTATCCTGCTAGAGTTTGGCTGCCAGGTCTGGGTAGGGAGATTTGGGGAACAGCACTAAGGAACCGCAGGGGTTGGGGGGGGGGGATGGTGTGGGACCGTCAGCAGGGCAACCTCATACAGTCCACCTTTCAGAGCGGCCATTTTCTCCAAGGAACCCATCTCTGTTGTCTGCAGATCTCCAGCCAACACCTGGATGTTGGTACCCCTAATTCTGCCACAAGCAAACAGATTTATATCAAATGCTGGAAAACTGAACCAGCTCGCCTAAAAAAATAAATAAAAAAGCAGGGGGGTGGGTGGGATTAAACCACTCTCTCTTCCCCAAGGTTGTTTTAAAAGCCTCCCACCCAGCAGAGAAGAGAGCAGCTACCCGCTTTTATTGACCTCTTCCTCGGGAGAGCATTAAAACTGCAGCGGATGCTTCCCGTCACATGCTCTTCCTCATGGTAATTTCTCGGTGTGTGGGTGAGACAGACCGCAGTCACATTTACTGCCTTGTGAGTGAGGGGCGGAAAGGGAACGGCGAGGCATGTGCCGGAGGGATTTTTCTGCCGCCCCCCCTCCCCGCTCAATGCATAAAAACGCCCAGGAAGGCATCAGGAAGCGTCTTCCTGCAAAATGCATTTCCTCGGGGATGTTTTTTTTTTTTTTTAAAGGGGGGGAGGTAGAGAGAAATTCAGCATGATGAGAACGATGCGTGGGACTGCGACCTCTGTCCTGCGGAGTTGGATGAGAAGCCAATGGAGACACGGGGGTGGGGGGAGGGATTTCAGGCCTTGCTGCCCAAGCAAAGCTTTTACTAACCCAACGCAGGGAGATAATGTATTACAGCGGCTTCTCCTGACCAGGAGTCGGCTGGTTATTTTGGAACTGCGAGCAAGAGATTCGGGTTGCTCGGCGTTTTCCCCCCAAGAGGGTCGCTGCCCAAACTTGCACCTTCCCCTTCCTCGTTCCCCGCCTGCTTTGGACCCTGCTCCCCGCCCCACAGTTGCCCCTATTCTTCGGAACGGGTCCCTTCTTCCTTTCCCACACCCTTTTGCCCTCCACTTATGTTTCAAAAGACAAACTGGCTTAAGTGTAGCTTGGGGTGGGGTGGGGGACGGGACGCATACAGAGAAACAGTAAGATACTCACTCACTGGCGGGAAATCTTGTAGGTTGAGGTGAGGAAGCAGATAAACCCTGGGACCTTCCAGAATGTGCATGAGGCAACATATGTGCGGGGTTTTTTGGGGGGTGGGGCGTTGCATGTTCCGCAGGCCCCCTCAGAAAAAAAAAATGGGTTGAATCCGTAATTCTGTAAAGCATAAGTCTAGCTCCTTCTGGTGGTGTGTTTAAAACCCCAGTGACAAGCTAACTTCCTCACTGGGGCATTCGCCATCTGTTTTCCCTCTGCTGTGGTTTTTCTCGGGCATTAATGCTTTCACACACACACTAGCACATTTTCAATCCCTGGTGGATCAAACCAGTCGTTTCAGTTCAGTTCAGCATCCTGTCTCACATGGCAGCCAACAAACCCCTAGAGCAGGGGGTGGCAAATATATGGCCCGGGGGCTGAATTAGGCCCCCAAGCAACTGGCTGTCATCTGCTTCCTTCTCCCTCTTGCTTCCGTCTTCATCTCAGCTGGCGTCACAATCGCACAGCAGCTACAGAGCAAAACCTCGATATTCTCCATTGGTTGAGGCTCTTCCCTTGGGGAGGAAGGGGGGAAGGCAGAGCTTTCTTTGCCAGGCTCTCTCAATCGCATAGCAGAGCTACTGAGCCAAACCTCTCTTCTTCCATTGGATGAGGCTTCTCCCCCTCTTGGCCCTTCGTGGAAGGACGGAAAGAGCCAGAGCTTCCTTTGCCCTGTTCCCTGGATCTCATGAGAAAGACACAAAGAAAGCACCTTTAAGACCAATGAGTTCTAATATTTTAATCATGTTTTAAGGTTGGCTTTAAAAAAAATCTTTAGTTGTGTTTGTCTGTGCCCTTTATAAAGTTTCTCTCTCTTCTACCTGATCTTAAATAGGTACACACACACACAGCCCGGCCTGATATGGCCCAGCCCTGCAAGGTCTCATTTATGTCAGATCCAGCCAAATGAGTTCGACACTCCTGCCCTGGAGGGCGGGCCAGCAGCAAGGTGTAAAAACAGAGGCCTTCCTTTGATGTTGACTCCTGGGTCTGGGATGCAGAGGTTTAGTGCCTCTGAATTTTAGGATTGCCAGGTGTGTTGGAAAATACGTGGAGATTTTGGGGGTGAATCTGGGAGAGGGTGGGATTTGGGGAGGGGAGGGGCCTCACCATGGTGCACTGCCATAAAGTCCCTTCCAAGCAGCCTTTTTTGGCAGGGGAGCTGATCTTTGCCAGCTGAGATCAGTTGTAAAAGTGTGTGATCTTCGGAGCCGATCTGGAGGCTGGCAACCCTACCAGTGAATTTGGAGGTTCTCCTCAGTCACCGTGACTAATAGCCTTTGATAGACTTATCCTCCATTAATCCCATTTTAAAGTCAGTTATTCCTGTTCATAAGTGTTCCCTAACATTTTCTAAACACTTTTTTCTGCCATTCCTCATAGGAGCAGGTTTAAGCTCCCACTTGGATTTGATTTGTTATCTTGATGCTGCAAAATATTGCAATAGAGAAAAGGGAACATGGAAGAAAATAGGCCTCACAGGTCTGTGGTAGAATACATGCCTGTGCAAAAGCCCACATTCAAGACTCTTCTCCATGGAGCAGCTCCTTTGTATCGGAAGCAAGGAACTCAAAAATGGCCAGAGGAAAGCACCTAAATTCTGAGTGGCCTTCAAGAAGCCATGGGTGGTATTTATTTAGATATCAACACCCAGCTTTTATCCACAACAGGAACCCCAAATCAACTTACAACATAATTTTATCCTCCTCCATTTTATTTTGATCAACCATCCTGTAAGGAAGGTTAGACTGAACATGTTCCATTTGTGCCAAGGTCACCTAGAGCACTTCCATGGCAATACAGGGTCTAGTCCAACAACCTGGGTCTAGTCTAACACTAACTACTAGGCCAGGAGTGCTTTCAAATGGGCTCCCTGCTTACATTTCCCATGTTACGCTATTACCTCCTCTCTGAATCAGTAGATTTGCAAAGAAACCCAAAGTTTTTATCCATAACTATTGTTCATCAAATATCTTCTGTGCAGGCACACACAAGAACTGAGCATAATCAGGCTTCCATTGGAGAGGTTCTTACAGCTAAAAGCCTCCAGAGGCCACTATATGCTAGAACCAGAAACTTGTTCCTGACCAGACACAACATGCTCCCACATAGCAGTGCCCCCACCTTCAATAGCACCGCCAAAGCCAGAGTATTTAACAGGGCATGAGGGAGGGGATGTGTGCCTGCACAGAAGATACTTGACTAACAATTGTTACAGTTAAGTGCAACTTTGTTTTCATAATTGATCTTCTGTGCAGTCCTACATGGGGATTCTAGCAAGCTACTCACCAGGCGGTGGAGCATGCACTCCTCACTTCAACAGCCAATGAAGTACTGCCTTCCCCACTTGAGATTCTTGCCTCACCTACAGATCCAAGTGTAGCGGTGTACAAACGTGTTTACCAAGTAGCAGCTCGGCAGAACTCCGTCAACAGTACTCAATTTTTTAAAAGCTGCTGAAGAAGCTGTAGCTCTAGTGGAAGGGGTGTGAATGTTTAGCAAGAACAGCAATCTGTCCAAACCGTTGCATTCCCTAAGACAATCCGCCAGGACAAAATTCGATTAGGACCAGCAAAACATGCAAACAGTGCTCTATTCCTAAAGAATTCCAGGGTTCTTTTAAGGCAGGGGTGGCCAACAGTAGCTCTCCAGATGTTTTTTGCCTACAACTCCCATCAGCCCCAGCCATTGGCCATGCTGGCTGCGGCTGATGGAAGTTGTAGGCAAAAAACATCTGGAGAGCTACTGTTGGCCACCCCCGTTTTAAGGTAAAATAATAAATTCCTTCTAAAATCTATGGAGTGCAACACCTGTTCATTTTCAAAGATTAGTGTAGGAAAACATGGGCAAAATAATATCATGGGATCAGTGAAACCTGGACACTACCTCAGAGAGAAACCTAAACTGGCTACCTTCTCAGGAAAGAGCTTCATAATCGGGGGCCACCTGAAGAGCTATTGCACTTAGTCTCTTGGCTGATGTAACAGCCACTAGAAAACAAACTTTCATAGAGTTCAGCCAACACGCACATTGCAAGGAGTTCAAAGGGATTAAGCATCAACTGTACCAAAACAACAGAGAGAGCCCACTGGGAAACCAATGGGTCTTGATGTAGGCAAAGATTATAGTCCCTCAAGAAATGTTTTGGATAAGAGATGGGAGAACACTGACACACACACACCACCCCCATCAACTACCCTATGGTAACAAAAAATGGCAGCTAGGTGGGCCTTTAAAGAAGAAAAGCCAAACCGTTACTCTTCAGTTGCAATAGATCAGGAGTGGCCAAACTGCGGCTCAGGAGCCACATGTGGCTCTTTCACACATATTGTGTGGCTCTCAAAGCCCCCACTGGCTGTTAGCCAGCTTAGAGAAGGCATTTATCTCTTTAAATCACTTCTTCAAACCAAGCCAACGGCTTGGAGAATGCATTTAAAGTTGCTTCCTTTCTACCTCTCTTTTTCCTTCCTTCAAACATCTGACATTCATGTCTTGTGGCTCTCAAACATCTGACATGTGGCTCTTAAATCAACCAAGTTTGGCCACTCCTGCCCTTAGATCCTTTTTAGCCTATACTACTGCCAAGACAAGTCTCCCCTATCCTTTAATTATGCATTTGATTTCCCCTACCTAAATGCAGAACCTTACATTTATCCCTGTTAAAATTCATTTGTTTTAGCCCAGTTTTCCAGCCTTTCAAGATCATCCTGCATCCTCTCTTCTACTGTATTTGCTATTCCTTCCAATTTAGTATCAACTGCTAATTTAATCAGCGTTCCCTCTATTCCTTCAACCAAATAATTTATAAAGATTATCATGTTCAGCTGCAACAGCCATCGCATAAGTAGCTGAGGGGTTTTTTTTGCAATTTGCTCTGGTTCAGAGCCACATGGTCCTTCACCCACTTAAACTGGTGGCTTAGAAGAGGTGCAGTGAGCCAGAGGGGAGCACAACCCAGATTGGACCCACTGCAACCAAGATCCAGGAGGCAGAGCCAACCATGTCAATTCTGAGTACATGGCAACTGAGTTTTTCAGGGGCCAACTTGGATGATGCTCTGATGCTTTGTGGGCTTCCCCACAATGCTGCTTTAGTTTTTGATGTCCTATCCCCCCCTGAGGTTTGGGGGTGAAGCATTGGCAGGCCTTCACCCAAACCAAACAGACATAGGTCATGTTCGTCATTTGGGTCACCGTTGCTCCACGACAGGTGTATTTTTTTTTAAAAAGGGCTTTCTGAACCATAGTACAAACGAAGAAGCCAGAACAACCATAGTGAAACAGGGAAGCAATTCCTCACCAACAGGAAGATGATGATTTTGGATTCATATTCCATCCTACACTCTGAATCTCAGCGCGCTCACAATCTTCTTTACCTTCCCCCCCTCCCAGACACCCTGTGAGGTAGGTGGGGCTGACAAGAGTTTTTACAGCAGCTGCCCTTTCAAGGACAACTCCTGCGAAAGCTACAGCTGACCCAAGGCCATTCCAGCAGCTGCAAGTGGGGGAGTGGGGAATGAAACCCGGTTCTCCCAGATAAGAGTCCACGCATTTAACCACTACACCAAACTGGCTCTGCATTTTGAAAGACTGGAGACTCCAAAATGACAACCTTCTCCAGCAGCAAAAGAGAAACTGAAGATGGGGGCACAACTGCATGAGAGCAGAAGGTTCCTGGGTGGGAACCAGTTTCTGACTTCTGCACACAGTGCTCCCTGGAGGCTTTTAGCTGTAAGAACCTCTCCAATGGCAGGCCTGCTCATGATGGATGACAGCAACACTAGATGCAGAAGCAGACAGGGTGCACTCCACTGGCCCACCTGGAATTTCTGATTTAAAAAAAAACTGTCTGGAGGTTCCCCTATAGTCCCCCCCACAATGCTGAATAGAGCTAGCTGGACAAAGCGCCACCACACTATTTTTCTTAAATAATATTTTTAATTCATTATGGAAGAACCCCCACTAGTATTTACATAGTGCAAAAAGCTGTTATTACTAAAAAAAGAAAAGAAAAAGTATGATAGAACAATTATTCTTCATAAAAGTAAAGGGAGACAGGTAACCTCTTTATGGTGCAATGCGTAATGATTTTCTATTCTAGGTTGTTACTACAAACAAAGGTATCAAAGATTAACAGACATTGCTTTATTACAGTCTTTTGTAAAAAAATTATACATTAACCACATATGAACATTAATTGGGCTGTGCCAGTTCTGTTGACCTTTTCTTTAAATTGTTAATTGATTTAAGTAGACATTTTCTTACTATTTCTGTGTGCTAGGGCTGGGTAGAAAGCTGTACAATTTCCATGTATGGCTGTTACTTTTAAAAATGCTATATATTGAATAAGTGATTAAATCTGGTCAATTGACTTAAACATCTTGATTAATTGGCACAACTTAAAAAAAATTTAAAAACCCAAAACACTGTGACAATTTCAGCAAACAGCAGCTTTTCCAAATAATACTTTTTGCCCACATGCTACTAAAATTTCACAACTGTCCAGTTAAATAACTGGAGTCAACAACACTGTGTACATATCTCCTACCAAAGAACATCCCAAATTTTCTCTCGTGTGTTGTGTTCAGAATTCATTCAAGGGCATTAAAGCCAAAGGATCTCTCCCCCCGCCCCCTTTTAAAAACAGTGATCAAATACAACAAATCACTGATCAAGCTTTCAATCTGTTAAATACACTGTTTAAAATTTAAAACAGGGAAGAGAGAGGGGAAATAGATTCCACAAGGTTCACTGGCCATCTTGAAGTCACACTGTGATTTTGTGATAGCCTGTGCCACACTGTTGTCTGACCTTTGTGCGTCAGCCTACCTTGTGCTTCTGCTTTCCATGGAAAGATTTCTATACAAAATACTGGAGACTTATAAATACTTTTCTAACCAGTCACCTCAAACAATACATTTTAATGACCATCGAAAGTGTCACACCATCTTTCTCCCGCAGCCCCCTACTTCCCACATTACCTCTAATAAAAGTTCACTAAACAGGGTATTTAAGAAGAATAAATATTTGCTGAACTTGTCCTAAAAACTGTACCCACATTAACAGCAGAAACAGCCTTCATTCAGTGTGGAAGAAGATAACTGTCTGGTGCCGGTATAGAAATTGTACTAAATAACACACAAAACTACATAGGTGTTTAAGATAACAAAAGAAATGGAACTTAGACACTATTAGAGGAAACAATACATATACATACACACCCACCCCTCACTGCACAAAACTCGAAAACTTTTCCTAATACAGAATATAAACAAACATTCTTTGCACATACATGCATGAAATCTCATTTATTCCCAACTGGTGTGCTGTGGCTACTTACCAGAATGTAGGATAGCTTTGTTGACTAATTTCCTGTTTGCCCCGAAGAGATTTGCTGCAGTTGGGGGAGGGGATTCCAAGTAACAAACTGTGAGGTAACAGACTTCCCTTACAGAACTTGAAACCTTTTATTGTCAATAACCAACAAGCTGGCTGTATTATTCTTTCTGCCAAGCATCTCAACACAAACTAGGTTCAGATTGTGTTTTAAAAATACCAAATCAAACAGGTGTTTTGAGTTATTAGCTTCCAAAAAGAGGGTGGGTGGGGAGAGAGACCAATCTGTGGATGCCCAGCCAGAGTGACAGGATGTACACAAGTCATTTCAAAACTCAAGACTTCTTCCTGCTCAGCATGTGCCCAAGAACTACTTAACATACTAGGGGTTTTTGCTGCTACATTCTCCCACATTTTGCGACGTATTAGCTCTTGAAGACACTGTGTCTGATTTCCCTACCCCCCGGTACAATACAAAAAGCTAGTTTTGAAAACGCTTAAAACAGCTGGTCCCAAATAATTAAGTGAACAGGAGGACTAAGTGTGAAATATTTTTTCTTACTGGAAGCTCCAAACTTCATAAAGGATGTGGTTTTTGCATTACTAATGAATTTTTAAAAACCAAACCCTACATTCACCATATATACAAATTCATGCAGCTTACCAGGGGGTACTTTCATTGATGCTTATTACAGAGCAAAGCTGGAAAACTCAAGCATGCAGAAGTTAGATTTTCTATTCTTAGTACGTTAATATTAAGAGCAGCGTAAAGAAGCCTGAAATGTCTTCCCCCTAAATGAATGAAATCCCCTCCATGAATCACTTCTATCTCTTACCCCATTTTTGAAGATCTGTTTCTCTGGGGTGCTCAATGCAACAGAATGGAAAAGTCCACATTCTTAAGAACAAAAAAAACCCTCTCACAAATGATCCCAAAGCAAGACATGGTCAGGCCTGATGCATGCTAACATATAACTTCTTTCCACTTCTAAACTTAGCCACAGCATCCACATCACTTTTCCGTGGAAAAGTCAGGATCCAATTCTTCAACTTTGTGGGTTTTTTCATATTTACATACCATTTATGAAAATGTATTCACATTCCTGAGGTTAAGTAATGAACTGAGATACCAAATGAATGAAGAAGAAGAAATCCCACCCCCCACAAAGTTGCTATGGTGATTGGGTCCTCTCACTGTGGTCCTTGCTGACACAGCGACAATGCTAACAGTAGTCAATATCTTTCCCAGAATGCCTTCTCCAATGGGTTTTAAGCAAGTTACAACCAATATCTCAAGAGTGTTATTTCTCAAGCACATACATATTCTAAGAGGCCCGTGGAAAAACTTGCAGTTAGGCATAGGCACATCAGCTAATCATTTTCCTAACTGTCCATAAGCAAGGTCAATCTGCTAAACAGACACACTTATGTGTTTGTTCTGTTCTCAGTTCTGGTACATTACGATATAGGGCAAAATGCTTTCAGGGTAAGATATAAATGACAAAGTAAATTATCAGTCACTGTTGCAAATATCAGTCACTTTGCATAACGGTCATTTGTAAACTGGTATTCTTGAACAACAACAACAAAAATAGCTAAATGGTTTAACCTATTGAAAGTTTCCACACACATCCTCCTTCTGAGAGACACAGAGCTATCCCTTCAACACATGTACACTCTAGAATCATAATGGAAAAAGTAATAAAGACAGCTACAAAAATATTTATGCTGTGAATTAAATATGCATATTAAACTTGAGACAGTGCAAAATGCCGAGATGAAGCACACAAAGCCATGGCTGCAAATCCTTACAACAGTTAAATTTTTTAAAATATTAAAGTTTCCTGAGTTTGTGCTTGCAGTTATGGTATATAGTTAGAGTCAGTACACTTGGTATCCAAAGAACCGCAGGTGGCAGGCTTCTGTTGGAATTTACATGCCTGCTTATCTGTCACCCATTCTTCACTGTCGACGACAGTGCTGACTTGCTCGGGAGCTTCCAGTTCTTCCTCCTCACTTTGCTCGTTGTTATCATCCTCTGCGCTACTGAGGCTCTTCCCGAGCTGGAGTGTTTCCATAGTCCGTTGGGTCTCAGAGACCCAAGATTCAATTCTGCTGTTGAGCTGAACCTCCTCAGATATAGGTTCGTGAGCATAGTCATCTTCGTCCTCTTCTTCCTCATCCTCTTCTTCCTCGAGCATTCCCGGGACAAGGGTACTAGTCGTACTGGTCATAGATGAGTTCAAAATATCCCGGCAACTGCCGTCCAAGGACCCTGTGTCTGTGCTCTGCTGAGAGGCCCATTCCAAATCGTCTGGTTTTACCTCCTCTTTCCCACCTGGTGCTTTCCCATGAATCGTGACTGAGGTGATCCCGACCGTGGCTAGAGAGAGCTGTTTATTAGCCGCTGTTGCCGTGGCTGAATTCGCTTCTGCCACAGCCACTGTAGGGGTGGTGCCAGGTTTTTCTGGAGCAGCAACCTTACAACAGGCCGCTCTTTCATTCTCAGAGGTTTCTAAGCCATCAGATGTTTCCACCATGTTCCTCCAATTGGTTTCTGCCAGGATCAAAATTTGAGAAGTTGACTTCAGAATGAATGTCATTTTTTAAGAGGTTCTCAAACACACACAAAAACACAAATGATTGACAAATGTGGGGGGCAGGGGAGCCTGAGCAAGTTGCTTACAGTGTATCCCCCTCTCCTTGATACTTCCCACATTCCCTACCCCAGCCAATTCACACAGCCACCAAACAGTTCTTTCAAAGAGGGCCCTGCAAGCAGGCAGTGCAGAGAAATAGCAGGGCCAAGCAGTTCCAGGGGACTGCGGAGTCCCCCACTGAGCCATGAGTGAGAGATCGAAGATGCCCGGCCTCAACACAAGCCCCTGAACTGTATCACTTCCTTCTGTGATCAGACAGAAAGGTTATCAAAGCACACAAGATGGTTGTCTGGACTGCATTACATGGCAAGGGGAGGAAGGAGATAACTTCGGTTACTCACCGTACTCCTTTTCATTCACTTCCGAGATGGGCTCAGAAATAACACTGCAGAAAGAAATGGCGCTTGCTGCGGAAGGGTTCCGGGAATGGCCCATGTGGTGGGGCACTTTCTTGATGTTCTTTAAGGCCTCCTCCTGCTCTTGCTCCATGGCTGCAACCATGTCTCGGTAGGCCTGCCGGGCCTCTTCAGTCAGTGACACTAATTTGTTGAAGAGGTTCTAGAAGACAAAGAGATCCGTGATGTGATTAAGAATTACTCAAAACTTCTGCCAAATCTGGTCCGTGTATTAAGATGCTCGCTGAGTCTTGCCTGAAAGAATACTTTTATCTGGGAGAACTGGGGTTGATTCCCTACTCCTCTACTTGCAGCTGCTGGAATGGCCTTGGGTCAGCCATAGCTCCCGCAGGAGCTGTCCTTGAAAGGGCAGCTGCTGTGAGAGCTCTCTCAGCCCCACCTACCTCACAGGGTATTTGTTGTGAGGGGAGAAGGTAAAGGAGATTGTGATCGCTTTGAGACTGAGATTCAGAGTATAGGGCAGGATATAAATCCAATATCATCATCTTCGTTTGATTTATGCTCCATGTGGCCAAGAAATTTGAGATAACCCACTTGGTTCCTGATCCCCTTTTTTTTCATCCTGCAACAAAATACTACACACCAGATTGGGAGAAAATTATAGCAATGGCAGAGCCCGTTCTGATGGACAGGGACACACAAGAATCATGAACTGAGCTCAGGGGAGAGCAGCGCACTTAAGAACTACAAGGCACACTTAGGGACTACATGCAAAGAGCATGGAAAAACTGTGTGTAGTTTTTTTTAAGGATGAAGAACTGAATAATATTGACTAAGCAAAATTCATTCTAGTTCTGCACCATTCTGTGACTAAAACCAAGTTATTCAAAGAGATAAAATGAATGCAAAGGCACTTGTTTTAATCTGAATTTGACCAGTGAAACCTGGGAAGCAGTACCTTTACACACTGTTAGATGAAGGGTCACATGCTTGTTAAACAAACCTCCATCATAAACGTTAACTCTTTTCTTCCTTTCTCACTATACAAGAACTTGTGGGCATTCGATGAAATTGCTGAGCAGATACGTTAAAACAGATAAAAGGAAGTAATTCTTCACCCAAAGGGTGATTAACATGTGGAATTCACTGCCACAGGAGGTGGTGGCGGCCACAAGCATAGCCACCTTCAAGAGGGGGTTAGATAAAAATATGGAGCAGAGGTCCATCAGTGGCTATTAGCCACAGTATGTGTGTGTATACATTATATATATATATAATTTTATTTGGCCACTGTGTGACACAGAGTGTTGGACTGGATGGGCCATTGGCCTGATCTAACATGGCTTCTCTTATATTCTTATCATGTGAGAGAGTCGCAGAGGTTAAAAAACAGAGTTCTGCAAACTTAAGGTACTCCAGTTTTTCAGATAAATATTAGTTTTGACACATTTCTCCTCCCAGTATGGAGCTTCAATGGAATTAATAGCAAAAAATATTCTTTGCTCTAAAACTCCTTTTCCAAGAGGAAAGAGCAGCAGAAGCAGAGTAACCTTTTACAACTTGGAGAGGTCCCCAACATTTTCTGTATGGGAAAAAGCTCCACATAGAAAGTTACTAACAACAAAAACAGACTCCCAGTCTTCAAGGCCAATTGTAAATTAGTTGGCTGTGCCTGGCCAGGTGATAGCCGTGATTGGGCTGCAAACAATCAACTCCTTGTCGGTACTTAAAAATAGTAAGAATGACAAGTCCTTGAAATCATCAAGTAAAACACAGAAGGGCTAAAAAAGCAGCTTAAAATATCTTGGAAGTATTTAAAACTACTTGGCGTTTATCAGAGTCATGAATACAGCTGTCCGCAGCCAACGCCTGGAACTGGCCTCCTTCTAGTCATATTGTAGATGTTCTAGTTGCCAAGTGCCCCCCGGGTCCTAGGCTCAGTCCATTTGTATGTATAGTTTATATTTTAAGGGAGGGGGGATCAACCCCACTTTATTAAAATATAGAGTTCAACAAACTCAAGGAGCTCCAGTTTTGCAGAGAAATATTAATTTTTTAACACACATCCCTCCTAATGTAGGGCCCCAATGTAATAGCTGTTATAATATCTTTAATTAGGTTTGTCTGCATCATTAATAAAGTTTATTATCTCCCCTGCCTGATATTACATTTCATGAGCAGAGATCCATCAGTGGCTATTAGCCACAGTGTGTGTGTGTATATATATTTTGGCCACTGTGTGACACAGAGTGTTGGATTGGATGGGCCATTGGCCTGATCCAACATGGCTTCTCTTGTGTTCTTATGACACACACGGCCTGGCCCGACAAAGTCCCATTTAAGTCAGATCTGGCCCTCATAACAAATAAGTTTGACACCCCAGTGTGACAGACAACATTCTATGGTAATTTTGCTTATCTGAAAAACATGACTCAACAGAATTTCACTTTTTTGTTCAAGTGTAAAAGCCCTTTCCTCACACATAGAGGGCACTTTCCATGAGTGCCAAGTCATCTCATAGTCTAATCCATTATTAGAACAACAAAATATAGCCTTTGAATATTGGATGTGGATATTCAGGTGCTAAGGACAGGCAGCAATTTTGGTGTTTTGTTATTAGCTAGTAGCTTCTGCAAACTCATTCTCTCCTTGCAAAATAGATGTAAAAAGCCTCATTTTGTGCTTTTGGATTTTTTGTGTGGCTGACCCCGAGAGCAGGAACCTTCCCGTAAGCTCCTGGCCCTTGTTCATTGGGTGTCTGACAGGCTTTGATGTTTTCTAGTGAAGTTCTGCCATGTCACATAAACACACAAGCCACTTCCTTCCATGAGCTCAGGAAAGGAGTTTAGATTGTTTTGTTCTGAGCAGCCTTCATGGATGTCAGCTGTTTTGTGGAAGCAATTCTGTTTGGGCTTATTAACTAGAGCAGTAAATGTCAAATATTGAATCTCTTTTAGGGGCTGGGTTTTTTTAAATTAAAAAAATATAATCTTATACTTCAAAAGAATATTTGCTGCAGTGCAATGCAAAGATTGTGGCGGGTGGGTGGGAGAAGCGTATGTTAAATTTTTGAAAGGGGTTAAGTTAAAATCTTGGTCTGGATTTGCTGCCGCCACATATTTAGCTAACATCACTTATGAAAAGTATAGATGGGCCTTTTCCAGGGCACGTTTTGATGTCCTCCCTTCCAATGTATTGCGAGGAAGGTTTCTTCGCTGACCTATCCACCAAAGATGCTGTATATGCTCAGAATAGGAAGTTGAAATTGTCACTCACATTTTTTACATTGTGAGCGCTATTCCAGAGACACACATCAGGTAATATTTCCACTACTCTTTAAATTTAAACCTCTGGATAATTATCTGAAATTTGCAGATGTAGTGATATTAAATACTTATTGGAAGATACTAAGAAGCCTGTAACTCAGGCAGTAGCAAAATATTGTTTTTTAGCCATAAATAAGCAGAAGTTTCTTAACAAAGTAGAGATGGTTAATAATGCCATTTTTAAGGTTTAAAATTGGTGGAATTTGAATATGAGAATGCTTTTATGTAGTCAGAAATTATGGTCTGTGACTATGAGATCTTGTATATTATGCTGGTCAATTGACCATAATAAATTGTTGTTGTTGAAACGGGTTAAGTAAGATGAGCCATTTGTTATTTTGCCTGGAGTGTTTATCCTGTTGCTATCCGTGTTGACTGCTTTTAAACGTGTAAGCGGTTCTGGGCCCCTTTTGGGGAACTTTGGTGGGGCAGAAATTTTTGAAACGAATAAGCAGATGAGGATGTGTCCTCAGACACAATCAAAAGCGGCACTGAGACTCTGAAAGACCAAAAATAGTTAACATGGGATGGGGTGCTCTTACCTCAGCACCGGAGTAATTGAAGATTCCCACCACGCTCACTGGAACCAGCTTGTTCACACAGCGCCCAAGAGCTTTACGCCCAAGAGCAAAGACAAAAGGGATTTCCTGCTCCCGAGCCATAGCGATTACATTATACAGGGCCTCATCCAGTCCACCTGCATGCATGCCAAAAAGAAAAAGAGAAAGGAGTCTAAGTTTGAAACCCTCACAGTTCACTGAAGTTTGCTAAATTTTAAATCTCCCCTCAAATTACACAAGTCAAGCTAATCATTTCTCACATAACAGAACAGAAACTGTGCATATGTAGTCCACACGATATAGGACTAACTAGGAAGCTCTTCACAGATTATGTTTTTTAAGATAACCACCCTTTTTTAAAAAAATGTATACACCTAAAAACTTGTGTATCTTAAAAATCCATGTTATTAGGAAGCTGGGATCAGATCCAGGCCTATATCAAGGGTAACTCTGTGACAAACCCAGATTTCTTGATACGGGTTAAAATGGCCCTAGGAGGTATCCCCCATATAAAACATCATCACAATCCAGAACTCAAAACATACCACCTAAACATCCAGTTAGCACAGGAACAGGATTTGTTTTTTTTTAAATACTCTGCTGGTTTTAACAGTTACTTTAACTTTCCCTGGTAGCTTCCTCTCTCTAGAACGCTTTACTGAGAGGTGAGGAAATTCCCTTCCCTTCTGCATTATGAGGGTTTGTAAGACTATTTTGTTTCAAGAAGCTTTTGGGTAGGCCAGTTGTTTTATGGAAGTGGAGGGTACCCGCCGCATTAAGTTGTCTTTTGGATTATTAGCTGCAGTAGATGTTTAATAGTAAGCCTTTGCTTGGGTGGGAGGGGGCTGAGTTATTTTGTGATTTCAAAAATGGACTACACCTCAAACAATCAGGGAAGGACTGAATTTTTTAAAATGATAAGCGAACCAATTTGTTTTATCATCAGATCAAGGTTCTCACAGCATTCTGCACGTGTCCTTGGCATGCTATTTGGTGCTTCATACATTAACAGAATCAAGCTTGCTAACAAGTAGATGTGAAACCTCATCAGGGCACACAGGGAAAAGGGGTCCCGCTGCAACCTTCATACCTTTTGATTGGATTTTCTCACAGTTGGGAGAAATTATGACACACTTGATCTTGTTGAGCTTCATATGCTTGGTCACCTCTCGCAGACCCATCACAAGTCTCCTCTTCGCCTTCGCTCTCATGGGGTCCTTTTGGTAAATGTGTTCTTGGAAGCTGACGAGCTCTTGCAACAGGAGAGTCACACACTCATCTATTTCTTTACTTAGGACTTGATTACAGTACCTGTCCGTTTGGAAGAAGCACACAGTAAAGCCGCTGCAGCAAGCTCACTGCTCTAACTTTTGTTCTGGAGTTTTTCTGGGGGGGGGGGGGGGAGGAATTAATATTCTGAAGATACTTTGGCACCCTTCCTCTGTAAGAGAACAAAAAGCTCAAAATAAAATGCTTTAAGCGTACTAAATGGCCACTATAATTGATGGTGTATTAACGAGCCACTAAAGTGGAATTCTGCTGGTGTAACTGGGAAGCAACTGCTCAGTACCTCTTAGAGAAAAAAAATCATTAACGCCAATTCCTCCCTCCCACCTCCACAAAAGAAAAAAAGGATGAGAACATCAGATGTTTGCACGATGTTGTGTTAGAATCAGGCTGGAATCCCTGGAATAAAGTAACACATTCTAGAATTTTTTAAGCACATGCACACAAAATTCACGAGAGGAAGATACACCACAGCAGAAAGCAAGTTTCCCCTTAGGTCAGACTGGCTAGTGTCCTCATTCGTGCCCTCTTGTAACATGCAGTACAGTGATATAACTGTTATAAAGGAAATATTACTGTATCACATTCTTCCCCCCTCCCAACCTTCCTCCATTGGTGATTCTTTCATCTAATTAATCTCTACAACAAGCCTTGTGATATAAATGAGGCACACCGTGATGGAGGGAAGGGATATATTTATTCTGCAGGGATCCGAATAAAAATACACCTGCTCTCCCATCTGTGGCATGCGATGCTCAGCACTGCCAGAGTCGACAGGTAGCACGGGGTGTGTATAACCCCTCCCCATTATCATGGATGGCCCAAACTTCATTTATTTGGTGCAATTAAACCTGGCTAAAAACATTTTGCAGAACCAGCTTTTGCAAAGTATATGCATTTACAAAAACTGAAAGACATTCTTACTCTCTGAATCTCTTGCTGTGAATTTTGGTTATGGTTGAAGATGCCATTGGACTCCCTATCCCTGAACTGGCTGGTGATCCTTGGGAAACTGGAGTCATGCAATAGGGAGAGTTCTGGCTTGCTGGAGAGAGCGAGGCATCACTGGGCATACTCAGGCCGGTTTCTGCAATAGAGGGGAGAACATCACATAGAGCTGCTGCAATACAGAAACACACTTTCCAGGTCACTGGAACATCGCTGGGTATTTTCCCTTTTTGCAATTTTACACAAACACCAAAACTGGTTAGCAGACCTGGAGAAAACTGCTCTTTTTAACAGAGACAAATACAAAGCTAAAGCTTTTCGTGGCAGGAAAGTAAACAATATCAGCTGACAAATCAAATCCCAAAGAGGGCAAGGTCAGTTTCTCTCCAGGCAGTTGGCAACCCTATCACACACAGAGCATTCCATACAGTTAACAAAGTCCAGTTTTCTTAAAAGGATTCCCACCATCTATGCAGCCTGTCTGAAAGACTAAAACCTGTGTTTAGAGCAGCTTCTTTTTTTAATTCATTAATTTTCCCAAAGCATCTCTATTCCTCATTCCCTTGACAACTACAGTAATTATTCAACCCTAGGAGTAGACAGATCCAGCTCTTTGCCATTCCTGAGATTTGAGGAGGTGGAGATTAAAAGGGATTAAGACAGACTGATAGAGAAGTCGTCCATCCCTTAGCCATAACGTCAACAGGGAACCTCCACATCCCAAGGCAACCAGCTTCTGAATACCAGTTCTGCAAGCTACCAGAGGAAGGTTATGGCCTCTATTCCTGATTTGTTGGCCTTCACGGGAAACTGGCTGCCCTAATTATGAAACAGAATGCTGGACTACACAGACCACGGGCTTGAACCAGCAGGGCACCTTTTGTTTTTGGTAAGTATTGACACCTGCCAACATTCTGCAAGTTGAACTACATTAACAACTAGCTTCAGCCTTCAAAATGATCTTTAAACACACAGCTGGGATCCAGAGGACCATATAGTGGTTAATCATGTGAACAAGGCTTTGATGTCTCTCCCCCCCACCCACAACTGCCATAACTCCCTCTTCCCCTAAAAAAAAAGAGAAGCTATTCCCAAAAAGCACAGGATGGGCTGGCCTGTGGTTCCCAGGGGATCCCGTTGCTGTTGCCCGCCCCCTACCTCAGCACTGGTAGGCAGGTCAGTGCTGGATTAAACCCTGTGGAGGCCCCTAGGCAGTCGAAATCTTGGGGGGCTCTGTCACAAATTATCTCAGAGTCTGAGCACCCACCCCATGGCCCCCACCGCAGCCTGCAGGCACCTTCTTAAAAGCCCCTTTTACTAAGCTGCTGGGGACAGGCAGAGAGGCAAACTTGGTGAAAACAGAAACAGCCGCACCAGGCAAGTGGGGGAAAGAACAGCTTAGTTGCTGGCTGCGTGTACAGGCTGGGAGGGCTGCAAGCAGGGGGAAAGCTGGCCTGATGCTCCTAAAGGCATGGGGGCCTATAGGTTACTGCCTACTCGGCCTAATTGTTAATCCTGCTCTGCAGAAGGTGGCTGTTTCTAAACACTGAGGAGCCACTAGCCCTTGCTGCCAACAGTCAATGATGGTCATATCCTTGATGAATTGATGGTCATATCCTATTAAAAGCCATTAAGTATGATTCAGGGATGAGCATATTTATTAGACAGGGCTAAAGGACAATAAAATAAAATCCTGTTTCCTCCAAACCCCAGGAACCAAATGGAAGTTTTTTGAAATGGAGACAATTTCTGGTTCATTTGCAAGTCAGGATGAAAACGAGGTACAAGCCTCATAGGTCTAAAAAACACGAGAGCAAAACCAGTTCAGATCGATATTCATAAACAAATAGAGGAACAGAGGGAAAAAAGCATGCAACACTTATGCCCCTCCAGCATATTTTGACTCCAGGCATATTTAATTCATTTATACACTGCCGCTTCCTCCCAGTGGGGAACCAAAACAGCTCACATAATTCTTCTTGCCTCCATTTTATCCTCAACGACCTGTGAGAGATTAGGCCAAGAGCATGTGACTGGCCCAAGGTCACCAACAAGCTTCCATGGCACAAATGGGGATTCGCACTTGGGTCTCCCAGATATTAGTTGGACACTTTTAACCACTACACCACACTGGCTCTTGTACACATTTCAGGCTCCTCTTTCTCGTTCTGACCTTCTTGAGATGCTAGATCTTCTGACTGGTTGGCAGTCAGGTCCAAAGGTACCTCTTGTTCTTCATCAGCACCTGGGAGGCTCTGATCAACAGATAAGCGTCCTTTCTTTTCTTCTCTCTCTTTCAAGATAATCTTCAAAGGACAATGAAAACAAAGCTTTCCATCAGTTAGGAAGTTATAAATAATAACTGACTCCTGTAACAAAATACCTCTCTCTTCATAGGAAAAATATTCCAGGTTTCATTCTCTGTTCATAGTATAAGCCCTTAAAAGAGCAACCAGTTTTATTGTGTATTTTTAAAAGAAACGCTGATGGAACAGGGACATCTGTTTGCTACAGCACTGCTGAAACAAGACATGTGGATGTAAGACCCCATGTAAGAGCAAGATATAAACTATACATATTGATGGCTTTTTAAAAAAACTGACAAAAAGGACACCAAAAATTTTTTTAAGAAGGGGAGAAAGTGTGCAAATTATCGCCAAATTTAAAATTAAGTCAACAATATAGCCAGAAGGTATTTAAAGTCATGAAATTTCTCCAAACTATGTAAAGAATGCTTAAACATACAGAAAGGCGCAAAACACATTTGTAATTAATATATTAAGGACCAAGTATCCGAGAGACAAAAATGTTAAAATGTTAAAAAAAAAACCACAGAGAAGAGGGTGAAAATTTTCAGGTTCATCAGCAAAAAGCCATCAGATCAAGCCATCCCAAAGGTTCTTCTAGATACCAGGAATTGGAATCGTGCATCTGTCTAGTTCTACCTACAAAGGATTGCTAAAAACTCTTTTAAAAGATAAACCGGCTTGTCAGAGAGGCAGCCTATCTAAATAGTTTCGTAGGGTAGCCATGTTGGTCCACAGTCAGATTCGAGTCCAGAAGCACTTTACAGAGCAAGAAGATTTTTTTTGGGGGGGGGAGGGGGGAATAAACTCCCTTCATCAGATACAAGTAAGATTTCAGATCCGAGCCTTCATATCCCAGTCAGAAGGTGGGAGGGAAGATGTAAAGAATGCTTGTAAGAGACACAAAGGGTATAATACTCATTATAATCAGCTTGATTCGAGCAGAGGAGAAACGTAGCACATGGGCAAAACATGCCCCTACTCAACCCTCGAGGGCCCAACTGTGCTGAACTTGTGCACTATCTCAAGCTTTCCCTAAAAGGAGTTCTCACCTTTTTCAGTGCTGTGGGACGCTTCAGTTTTGAAAGCTCTCTCTCCTTCCCTCGTTTTATTTTGGGGGCAGTGGAATCCAATGGATTGAGACAACTCACTGAGGGCGAGGGCTGTCCTTTACCTAAAGACTTTCGATTAGCAGGTTCTTTGGCATGAAAAGGAGCCGGACTGCCAACTAAAAGTAGACAAAACAAAATCAAATGAAATAAAAGATACGACTGAAGGAAAACAGACACATGCTCAGGTTTTTCCACTGATCAGTTCTCATGACAAAAGCACTTTCCTTCCTTGGGAATAAAGGATAAACAACAATGACAGGAAGTTACAACATGGAATGACCTCACTTCCAGATTGTGCTTAGCTCGCTACTGCAGGAGAACACACACACACACACACTTGTTTCATTTTGGAATGGAAACATTCTATGTATAACAACATCAAAGAGACTACAGCAGGCAAGTATGCAGTACGGGCTGCTAACGAATTGTGTCATGGAATCAGCTCCTTTTAAAAGCCTTTTCAGTTTTTGAAGTTGCTCAGAGTATGGTACAGGAGTCCTGCTGCTTTAAAAAAACAACAACTTGTGAGTAGGCCTCAGTATTTGGGAATAATTAAAGGACACTTTGGATCCCTGTAAGATCTATATCTCAACATGAATGTGTTATTTGCATTCTATTAGTTACATTACACCTCATTCAAAAGGCTCAAGTTCTTGAGAAGTTTGTCTCTGTCAAAGCAGACACATTTAAATCCATATATAAGGAAAGCTTCCAGCATGTATATTTAATTAAAATCAGGCCGTTCTCTTCACACTACACTACTGACAGACATACAGGAGGACCCAGTTTGGTGTGGTGGTTAAGTGTGTGGACTCTTATCTGAGAGAACCGGTTTTGATTCCCCACTCCTCCACTTGCACCTGCTAGCATGGCCTTGGGTCAGCCATAGCTCTGAGAGGTTGTCCTTGAAAGGGCAGCTGCTGTGAGAGCCCTCTCCAGCCCCACCCACCTCACAGGGTGTCTGTTGTGGGGGATGAAGGTAAAGGAGATTGTGAGCCGCTCTGAGACTCTTCAGAGTGGAGGGCAGGATATAAATCCAATATCATCATCATCATCATCTTCTCTCCCACATAGAGCACACCTTCCCTGTTTAACAAGGGCAATACATTGCAGTGCTTGTTATTCAGCTTTTGGAAATTTTAAACACATCATTTAAAATGAAGAATTAGTGTGCCATCAGCAAATTGCTCTGTTACTGACATGGGACCAGAGGCCTGGCTTCTCAAAACTGCATTCTGGGGGGCAGAATACATTTCTGCCACCCCAAGCGTTTTTGAACCAGACCGCTGAAATGTGAACCTCATTTCACACACACAGCAGACACTCTCTGGCTGTGGGCACTTGCCACAATTGTCCAGCTTCTCCTTCCTGCACGGATGTCTGTGCTGCCAAATGCTTCAGACTCTATGCAGTAGCACTGGAAGTGGAGGGAAGAGATGCAAGCTCTGCAGTATAATCCTCGGCAGCGTTTCACTCGATCGCAGTCAGGAAACTTAGAAGGGTGCAACTCTGCTTAGGATAGCACTGTAGTGATCATGCCGGATCGCAAGGCTGTGTTGCGTAAAAGCCATGTTCACTGATATACTGATAAGCCATAAAGAGTACTTTAAGCTTTTAATGTCCTCTTTAAGAACACAAGAACTTAAAAGAAGCCATGTTGGATCAGGCAATGGCCCATCCAGTCCAACACTGTCACACAGTGGCCAAAAAAACCCCAGATGACATCAGGAGGTCCATCAGCAGGGCTAGGACACCAGAAGCCCTCACCCTGTTGCCCCTCCCAAGAAAATAGAACATCACTTGCCCCAGACAGAGAGTTCCACCAATATGTTGTGGCTAACAGCTCCATATGTTTATCCAATCCCCTCTTGAAGCCGTCTATGCTTCTAGCCGCCACCACCTCCTGTGGCAGTTAATTCCACGTGTTAATCACCCTTTGGGTGAAAAAGTACTTCCTTTTATCTGTTCTAACCTGACTGCTCAGCAATTTCATTGAATGTCCACAAGTTCTCGTATTGTGAGAAAGGGAGAAAAGTACTTCTTTCTCTACCTTCTCTATCCCATGCATAATCTTGTAAACCTCTATCATGTCACCCTACAGTCGACGTTTCTCCAAGCTAAAGAGCCCCAAGCGTTTTAACCTTTCTTCATAGGGAAAGTGTTCCAACCCTTTAATCATTCCAGTTTAAGCGGAAAACAGCCAAATTTGTAAAAAAACACCCACCTGTATACGAGAGGGGCCTGGTATTGGTGATCTGGCGAGCCTTCATGGCTTGCTGCTGTTTCTCGAGGGCCGCCAGCATGTCGCCCAAGTCTAACTGTACAGGCGTTTTACTCTTTTTCCCAGCTGCCTTAGAAACAGCTTCCTACAATAAAAATGACAATGTTGGCCTCTAGCAAATGGAGAGATACTTTCTAGCAGGTATACCTAGCTGATGGGAGATTAACCTTATTTACAGTCCCCCCTTGCTCATTGAGACTCAAGGCGGATTTCACAGTGGAAGTCAATACAAGCAACTGAATAAAACCATGGGCGATGTAATAGGACTAGGAATGCAGAAATCTGAAACCGAGCACATAGGCAACTTCTATAATCTGACAACACTCCACTTCCCTGATAAGCAGCCCAAGAGGTGGAAGTATATGTTGGCACCCAAACCACCTTCCTCGGGGATGATCTGGCTGCAATAATATGGCCTGCCTGGTGCAACCACCTCCCCGCTTCCTTCCAAGGAGCTCAGGATGGTATACGTGGTTCTCCCTTCTCCATTTTATCCTTCCAGTAGCCAGGTGAGGTAGACCAGGCCAAGTGGGCACAACTGGCTCAAAGGCCATCCAGACAAGCTTCCACAGCACAACAGGGAACTGAACTGGTGCCTCCCATTTCCTAGCCCATCACTTTAACCATTACACTGTGTTGGCACTACACTATACCTGCTGTAAGGCTAGGCTTTTTCTACCAGAAAAAGCCTAGCAGGAACTCATTTGCATAATAGGAAACACTCCCTGACATCACCATTGTTTCATGCAGGTCTATTTTTGTAGAAAAAGCCCAGCAGGGACTCATTTGCATATTAGGCCACATCCCCAGCTGCCAAGCCAGCTAGAACTGCGTTCCTGCCCAAAAAGAGCCCAGTTTTTGTGTCTTCTAGCAATGAAGGTCTTAATGGCTATGGGCTCAGGTAGAGGCAGGGCACTTACTTCAAAATCTAAAGAGTCTGTGGGCTAAATCCAGACTGAACTGGCAGGCAGTTTCTACCAATTCCTCTTTTCATGTGTCCATGAAAAGCAGCAGTCCATGGAGATCAGTGGGCTGAAGTGGGAAGGGGGGGAGGCTTTTTGCAGAAAAACTCATTTCATTGCTGGAAAATTTGGTCTGGATCCAACCCTGAAACAGTAAAATGGGGACCATTTCTGTTTTCTTTTGATTTTAAACTCGCACATATTTTTGTTCTCTACAGGTGAAACTAGAATTTTGTTTTCAAGAAATCACCACCCTGAGATTAAAATGTAGTAATGTAGTTGGCGGGGGGGGGGGGGGGGGACTGTAAACTGCTTCAGGGGCTTGTTTGGGATGCCAGCTGGCCATGCTGGATTTAAACACTTAGAGGATGACACTGAAACTAACAGACCTGCAGTTTCCTCTGCTCCATGCTGATTTCTGAATACTCCTGAGCTGTGGCCAACGCTGCAGCCAGAGCTTTCTTCTTTTGACTTTTTGCTCGCTTTGGAACGGAGGTAGTGATTGGAATTGGAGTCTGTACGATGTTGATTGGGGAATTCTCAGGCAAGTCATCCAACTAGGATTAACAAGAACAATTGCACAATTAAAAACGTGTTGTTACAACAGAAAGCAGAAACATGGCTTCCCACAATTCAATCTCATTTCCCACAAGTGAACATAAGAACATACGAGAAGCCATGTTGGATCAAGCCAATGGCCCACCCAGTCCAACACTCTGTACACAGAGTGGCCAAAAAGAACCAGGTGCCATCAGGAGGTCCATCAGTGGGGCCAGGACACTAGAAGCTCTCCTACTGTGCCCCCCACAAGCACCAAGAATACAGAGCATCACTGCCCCAGACAGAGAGTTCCAACAATACACTGTGGTGTGCAGAAGTGAACAATTGCACAAGTGCTCACAGCAGATGGCGAAAGCACTTTATACACACCAGTAAGCCTTTTGACAGCCCTGCAGTGTAGGTCAGCAATATTCTTTGTATAATATAGATGGGGAAGAGGTGTAACCAGAAAGGGACAGATGTTTGCCAAAGACTATTAAGTAACTTCATGATCTGGGTGAGATTTGAACCAAGCACTTGCATCCTGCTCTCTTAACCATTACAATACAACACTCCTCATGAGAAGGAAAGGCAATTCCATGAGGCAATACCTCTGCAAAGTGCCTCTGCCTGGAGCCTGTGTGTGAAACAACCTCTGTTCTGGAAACTTCTGATGTTAAGACTTGCACCAACACAGCAAAGGCATTCTATTTATTTGCACAGCAGCTGCCAGGGCTTTTTTTGAGCAGGAACGTGCAGGAGCACAGTTCCGACTAGCTTGGCATCAAGGGGTGTGGCCTAATATGCAAATGGGCTTTTTCTACAAAAGAAGTCCTGGCAGCTGCCATACACTAAAGAATAAGAAGAAGAAGATGAAGATATTGGATTTATATCCCGCCCTCCACTCCAAAGAGTCTCAGAGCAGCTCACAATCTCCTTTACCTTCCTCCCCCCCCCCAACAGACACCCCGTGAGGTGGGTGGGGCTGGAGAGGGCTCTCACAGCAGCTGCCCTTTCAAGGACAACCTCTGCCAGAGCCATGGCTGACCCAAGGCCATGCTAGCAGGTGCATGTGGAGGAGAGGGGAATCAAACCCGGTTCTCCCAGATAAGAGTCCGTGCACTTAACCACTACACCAAACTGGCTCTAAACTGTTGGGTGCTTCCGGGAGTGAACTGCTCTTTGGCGGGAGGTGGGGAAAGGAGATTTCATACATAACCTCTGACATCAGAGCCCTTATATTTGTATAGCAATTTTGATTTTAACTTACACAATGCTTGAGTGAGATGGCTGCTATTACCCTTGCGAACACTTGGTTCCAATCTCACCCAGATTGTGATGTTATTTAATTGTCTTTGGCAAGCATCTGTCCCTTGCCAGTTGCCCCTTCTCCCCATCTGTACTGTACAAAGAACAATCCTGACCTACACTGCTGCTTACATCTGGTTTGGTAAACTGCTGTGAAGAGGCAATAAAAAGAATGCAAAATTTTGAACATCTTATACTTTCACATGCATGGCTTTTGAACGTTGCCCTTTGGGACAGACTTCCATCCTCACCCCTTTGAAATGAACTCTCAAAATGTAGATTTGGGTCCTTTGTAGTACGTTACATACATTGGGCCTTTCCGTTAATACACCAACAAAGCCCAATCTAGAAGGGCCCCTTGTGTATTCTAAATCCTATTACACAATCATCACAAGACCTAGTTAAAGTGGACGTACGATCAGCTTTGGCAAATGCAGCCCAATAGCTTTGCAACAGAACGAGACACAGTTCTGTGAGGGAACCAACTCATGTTATAAACCAAGAGGCCCAGAACAGTACTAGGGAAAGCTGAAGGCAACAAGAAAAGAGGAAGACCTCAGATGAGAAGGATTGACTCAAAGCACGGGTGGCCAACGGTAGCTCTCAAGATGTTTTTTGCCTACAACTCCCATCAGCCCCAGCCATTGGCCACGCTGGCTGGGGCTGATGGGAGTTGTAGGCAAAAAAACATCTGGAGAGCTACCATTGGCCACCGCTGCAATAAAGGAAGCCAAGCCCTGGCCTTCCGTTCACAAGACCTGAGCAAGGCTGTCAATGATAGAGCATTTTCATTCTCTTTTCATTCATTGTCAGGGTTGTCCCATGGAAGTGACCTGAGGCCATATAACAGAGAAGAGTCAAATTATGTTGACTGACAATAATGAACGTTTTTAAGTAGGCTTCTTGCGCAACCTACAGGAACCCAAGCTTAAAATTTTGATATGGCTATTTTCAGGGCTGTATTACATCCTACTTTTTAAAGAAGAAAAAGATATTGGATTTATATCCCGCCCTCCACTCCAAAGATTCTCAGAGTGGCTCACAATCTCCTTTATCTTCCTTCCCCACAACAGACACCCTGTGAGGTGGGTAGGGGTGAGAGAGCTCTTATAGCAGCTGCCCTTTCAAAGACAACTCCTGCGAGAGCTACGGCTGACCCAAGGCCATTCCAGCAGTTGCAAGTGGAAGAGGGGGGAATCAAACCCAGTTCTCCCAGATAAGAGTCTGTGCACTTAACCACTACACCAAACTGGCTCTCCAACCAAAAAAATTGCACCATGGAACAGCCAAGTTTTCAAATCTGTATAATTTATGCAATCCGGAGAGGTTGGGAAAGGCCTGCAGATAAGAGGGAATAGTATTATGTGGCTCTGGTGGATGTCCAGATGGAATGAAAGTAGCGTAACCCCCCCCCCCCCAAAAAAAAATAAAAAATAAATAAGGGTCTGATGAAAGAGCTCAGTAAGATAGTCCAATCTCAACTACTGCAAAGTTTATTTTGGTTCCTTATGTGGCTTTTGAGATTTCTGCAGGCATCATTTATCTATTTTCAGACACATCCTTGCAGTCATAAGAACTAGCAACTTTTAAAAAATGAAGCCAAAGCTGCAGTTCTGTTACTGAAGAAAGCTTTTAACAACCTATACCTGAAAATAATCAGAATTTTGTTTAAATCAGCAAGCTGTATTTTCACTTACCACTTTTGGTGCATGTTTCTGTTGCATATTCGTGCTTTTAGAATTTCCACTGTCACTATTTAATTCCGGAAATTCTTCATCATCCTAAACAGAGATCGAGAGAAGTTTTAAAGTGCATGATCAGAAACTAACATTTCACAAGGCTTCCTCCCTAGCTGGCAGCAAGGACAAACTGGACAAAGTGTATAAATAAACAGATGTAAAACTGGAATGATTAAAAAACCCTAATTGCCTAATTACGAGACGGTTGCTTAAATGATGCTACAGTTAGAGAGAGAGAAACACAACACCACCAACAGGAGAGGACACTCTTAAAACCAACAGCATGTGATCCATAGGAAGAGTTTTGACACTTTAATTTGTGTGCCTCCAAAGTGAACACACGTATTACGCAACACGTTTAAGCAAGGCTAAGTTGTGCTGCAAGACTTCCAGCTCAAAATCTCCATGAGGCATTGTGTAATGGCAGGTAAACAAACGGGATGCAGCTCATTGGTGAAGCGGATCTTGTGTGCAAAAGTTCCCAGGTTCAATGTGCAGTGTCTTCATGGCTCAAGGCCAAGGAAAAAACTCTGCTAAGATCCTGAAGAGCCTCTTCCAAGGTAGATGGTACTAGGGGAGGGGCTGCGGCTTAGTGGTAATGACAGAAGATCATGAGTTCCAATTCCTCAGTATCTCCACTTAAAAGGATCCGGTGATTCCCTGACCAGGGTAGTCCAGCTAAGTATGATCAGTCCTGGCTAAACTTTGGATAGGAGACCTCCACGAAATACTAGGATCTGTCATGAGGTGGAAGCAGGCAAGAGCAAACCACCTCTGAACGTCCCTTGCCCTGAAAATCCTTAAGGATTGTCATAAATCAGCTGTGACTTAATGGCAAAAAAAAAAAAGGAATTGCATCAGTGTGGAAATGCGAAACTGCACAATGAAATTGTTGCTTGAGAGTGGGTGCTCATTAGAATAAGCCGTTAAATATGGAGTAAAGGTACGCACATATTTCTGAAATGGGGTTCTCTTTTCACTTGGACTCTGCTGACCAGGTCACACTGATCTTGTGCCTTGGTAATCTCTAATTCAGATTACTGTAATATGCTCTATCTGGGGCTGCCCTTGAGGGCATCCTGGAAATCGCAGTTGGTAAAAATCTGGCCACATCGTCTGCTGATGAGAGTTAGACGTTGGTGACACTATGAAAACTCTATGGGGGCACCATAAATCAGCCATGACATGATGGCAAAAAGAAAAAGGAGGTGATGAGATTGACCATTGGTACTTACCATGAGTTCTGTTCCTGCCTCTGAAGGGAGTAGCAGCACTTTGTATAGGTTTAGCCTCTACCTGTGTTTTTTCTTCCTCAACTTCTTTATTTCTTCAATTCTGTGTATTTATTTTCGTCTTCTGACTTAGTTATTTTCTTCTCCCAGCCTCCGTTTCTTCATTTGTGTCTGTACATCACTTTCCTCTTCTCTACTCAGGAAGACAGTTCAGCTTTTTTGAGTGCTCCTCCTCAGTGAACTGAATAAAAGACTATTCCTAAGGGGGAAAAAACTACTGAAAAGCCATTGGTAACAGGAGCTTTAACAGTAACTCAGATAGAACAGGAAGGAAGAAGTAGGCAGCACAAGAGACGATTGAAAAAACGCTAACAAGGATGCTGATGGGAGGGCCAAGATGTCCTCCTGACCTCAGAGAAGAAGGATCCGTCACTGTAAGTACCAATGGTCGTTCTTCCTCTGAGGTGGAGAACATCTCCTCCAAGAGCAGTGTCCTTTCAATGGGTGGATCAGCATCATCAGCTGAAGTCACAATGTGCTGCAAAACTCTTTGTCCAAAGGCAGCATTGGTTGAAGCTATAGTATTTAACTCGTAATGCCTAATGAACGTATAAGTAGCATACTACTTCTACAGAGGCACAGCTGAAGAAGGCTGTGTTAGTAGAAGCACATAGCTCACTCTGAATGAGCTATGATACCCTTAGTTACCTGAAGCCCTGCTGCTTTGTATGCCTCCACAATGCACAATTTAAGAACTGATCTGATGGAGGCCTCGGACATCCTATCCCCACCTTGGGAGGAGAAATGTTTATGAAGTTCGTCTTCTGAATTGCTTCAGATTGTAAGATATACACCTTGAGTGCTCTCCAAACATCTAACAAATGCCACAGCGAATGCCACATAGTTGGACACAGAATGTGGGAAGATAAATCTCCTATGCCCAGCGAAACAGAGCTCCTCCTGCCTCCCTACTTTGGTAAGAAAGTGGGATCAGTTCTAAGCCCCATCTTGTCCCACTTTAGACCAACATCCTGGAGAGGCTCAAATGAAGGCTTGGTGAGAGCTGAAGGTACTGCGTGGCTCCACCAGGTTGAAGACCAATGAACCTGAGGAGGAGTCTCAAGAGCTACACCTTGCAGGAAAAATTAGACGTGAGAGTGCCTGGTCAATTCATATCCGCCGATGGAAGGAATGATTGTGGAAAGGCTGTGGTTTGCCTGTGAAGCATGGAAAACTTTAAAACTGAACTCGTACCATCTGGGAGGAAAGCACAAATGGATGCCATGGTAGGACACAAAGGAAAGACCCTGTTTCGTTTGCACCAGCATACCAATGTCTTCCAGGTGGTATTATCGAACCAGATAGTGAACTGTCTTCTGAAAGACAGGAGGGTGTCCAGAAGAATATCCTAATTGGGAAAGTCGTTGCCCAATTTCCAGATGGTCAAACACAGCCAACCCGGATGGGGGTGCCACAGGCCCCTGGGCTAATATATCCAGAGTCACAGAAAGGTGAAGAGGAGGGCAGATTGTTAGATCCCTCAATACTGAGAACCAAGGAGGGCGTGCCCACAGGAGGCAACCTGGATGACCTTTGCCTTCTGTTTCTATACCCGTCAAATGGTCCTGGGAATGAGAGGAACAGGAGGAAAGGCAAATAGTAGACCCAGAGGGCACTGAGAGGTTAGGGCATCTGTTGCTTCTGCCTTTGGATGGTAATACCTCATAAGAATCATGGTAGTTGGTAATTCAGTATTGATGCAAAGAGATCAGCCAGGAGATTCCTTCCCACACCAGTCGACTGCAGATGAACTGAAACAGATCTGGGTGTAAGGACACGATCACCTCCCTGCCGAGCCAGGCTGGTGCTGCTCACACCCCTGATGTGTTCTGCTCTTATCAATGGAAAGAGCACCTTGATCTAGGACAGAATCTTCATGGCTTCCCATTACAGCAGGTGAGACTTCGACCCTCCCTGGCTGTTGAGATAAGCTGCTGCCTTAATGTTGTCCATCCAGATCAGCATATGTTGAAAAGATCGAATGGTCTTGAAGTGTTGCAGGGTGAGCCAGATGGCCCTGAACTCCAGAAATGTTGATTGGAAGACTCTGTTCTTGAGGAGACTATTGACCCTGTGCTGGCACTTTGGTGAGGACTGCTCCCCAACTTTGAAGACTGGCCTCTGAAGACCTCCTTGCAAGGAGAGAGGTAAAAAAAACATTCCCCTGGTGCAGACTGTTCAGGTCCGTCCACCACAGAAGTCTGTACTTGACCATGGCTGGTACCTGGAGGGACATCTTCCTGCGTCCCATTATGGCAAGCTGGTATGGATGAAGGAACTGCTGTAAGGGTCTGGATTGAAAGTGTGCCCACTGGATGGCATCCAAAAAGGATACAAGAAGACCCATGAGCTTGGCCAGAGAAGACAATAGGGTTGAGCTGTTGAGGATGACCTGAGTAGTTGTATCTCTCACCTTCTTGGCCTTGGACCTTGTGAGAAACAAGGAGTTTCAGGTCATGTTGATGATCGCTCCAAGATGTTCAGTCCTCTGGACTGGCTGGAGAGAATTCTCTGAGAAGTTTACTAGAAACATGGTAGACAACAAAGAGCAAATTCAGTGCCCTGGATGGCCTTGGCTTGAGAGGATGATCTGACCAGCAGATCATCCAAACAGGAGTGGGCATGAACCCCCTGCTTCCTCAGGTATATCGCAGAGTTGGTGAGAATCTTGGAAACGGATCCTGGGAGCTGTGAACAGCCCAAATGAAGGGGCCTACATAGAAAGTATCTGCCGTTGACCACAAAATGAAGAAAACTTCCTGCGGGAAAGATGAATAGGAATGTGCAGGAAGGTTTCTGTTAAGTCAGGAAGTTGCCTGGCTGGAGAGTCTTCGATATAGACCTCAATAACTTCACACGAAATCTGAGGAATCTGAGATCCAGGATAGCTCCCCAGTAGCCGTTTGTTTGGGGCACAGCAAAACGGACGGAGTTCTCCTGACCCCGTTCGAGAAGGGGAACTGGTTCTGTCACCTGAATGGCCATCAGATGCTGCAAGGCCTGGTTGAGGAAAATCCGCTTATTGCTGTCTTAGCAAATGGGGACTGGATGAACCGTTCTAGTGGCAGGCTGAAAACCTATGGTATAGCCCAGTTCTATGACATCTAGGGTCCAAGTGTCCACCCATAACGCTTTCCAGGTCAGAAGAAAGACAGACAGGCCCTCACCAGAATCCGGGCATAATCAACTTGTTTGGGCTTAAAATTGCAATTGGTTGGGCTTGTGAAGCCATGCTTGTTAAGTCTAGATCCAGTGGGATCTCTCTTGAAAGGTGGCTTAGAAGACTCCCAGCTACTCTTTTTGGAATCCGAATGAAACCATGACAAGGAGTGTTGGATACAAAAGGAACGATTTCCTCATCTGTCGGAATGCCTGAGGGATCTGGGCATATCTTTTTTCCTGTCACAAGTTTCCACCAGAATCTTCCAAATAAGCGGTGGCCGTAGCATGAGAGTCTTAGAAAACTTGTCTGCTGGCCAGGCCTGGTCAAAGAGGCCTCCTGGCAACAGTGGCCAACACTAAAGCTTTGGATGCTAAGGTTACAATGTCCACACTAGAGTCAGCTGTAAAGGAAGTTGCCTTGAAGACTCGATTAGCTCCCTCTAGAAGCCTGCGATTATTCTCTGGCAAGAGCTGAATCAACCTATGAATCTAAACAACTGATGCTCTGCAGGAGATGGATGCTGTAGCTGATGTTCTCACCATCACTGTAATGACCTCGTAGATGATTTTTAGGGCCGTGTCAGCTTTTTTGTATAGAATGTCACGGATGTTGCTGTGACTGTCTTCAGAGAGCAGACCAGTTGACTGGAGCGCTGCCACCAGAGCATCTACTGGAAGCACCTGCAGCAACTCATTAGCATAGTTAGGCAAGGCATATGATTGCTCAACAAGATGAGGGAACTGTCTATTGACAGCTGGTTTGTCCCATTCCACCTGGAGTTGATATCCAAAATATTTAGGGAAGGAAAATACCTCCTCTACAATCTTATCTGGAAGGAAAAAACTCTCAGAATTCCCTCTGAGCCTGGGTTTAAATCACCTCCTTGATGTCTTGGGTTCATCTGTATCCAAGGGAGTCTCGTGAATTTCTAGGGCTGCTATGGCCTTACTCAACAAGTGATAGTCCTCTGGTTTAAAAAAACTGGCTGGACTGTTCAGGAACCCTGACCACCTCCCTCCTCTTCATCACAGATGAACTCCCCTTCTTCCAGCCCTTCTGTATCAGAGTCTGAAGAAACTGACTGTGCAGGGATCTCAGGGTAACTTGTGTTGGAGAGTAGCTTTTTTTTTCCCCTTCTGCTTTGGCGAGCCATGAGAGATTGGAATGGGGAAAAGGAGGAATATTTTGGGAAGGTATTTGTTGCTTAAAAGCCTACTCTGGCACAAAAAGAGGACATTTCCTCATTTACTGTTCTTCAGAAATCAGCCATCAGTCCAAAAGCCAAGATGTCTTCTATCAACTCCACACGCTGCACCTCCAATATGGTTGCCCACAGCTTCCAGGAGCACCAAAGGGCCAGCAGCATCTTCCAGTAAGAGGTGCCACTCCACTCTGCTGCAGCCCTGGCAGCCAATCCATCGGGACAATCATGCCCCGAAGGCATGTCTGCCCTGCCTGAAAACCCCACAGCAGCTCTGTAGCATGCATCTCTGACTCTTCAGCAGTTGATTCGTCAGAGCAGATGGCACAATCATGCCATGAAGGCATGTCTGCCTTGCCTGAAAACTCCACCGCAACCACAGCAGCAGCAGCAGCCTGTGCCTCCGACTCCTCGTTGGCAGAAAAACTGCTGGAGTGCTCTACTGCCACCATAGGGCTGAAAAAAGAGGAGGAGCACTCAAAAAGGCTGAACCTCTGTCTCCCTGAGGAGAGAAGAGGAAAGTGATGTGCAGACACAAGTGAAGAAACGGAGGCTGGGAGAAGAAAAGAAGAACTAAGTCAGAAGACAAAAATAAATACACACAGAATTGAAGAAATAAAGAAGTTGAGGAAGAAAAAACACAGGTAGAGGTTAAGCCTATACAAACTGCTGCTACTTCTTTCAGAGGCAGGAACAGCACTGAAGGGGCGGGTCATTCTGAAGGTGCCAAGAGGAAGTTTCAAAAAGTTTTCCTGCCTCCCTATTTATTGGAGCAATGGGAATAACCCATAGACATGTCCTCCATGTTACAGGGGAAAAGACCTCTGCCTGACATCCTGGAGAGCTGCTGCTAGTCTAAGAAAACACTATTGACCCTCATGGACCAACAGTTTGATTCAGTAAAAGACTGATTAATGTGCAGGCTAGATGGACCCATTTTATTTTTCTTTTGTATGTGCCTATTTGTCATCTGCCTTTCCCAGAGAGATGCAAGGCAAAACACAGAAAATTACAAAAGCTACGAAGACTTATATTGAACACGCTGCAACACATGCCGCAATAAAACTGGATCACACAATAAACTCAATGAATTTTTTCTTTAAACCTAGTCCAATATAAACTGGACTTCTCTGTTAGAGAACAACTGTTTGACATAAGGCAGCTTCTGTTAGATCAGGCCCCAAAATTTCCCAGGTTGACCTAAGATGAGGCTGCAGTAAACCACTTAAATTTGTACCAGTTACATCCTACTAGCAGTCCTTACCCACTTGGGGGAGGGGGGGGGGTTTTCCCTAACTCTAATAAACAGCTTCTATTTCTTTAAATGGAAATAAACACACATCCAGCACAAATGTACAATGGAGTGATCACTTTCCTTCTGGATTCAAGCACTCTGTGGTGGGCTGCACCTCAGTGGTCCAGAGCCTGTGTAGGACACAGAATCTTCCTCCCACAATCCCAAATAACTCTTGCAGCAAAAGCTTTTCTGCTTAACGAATGCCTGTGCCGCAATCCCCTCCCTGTCTCAGACATCAGCCCTACGACTGTGTTCATATACAACCCTCTGAAGTACAATAAACAGTCTCAATAGATGTGGCCCTGAATGTTTGCTCCTTGATAAAATATTAATTGGCTTGGTAGCATAATTTCATCTTTCTTCTTGTTTGCTGGGCGGGAAATGTTCTTTTTAAAAATAGACAGAGTTCAATGGTGCAATAAAACATGAATCAGCTTTTTTTGATTCAAAATAAAATGAAGTTAATAAAAGGGAGGGGAAAGGTCACCTGGAAATATAAAGGCTCAGGACTTTGGTCTTTTCTGTTTGCTTGGCTTCCTGTTATGGGTTTCTGCACGTTCTGTCTTCTTTCTGAAGATGTGCTATGCCCCCTGCATCGAAAGGCAGGCTACAGTTTGGGGAATAAACATATTATAAGAACTGGTGGTTTTATGGTTATAGCTAGAAAAACACAATGCCATCAGTTAAATTCAAAATTAATACTGTCAATATAAATATCCTGCCCTGACTTCAATAGCCCAGGCTAGCCCAATCTAGTCAGTTCTCGGCAGCTAAACAGGGCCAGCCCTGGCTAGTACTCGGATGGGAGACCTCCAAGGACTGCCAGGGTTGTGACGTAAAGGCATGCAATGGCAAATCACTTCTGAACATCTCTTGCCTTGAACACCCTATGGGGTCACCATAAATCAGCTGTGACTTGATGGCACTTTCAACTAACCAACAAATATAATCAGCCTTCCGCTATGTGTCTAGCCTTACAGAAAAAAAGTGACATATATTCCACAAAAACAGCCTGTGCTGGAAAGGCTAAATTTAGAGAACTGGACCAGGAGAGCTCTGCCAGGAGTCTGGATGGAAGAAACTTCCAAGCTCTAACTGGAACGCAGCAATCATTCAATGGACGGTTCAACAGACACCTCTATCAGGGCTACCAGCAATCATAACTAAATGGAACTTCCTCAACTGTAGGCAGTAAACCTCTAAATTGCAGTGTCAGGAGGCAACATCAGGGGAACACCTCTACCTCTGTTCTCTGCAGATGACCCACTGGAGTAACCAGATGGCCACAGCATGATGCAGGATGTTGGACTGGGGTGACCAAACTGCAGCTCAGGAGCCACATGTGGCTCTTTCTACTGTACTGAGTGGCTCTCAAAGCCCCCACTGCCCAGCTGGCAACATTTCAAGTTAAAGTGGCTTTCTTTCCACCTCTTCCTCCCTCCCCCATCTGCCTGCCAGCCTTCCTTGCAGTTCTCAAACATCTGATGTTCATTTCTGGCAGCTCTCAAACATCTAATGTTTATTCTATGTAGCCACCCCTGGACTAGACAGACCATTAGTCTGATCCAGCAGACTTATGTTCTAATGGGGGGAAGGGAATTAAGTCTGATGCACTCGTATGAAAATGTGGGCTCCTCAAACCAATACCCACATGTTTGGCATGAAGTAGCACTCTCCTGTGCTAGACAGGATGGCTGTCAGTTCTTCCCCTGCTTTTTGGGGCGGGTTAATAGCCACCCTCATTACCATCCTACTTCATCCTGAGTATATTAGCAGAGAATTAAACCACAAGAACACATGAACTCAACACAGAAAGGGCCCAACCCTTTCTGGTGACTGAGGCAGACAAGACAAACAGTGTTCACACAATGGTTACCACTACCAATAAGGTGTTGCCCTTTAGTAGCCTCCAAAAACCAATGTGCCACCCTAGTTTGCCAGCTTTTGTGTGCTTCTTAGCTTTGCATTTTAAAAAGCCACACCTCGGATAGCTTATATAAGGGTCAACATCTTGGATTTTCTCAATGAAAGGATACCTGTGAACTACTACGATGCTCCAGCTGCCTTCCCCCCCTCATGAAAGATGGCGTTCTCTCTATCCAGGGCTTTTTCTGAGTAGCCTGGGAGCTGACGCTGGCCCAAGTGACACCACCTGAAAGAAGCACCACCAATATATACATGTATTAAAATGTTACATGTGAGAAAGCAAAGAGAAGTGACGAGAATGTACCTGAGTCAACGTACACAAGAGCACTGTGCGCCACACTACATCCAAGCAAAGACCTTGTCTGGAATTCATCAGCCAAGAGGTAATCTTAAGCAGCAGGAAAACAATTGCTTCCTGCCACCCCAATCGCTACACCCTTGCATAAAACATGACCTGTTTTCTTTTGAATCAGCTAT